>NC_136795.1:33776815-33789315 GCF_951216825.1 Electrona antarctica
TGGGTTAAACCGAAATCCTATATACTTCCACCAAATCTGCCCCCTTTACACCCAATTTGTTTCTTTAGGGGCAGCCTTATCTTAGTGGCTAGAGAGGACGTCTGGTAAGCAGAAGATCACCTGTTTGCTTCCAGATTGGTCTATGTGTGATAATAACATTATTATATTGTTGAAAACCGGGACAAAACGGTGACATTTTAGAGTTTTATGACATTATTTTGTCACGTGGACACGGACACGTGGTCTGGTCACCATAGTCATCGATGTGGCTCATGGAGGTGACCTTTTGTTGTACAGTACAGCACAGTACAGTACAGTACAGTACAGTACAGTACAGTACAGTACAGTACAGTACAGTACAGTACAGTACAGTACAGTACAGTACAGTACAATAATCCACATTCAAACAATCAGTATTCAAATCAGTATTTTTCTTTGATTGTTGCCCCTTTTCAGCTTGTTTTATGGATCCTCCCGGTTTTCCTTTTTTTTTTCTTGTGCCGTAGGGTCATTTTTTGCCAGATAAAGGTAAAGGTATGTGTGACTGTTAAGTGTTCTCTCAGGCGCTGCTCAAGTAGAAAACCCTGTTTAACTGACATGACATCACCAACTGTAAACTAGACGATCTGACAGGAGTGGTTTGGCGTGTTTTTGTGCATACACATGTTCATATAGACACAGAGGTGTCGTGAGCTCACACACTCGCATTCCTACAAATGCATACAAACACGCATGCACATGTACATAGAATAGAATAGACTTATTAGCCATTTTCACGAATGCATATTAAATGTTGGAGCTCAGCTCCCTGGGTCAGCATTTAATAGACAGAAACAGTATGAAACATCAATCCTACATATATCCTACTATATGGCTGGCTCAGGGGTAGAGTGGCCGGATGGCAACCGCAATGTTGCCAGTTCGAACCTGGGCTCCCCCAGAGTTAGTGTCGAAATGTCCTTGAGCAAGACACTGAACCCCTAAATTGCTCCTGATGTGCTGGTTGGTGCCTTGCATGGCTTCTGCCGCCATCGGTGTGTGAATGGGTGAATGTAATGCACAATCTCTGTAAAGCACCTTGGACAAAGGCACTATATAAATGCACCATTAACCATTTACGATTTTGGACCTATGTGAGGCATTCTGCCGTTGTTATAGAGTGTTGCAGACAGTGCCGTCCCCTTTCAGAACGACGAGGCACCAGCAAATAATTCCCCATTCATTTTTCCCATAGGTATTTCGAAAAGTATTTATTTAAAGACACTTAAACCCCGGACAAAGCCAACAGCCGAGTTGACAAATCATGACAATAAACAAATGTTTTGGGCCAAACAAATAATTAGAAAGAAGAAAAACAAAAAAGAAATGTGTCAACTCTGTTGGCTTTGTCCGAGGTTTAAATGCCTTTTAAATAAATACTTTTTGAAACGCCTATGAGAAAAACTATGGTGAGTGCCCTTGTTATGCTTTAACCACATGAACCCTAGTGCCCCTATTCTGGGGTGAACACACGGCGAAAATAGCAGATCTACACATGTTGTGAGCTTGCCTTGTAGAGCTGCTATTTTTGGCGAGGAGGTTTGTTTGAGTGGGAAGAAGATAGGAGGGGGCCTAGTATACTGTGTGTAGACCTTCCCATGGGGGTCTATACTAGGGGGTCAACAATGTACTGTATATATAGGGTTGAAATGGTTCAAACTAAAAGCCAGGCTGTTATTTTGGACAGGTGCTATACATTACATTACACTAGCCATATCTCATCTCCACCTGTCTGCCATTTACGATAGGATGCATGTGGACATACAGAGGAAGGGGGGGGGGGGGGGGGGGGGGACATGCCCCCGGGGATGGCTGGCATGACAGATTCATACCTGGAGCGGCAGATACTACAAGGAACTATCAGATTATTTTTTTCAACTTTCACAAGCCCTCTTGTTCCCTCTTGTCTCCCTCGCCTGCCTCCTCTCTCCAGCTCAGGGCTGTTGGTTGGTGGAGCAGACAGTATAGTGGCTCTGTGGATTAAAGTCCAGTCAGCATTTGTAACCTCTCTAAAGCTCCACTTTTCAAACAGGTTGCAGCTCTCAGCTGTTTGAAAGAGCATTGTTCTCCCTGCCGGGGTTTAGCAGTCACCAGAGTCCTGACTGCCACTGCATTCTTCCTACCCTGCTGCTTTGTGGTGGATATAATGAGGAGTGAGATGGCCATGCTGCTAACTGACACTTTGTGTACAGAAGAAGACATGGGCCATATCACTGTGACCTACAAAAGAAAAAAAGACTAAATAAATAATTGTTTTTTAGATTTAAATGTTTTGTTCGTTTGCATATTTCTGTACTTTGGACAGGGTATGACGGTCAACTAGACACTTTAACTACACGTACGATAACAGCGAAAGTAGCAGATCTACCACCTCACAGCGCATCACACCGTGATCTTGTAGATCTGCTATTTTTGCTTTTTTTTTTAAAAGAAAAGAAAAAAAAGAACCCGATCTGTGCCTGTCTGGCACCATCCTACTTGGGAACGATGCAAGTTGGGATTTTGGGTACAATGAAAACCGGCATAATTTGTGCCGAGGTGATGTGGTATTACTATTTGTACTTTAAAAACTTTTGTGCCTTTTGCATCAATCTGTCAAATCAGTCCAAGCAAAATGATAAAGAGAAGCATCTACAGCGAAGCTCTATCCCTGTGGATGACAAAAGGAAACATCTGCAGTGCATACCACATCAACCGCCAAACACTCACTCAGCACAAGAAGCTACCAGGCAGTCTATTATACTATGCTACATCTTCAATATGACATTTTTATGTTCTCTTTTTAACGAAATCATCTGCAGATGTGATTGCTCATCAGCATCCTGCGGCCTGGGGGTCTCCGTGATGTCTTAAAGAGAATCATTGATGAATCAGTGGTTATTATTGCCGTCATATGAGAATGTGTCCAGATCTCAGACTGAGGGCAGTACCAGAGGGCTGCCTATAAATTCCTTTAGGACGAGCTGGCCCAGCTGGGTGATGCCAAATGTCTCCATGTCTTAATCTAGCAGGACGGGACTTCCCTGCTCACTGTCTAGAACTGGTCAACCTCCATAGGAAGTCAACTTTAGACCAGAACCCACAGAAAGTATTTTCCGAGTTCCTTGTTGCCTGTGTTGAACTGGCTGGAAAGCAGTGTGTGCATGTCAGCGCTTTTGGTGCCAGTAACCAGTACCAGACGCAGGGTTTGATTACTTCAAGGTGATGCGTTAAGAAAATGAACAAAGGGACGGATATCGGAGACCATTGTCTCGCGTCCGAGGAGGACCGTTGGCAATGATTGCAGACTTCGCAGAATAGCCAGGCAGACCCACGCATCTACCACTGTGGTGCGCTTCCAGACTGGGCCGGACGGGGAAACTGCGCTGGCTCGGAAACCCAGTCGGCCTCTGTATGTTTGGGGTAATCACAGGGTTTGGTGTTCTCAGCGCCGGGAGGGGCCATGCGGTCGAAACCGACGTGCTGGAGCCTGTCTCTCACTAGGGCCCCGACACCCCACCTCCTCCTCCTCCTCTCATTCTGTCGTTTGCTCTCTCTATCGCTCTCTCTCTCTCTCTGTGCACCCCCTCCTTGCCAGTTACAGAGTGTGTGTTTCGACATGCCCCGAGCCAAAACCGCTCCCACTGAGGAATTCACTCAGTCTCTTCCTTCTTTCACCCTCTTACCCTTTCATTTCCCCTCTTTTTTATTTCCCCTTTCGTTCCCTCGTCGTTTCCATTTGTCACTTTTTTTGATGTATTACTTTACTATACTCTCATCACACTTTATAGATTGCCGGCCGCTGGCCTCCATGAAGAATAAAAATCACACCCGTGGGAAGTGAGGGGCGCTCTTATAATCGTACATCATGATAGGACATGATAGGACCGAAATTGCCAATTTGCTCGTCCACATACATGACGTAAATTCTCCATTCATTGTCAATGGCATTTAATGTTTGTGTTAGGACAAGAAATTACACTATAGCTGAATATAGGAGGGGCTAGCGCCCCTCAAAATAGTTATATGGGGTGGGGGCGTTATTTGACATAACCAGCCAGGCTACATCATCAACCCTCAGAACCTAAAATGGATGTATATGGAACGTAGAAGTTTGTGGTAAAAGTGCAAATGCACATGCGCCGCAAATGCAGGCGAATAGCCATCTTGTAGATATCCTATACTCCTATAGCTCAATGTAGGCAATGTGGCGGTATCCGGAATGCTCGCCTTAAAACACACTCGTTCACCATTTCTTTCCGCCGACCGCTCGGTAGGACGGTTCTTATATTCTTGTATCTGTTTTACTGAGAATTAAGCTTAGAAATAAGTTTAGACTTACTTACATAGTTTTACTGGGGTTATGTTCAGGAATAGGGTTAGCTTTTGGCACCGTTTTACTGAGGTTAAGGTTAGGTTTAACAGTTTAAGCATAGTTTACTTAGGTTACGTTTAGGAATACCAGCCTGAGCAGTTCTGCCGGCTGTACGCCCGGAGCGAGGCCTGTTCATTGGTATTCAATGCAGGATGTGACACACAGAAATCAGTTTTCTGGTTTGTAGTCCATTTGACTGGATGTGGTGGTTGGTCATTCACACATTAGAAACGCTAAGAGAAATGCAGCGACGTGGCCAGCCAAGTGGGGTCAAACTCACATTCACTCACTCACTTTTGCTTTGCCACTGGATGCAAATTTCGCCTCTTGCTAGCATAAAATGGAAGTGCACGGGAGGTGAATATTGAAGAGATTTCCATGTGATGGAGGAAGATGAGGTGGAAGGAAAGGAGAGGAGTACTAGAAGCACCTCTGTGTGCAGCAGACTGGGTTTATTTATAGATGCTCTGTGAGCATCTGGTTGTCCCGCCCCACAGAGCTACCACGCTTCCTGCCTCTAGCCCGCCACTTCCTGTTGTTGGTTAGCCATATGGGCCTACCAGGTTGAAAGTGTGTGTGTGTGTGTGTGTGTGTGTGTGTGTGTGTGTGTGTGTGTGTGTGTGTGTGTGTGTGTGTGTGTGTGTGTGTGTGTGTGTGTGTGTGTGTGTGTGTGTGTGTGTCAGAGAGGGAAACAAGAAGTGAAATAACATACCCCTTGCATTTGAGGCTACTCGGGTTCACCCTGCCCTGACCCCCTGGCATTAAACACAGACAGACTTACAGACATTTTCACATCTTAAGTTAGTGAGGAAGACGGAGGGGAAGTAGAGTCAAGTCACAGTTATTCCACAGAGAAACCTCTCGGAGTTCACTGCACTAAAACGATGCCTCAGGCAGAACACACTAACACAGCTATGGCTTGACCTCAGAGATGACCCCTCCCCTCCTCTGCCCCCCTCCCCCGGGCTTGTTTGGTCAGGTGGTCGTGTTTGACTGACAGATGCGGGCCGTTGGCGCAGCATCGGGGTGACAGTTCTCACGTGTGTTTGTCAGGTGAACAGGCCTGTTGACTCAGCCTCAGCAGTGAGAGCTCTGATGACTAGAGAGCCTGTGGAGATCGCCCCTCATTTCTCTCACTGAATGAGAAGTCCCTCCTGCCCCCTTTGACTCCACTCGGCTATGACAAGACCACGGTCAGCGCTGATTGGTTGCAGGCGTCCATGATTGAGTTAGGCTCTGTCTTCCAACATTCCATAGTTTCTCTCGCTCTCGGAGCGCTCTCTCCTGCCGCCCCTGCCCTGTCTAGACGCGGGCCCTGCCTGTTAGCCGAACCCCATGAAGCTTTTACGGGCTATTGTTTGGTGGAGCCTGCCTTGCGGGGGTGACTCGGTCTGGTAGCTACATCCAGGAATATGTTGTTCATAAGGAAGTTGCTAATAAAAAAACCCCAGCAGTTGAAAGCTGATGTCACCGGCCTTCTGTTCTGAATGAGGTCTAAGTATATACCATGGCCTTTACCCCAGAAAAGAGCGTTTTTGAAACATCATCACATCCATGGAACAATGCACAATACTTTTTGGTCCAGCGTTGTTGTTACTTACCTCGGTCTTTTTTGTGTGTTTTTCTAGCAGCGTCCATAAGTTTATCATGCACAGTATACATCTGCTGCTATGCTCATGCACCTTTATATCATATCTTTATCTCAGGTGTAAATATGCAAATATTCTTTGTTTCTTGTGTTCTTGTCTGATCTCCTTTCCAACTTGACCCCTCTTCTTCTTTCTTTTCTTTTTTTCCTATGGAATAACGATACGATGGGAACTATGCACGGAAACAAATTTCACCCACTTTTTTTACCTTGTAAAGCTGTGATGTGACAATAAAGCTGATTGAATCCAAAAGAAAGTACGCACATCTCTAAAAAAACGTTCAGGTGCTGAACAGAAAGATACGTACAGGAGAAGGAGATGTAGTCACACTGTTTTGTAGCTCCCACAGGAATTTGATTTAGAAGGATGACAACGTTTTGACCCCTTATGGGTCGTCGTCAGGTATAATAAAGCTGATTCTCATTCACAGAAATATACATGTTCTTATTATGGAAATATGTTTTGTAATTCCTAATTAGATACTAATTAACTATCCTTTTTAAGACAGGACATTAGATGCATGGAATCTCACCTGTTCCTCTCTGTGTTCACAGGGAAAGGGGCGGAGGGATGGTCTGTCTTCGACCAGTGACAACCCTCGGCCGCCCATGGCCGGGCCGGGAGGGGAGGGGGGCGGCCTTGGTTGGCATGGTCCCCGGACGCTGGTCCTCCGCAAGAACTCCCAGGGGTTTGGCTTCACACTGCGCCATTTCATCGTCTACCCCCCGGAGTCAGCCCTGCACACAAACCTCAAGGTGAGACCAGCAGTCCACAGCTAATCTCTTACAGTAGTAGGGCCTTTTAAAGTGGATCTGACAAACAGGAGCTCAGAGACAAAGGTGATCTTATTATAGCCAAAGATCAGTGAGACTAAGCTCAATAAAACAAACATGCGTACAGAGTTGTTGAACTTTGCCAGTTACAGACAAAGAGCTGTTAAACAAGCCTCTTAAGGTTTTGTTGAGCAGTCCACTCCAGTTATATTAGGAAACTGAATTATTCCTTTGGTGCGTAGAGTGACAAATTATGAAATATTAATGAACTGAGTCAGAAGTAAATTCATGAGCTCTTACAATCCATCGCTACACGTAATAACCGTTTATGTACAGATAATTGTACCTTTTGTTTATCACCTAAGAAATGCCAAACCCAATTTTCTCCGCCTCAGTTCTTCTGTATCACATCACAGGCCTCATTATTAAGTCTCAGTGAACTCTGCATTGTTCTGTCCCCTTAGTTTTAATAAGTCCTGTCATTGGTCGATCATTCAGTGCTTTGAGGTGTGTGTGTGTGTGTGCGGCCAAGAAGCTACAGATGTGAAATTGAAAGATTGGGGGGGAGGTGGTTCAGGCAGCTGAAACAAGGCCCTTATTATTACGCCACCCCACCATTCTCACCCCAACCCGACAGCAGCTGCACATAGAGAGAGAGAGAGAGACAGAGGCTCAATGGGATCTGTTGTTGTCTTAGCCTGGTACCACTCACTGGCTGCCTGGTGGTACCAGCCCGGGTCAAGACAATAGTCCCACTGCTCCCTCTGGGCTGTGGCTCTTTAGGCCTCATCTCACATGGTGTGGGAGGCAGTTGGTGCCACAGCGCTGTCCTACGTATTCGAAGAAGATGCTTTGTCGAATTCTCCCAAATCACAGTGTCCCATTATCAGAGAGTGGTGGGTGATTCAAATCTTGACACTGGCTGCAGGGTTGGAAATTACATTTACTGTACATTGGATTCAATGGTCAGTGTATGATCTGTATAATACTTATATCTCCATATTTAAATTTTTTATTAAAAAAAAATACCTAAATGAATTATTAATTCATTTAGTAATTACTATTACTATAAATTGCCGATCTACTATGTTGCAGATCAGCTATTTATGAACTTCTTTGAAGGATTTCTCCTATAGTGATATGGGGTTGAAACTACTTGTGTCTGTAGTATTAACAAGAGCTTGTGACTAAATAATGACATTGAAACACGTGTTCTTTCCATTTCCTGAGCATTAACAGTTTTGTAATTAGGTTAGGTTTCCTCCCTAAAGTAACAATACTGTACACTCTTGACTACAGAATGGTGCCCAGTGGTTCTCAACATTTTCAATCCGTGACCCCCCAAAATAATCATACTTTAACTGAGGACCCCCAACCTGATAAGCACTTGGAATGTAGCAGTTCACTTGATTACATTTTGTTTGACTCGGTTCCACAGATAAATATTGTGCAAAATAGTGCAAAATAGAATTTTTTTGCCTCTTTCTTATATTATTTGCCAATTTGGCCAATGTTTGACCAGTTTTTAATAGCATTGTTTGCTGATTACCTTTGATGCAGTGATGGTATTTTTCATTAGGTATTAAATAAAAATCACACCCATGTGAAGTGAGCGCTGCCTTTTATCATGATGTTGATGTATGATGATATTGTATAGACATTAGACACAGTAACCAGAGTAACTGTGCTGCTACAGACTAATAGACACAAAGTCACATGTTGGAGCAGTTAGCACCGCTCTGGGGACCTGGGGGTCCCGACCCACAGGTTGAGAACCACTGCCTGCCTTAGCCTATGCCTGCTACTCTCTCTCTCCACATCATACCATGTCTTCTGTCGTCCCAGACCTGGTCAGGCTGGGCTGGTCAGTCAGGGAAGCGTCCCTGACAGCACACACTATTCTGGGGTCGGCAGCCCTCCTTTCTCTGCACGTAAACCCCCCGCCATTGTCCCAGCAGCCAGGAATGAGCCCACTCAGCGCAGCCTAAAGCCAGGCAGCAGTCAGGCCACCATGCCCCTATCCCCAAACTGTCCACTCAGCTTAGAGTGTGTGTGTGTGTGTGTGTGTGTGTGTGTGTGTGTGTGTGTGTGTGTGTGCGTGTGCGTGCGTGTGTGCCTGTGTGTGTGTGCGTGTGCGTGCGTGCCTGTGTGGATGGATGGAATGAACGGTGTAATGATAAAATCTCCCCCACATTAAGTGGTGGTAGTGCTGCTGTCGTCATCTGCCATCTGCGGCAGCTGCATCCACTTGCTTCAGCCCATGACATTATGACCTCATTATTACCTGCAGATTGTTGAACCTGAAAGGCGGTCTGTGTGTTTAACTGAACTCCAACATTAAACGCTCGTAAAGAGAAACACATCTGCCCCTCTGGCTTGGCTTAGGGGGATGCCAGCGATGGCACTGGCATGCTTGGAACGGTGTAAAAGCACAAGAGGGCGGATATTGTGAAATAATAGAAAGGGAGATTTAGGTTTCTCTAGGAGGACTGCTGCTGTGTACTCGTCTCATTAATAAAGAAGCTCATAAGAAACTATACTCAAGAATATAGTGCTGATATTCCCTTTTTCCATTGATCTTCAAGAATGTGCACCCATCAGCCACAGAGACTACTAAGACTCCCCCTGAGTATAGCATGCCTTCACCTATAACGATTTTTGAGGGGCGCTAGCCCCTCCTATATACAGGTTTAATGTAAACGCCATTGACAATGAAGGGAAAATTTACGTCATATTGTCCCTCATTACGTCATATTGTCTCTTTATTGTTAATGGCGTTTAATGTTTGTGTTGGCGCTGTTTGTTTTACATCACCATTACATCACCTAATCAACATGAGTTAGACTTTAATATATTAGAGCCCCTCACTTCACAGGGGTGTGATTTCTTTGTTCTAGATCTAGGTTGAGTTGTGTTCAACCAGCGTATCAGTCATGATGCTCTCTCTTTCTGTGCCTTTGCAGGATGAGGAGAACGGTAATGGAAAAGGTAAGCGCTCCCTCTCTGCCCCTCCAAGTTCATTAGTCCACAGCCATATCGGCACGGAGAGCGTTGACACTATAGTACTGTGGTTTTCAACCTTTTTAACCCATTTTGACCTGAGATCAGATTCTAAAAATGTCTTCTACATCCTGACAGTTTCCTGAAAAAGCTATGTTTCTATGTCAGTCGTTCTTCGATTTTTCAAAAATAGCAGACCTACAAGCTCGTAGCGCGCCACTCGGTGGCGCGCTATGAGCTTGTAGATCTGCTATTTTTCAATAGCTAAAGCATAACGTAATGCTAACACCAAAAGGGGTTCCCGCCCAAAATGGGTTTTAATGCCATGGCCCATTATTTATTTGGTATATGAGCCACGGACCACCATGTGATGACATTTTAGCCTCTAAGACCCAAAACTAAACAATATTTTGTTGTTGGATCAGATTTGGTCCACAATAGATAACAGACAAACGTTGATCAAAATAACAATTCTACATTCTCTAATTGTGTAGACTTATTTTAAATTAAGTAATGAAGTTGTTGGGTCCATTTGGTTACCAACTCTCCATCATTTAGCTGGGGACCACCTGGAACCCCCTCAAGGACCACTGGTGGTCCCCGGACCACTGGTTGAAAACCACTGCTATAGTGACATCACTGACTAGGACCTCTGTGGTTCCCTGTCTGTCTCTCTGCTCTCTTATGTTAGCACACAGCTCCCTCTGCAGGACTCTACTTAGTACTGCATCTAAAGTAGCTTCAACTCCAAACACTCCTCTCAATTTCAATTTTTGTTATAGTTGTTTAATATATATATAGTTTAATCATAACATCAAAGCAAGTGACGGTAGACATTTTCTCACAAGTCGTTGTTTTATTGTTGTGCATGACCCTTTTTGTTTTGCTTTGCTTTGCTTTCCATTGTTTGTCACGGATAGGGTATCAGAAAAGTCGTCTGGAGCCGATGGACACCATATTTGTGAAGAATGTGAGAGAGAGAGGTCCGGCCCACCAGGCTGGCCTTTGCACAGGTAAAGGCAGATTGAAGCCCGATACATGCTACTCCGATAGCCGACCTATAGTCTCACAGCAGTCGTGAGATTTTAGGTCTGCTATACGTTGTGAGCTTTTTGGTTGCGTGTGACGGTGCCGCATTCGGCTGTGGCGTGCGACAGCATAAACTACCCTATTGGCCTGAATATAAGAGTATGTCTTTTTTCCAATGGAAATATCCTAAAAAAACGAGATTGTATTATAATCAGGGACTAAATCATTTGACATTCAATGTTATTTTTCCACAAATGAGACTTGAAAAATGGGGGTTGTCTTATAATCAGAGTCGTCTTATATTTGGGACAATACGGTACTAGGCCTGAGACTACAGCAGAGGCAGGAACATGGGCATGCTGATTTGTCAGTGGCTCTGAGCTTTTTGAGGATCAGGGCACACTCTGGATTAGAGCACACTAAACAAACATGGCAACCGGTCCCCTGCCATGTTAAGTGGTCATTATTTTAATGATCAGTCAATTGAGTGTGTTCCGGCTTGGATCAGTGGAACCAACGTAGTATACGTTAAGGTCCTATGTATTCGTATCATAAAGACAACAAATGTTTTTGATGTTTTAAAGAACAATGCCATGACATTGTTTTATTTTAATGTTATATTATCATTAAAAAGTGTTTTGCTAATAATTTGGGGGCCGGCCCACTTGCAAAACCCTCGTGGCCCACCAGTGGTCCCCGGGCCCACAGGTTGAGAATCACTGTCAGATTTGCATGGAATGGAAATATCTGGGCCAGAGCATCTGTGTCACATGATGCTGCAGACATGCATCTGTGTCACATGATGCTGCAGACATGCATCTGTGTCACATGATGCTGCAGACATGCATCTGTGTCACATGATGCTGCAGACATGCATCTGTGTCACATGATGCTGCAGACATGCATCTGTGTCACATAATGCTGCAGACATGCACAGGGGCTCTGGGTGGGGGGGCGGGGGGGTACCAGGTACTGTAGGGGGGGGGGGGGGATTGGGGGGTGAGACGAGACCAGGCACTGTAGTGTAGAGTGATATTATTGGTTAATACTCTTCCCGCCCACTGGTTTATGTAAGGTGATTCTATTCCCTCATATGAGCCAACTTAAGGACAGTGCACTTATTTATCCATTTGTAACTCAGAGTAGAGAGTGCAAATGTAACCAAATGGACCTAAGCGTCCGTTTAGTTACATTTGCACACTGTCAGTCAAATTAACACTGTGTAGTATATGTGTATTTGTGTGTGTGTGTGTGTGTGTGTGTGTGTGTGTGTGTATATATACATAATGCAAAAATTGTGCGTGAAATTCTCCAGTGCAGCATGAATGTGACGGAGCTTGTCAAGTTTTCTTGTTGTGTCTTGCTGTCGAAGCGACTCGAGACAACATTCCATTCCTAACAGCCCTGCCAAACCAAACCAGCACTCCATACAAAGCAACACATTTAAACACAAACACATCTGAAATAACACATGCCAATAGTGCATGTACATTAATCTATGCACGCACGCACGCGCACACACACACACACACACACACACACACACACACACACACACACACACACACACACACACACACACACACACTTCATGATGTGTAAAGTTGGGTATAATTGAACACAACTATATATACATATAAGTTAATAATATAGACC
>NC_136795.1:33794315-34216815 GCF_951216825.1 Electrona antarctica
TCGCCCACGTTTGATAGGCAAGCCTGGCTCCAGCAGGCTCTTCAACCGCCCCCCAGGACCGAAGCTTACCATTGGCAGGGCAGCCACTATGGCGTAGCGCAGGCACCCCCAGTGTCCCGACATACGCAGTCCCATCATAAGCCCCACCCCCAGACCTCCTACACACAGCCCCAGCCCCAACAGCCCACCTCTCAGAGCAGGCGGCTGCCCACCGGGCAGAGCATGGACGACCAGCCGGTGGGCTACCGCAGCTACAGCCCCTCGTTCTATCGCAAGACGGGCCGCATCCTGCAGCAGGCCCAGTCTTTCAGGGACCCTTCCTATTCTGGCCCACACCTCAACTGGAACCTGACCCCTAAAACCAGTCCGCCAGAGCCTGCCCCCCTCAACACCTCTAGCGCCTCCCCCCTGACCTCTGTCACGCCTGAACCCCAGGACAGAGCGTACAGGCCCACCAACCACGAGAGGGAAAGAGGTGCAGGTGAGGGACCATCGGAGGTGGTGGTGGCAGCGGTGGCAGCACAGACTCAGGAGGTGGTCCTGAGACAGAAGCCTCCCACGGGGCGGAGGAATGTCCATGGCCTGCGCCACCCCCACTACGCGCTGGAGGTGGACGACCTAGATCCTCCTGTGTTTTCCTCGGACCCCCAGAACTCTGCACAGGTCCCTCAGTCCACGGGAGACGGTGCTTTGCGTAAACCAAACGGAAACCTAGCCCCTTTATCCACAGAGGATGACTCGCTAGCATCCATACCCTTCATAGGTAAGCGTGAAGCTTCAAAGATTCCCTCGTTCACAAAACCCCAAGCTGACCTTCAGATTGGATTCTCTGTGATCTATTTCTGAGCATGTAGGATAGGAAAAAAGCAAAGCTACAGGCTCTGTGTGCATAACTGTATTCCAAGGTTTCCAGAAGGCGGTATTCCCGTTTCCTGGTGATTTGATTGGCTGATTTAGATTGGCTCGTTTGATTGATTGCTGCTGAGACAATCAAACAGAGCCTATGGGTAAATGAACTGGAAGAAGAACGGGTATAATGCCACCTTCTGGAAACCCAGAACTACAGTTATGCACAGAGCCTATTATGAGAATCGACTGCCCTTCATTTCCTCTTTGTCTGTATCGCTGTGTGTCATCTGTCTGGATATAAGTGGTAATACCAGTACTTCCCACAGTCAAGTGATTGTATTGTTTGATTGTATTTTATCTGAGAATTCACTGATCCGCCTACCTACTCTCCAGATGACTCTCTTACCCAGGAAATTAGATGGAAGTGTGTGTTTGTGTGTGTGTGTGTGTGTGTGTGTGTGTGTGTGTGCGTGTGTGCGTGTGCGTGTGCGCGTGCGTTGCACACGCGTCTGTGGAGGGAGATAGTTTGTTGCATACTTGATTAGAACTAGTAGATAGAACGTTATTGGATTTGAACATAATTGCTGCTGTGCGCCCGGCCTGTCAATAACAATTACTCTTTCATTTGCTTAATTTCACCAAATGTGTCAGCTAAGGGATTCAATGAAATCAGAATTAAATTGACAAACAATGAACCGAATCCTAATGGCAGGAGACACAGCCGTGGCTTTGACACTGATCTTGCTATGATATGACCTAGGCCAATCTGATCACCTTTCTGTACACAGCGTGTGTAATCGGCCATCGACGTGAGCCTTTCTGTAACAGTATGTACAGTATGCAGTGCTGTTCATGTTGGTGTCAGCAGGAGGTAAACGTCGTCGTGTCTCAGCTTGTTCCTCTCACAACATTCTGTGAAGGTAGAAGAAGAACGGCCAGTCACTAAACTCAGTATGGACAGCAGTCGTTCGTTACTCCCAGTCAAACCAAAGCTAAACCGAGCCAGTCAGTCTGGCAGGATAATATAATGTTCCAGTGGTCAACTGTACTGTATGCCCTGCTGATTCCAATCAGCTGACATGGCAGCGTCGGCACATCTTGAAATGATCACGTAGAATAGATAGATATAAGCATCATTTATACTTTGTCGTACCACCGCGTGGCTCGATGAAAATGACAGTCAATGAACGTGCGACACAGTCAAAGACAAAGTATAAATTTGCCTTTATGCAAATGAGCTGTTGGGGCTGTGTGTGCCACATAACATGGAAGGCAAAGTGAGAAAGGCAAGTGAAGAGAGAATTCAACGTATCGGCACACCAACATTCTTGCCTTCGTACCTTCACTGAATTAACAGAAACTAGGCAGTCAGAGCGACAGGCTGGGACACGTTTAATGGCCACATATTGAAACTAGGCTAGCTTCTCCCCATAGACTCTTCCTCTCCTTATCTCTCTGATGAAGTTCCTGATATGATCTGGGCCTGTTCTCGGCGGGGGGTGGCTTACTGTATGACAGTACAGAAAAAACACAAGCCCGTATTTGATGGACATGATTTCTTGTTCTCTTTAGATATTCAAATTTCTATTTGCTTTGTATTTACAACAGCCCCCTCCCTCTGTGATCAATTATTTAGTTAGAGCCAGAGCACATATGAAGTGAATCCAAAGAGGGCGCTTGAGCAGCAGGCAACAGATCAAATATTTTTTCCTTTCCTTTGCACTGCATGAAATCCTTCCTGTACCCCCTCATTTTCCTTCAACGCGAATCAAACTTGCAGCTTACCCAGGAGACTTTGTTCTACATTTTGGGGGGAGAACAGTAGGGATCCTTATGCCTGACTTATAATTAGTTGAATGCCGTGCCGCACACCCCAAATAGCCGATCTACAAGTTCTTCTGCAACGCTTTGTGAGCTTCTAAATCGGCTATTATCGGTATGAATCGCCCTTTACACTCAACTCTAGTCTTTCCCCCATCCAGCCAACCAGCCTCAGGCATGGCAGTGTGCACTGCTTGCCCCCCTCAATGCCACTATTGTGCTCCTGTGGGAATTGGAGTGGGGGTGTGTCCACTACTGTCTTTACTAGCTGGACCCTCCACACAACAGGCACAGTCAGCAAGACCATCGCCAAGTCCCACTGTATGTTCTCAAAGACATCTGTCTGTCAAGGTCTCTCTTCCACTCTAGTCTTGTTTTAGCCTTGTGAATCTCTCTCTCTCTCTCTCTCTCTCTCTCTCTCTCTCTCTCTCTCTCTCTCTCTCTCTCTCTCTCTCTCTCTCTCTCTCTCTCTCTCTCTGACCAGTGAGGTCATGGCATCTGATATAGTGAAGGGGAAGTGAATAACAGCCCACTGTAGTATATAGCTCTCTCTCCTATGCAGGCCTGTAGTATATAGCTCTCTCCTATGCAGGCCTGTCTGTAGTATATAGCTCTCTCCTATGCAGGCCTGTAGTATATAGCTCTCTCCTATGCAGGCCTGTCTGTAGTATATAGCTCTCTCTCTCCTATGCAGGCCTGTCTGTGTCTCGTGGCTGTGAGCTCACGCTTAATGATGGCCTTTGTTAAACCCGCAGCTCGGCTATTTCTGGGCCCTGCTGTAAACAGGCAGATTTCACATCCCAGATTGGGAATGTTTCCTGCATATGCCTCCTCTCCTACTCTTTCTGGATGGGGCATATCACACTAGTATGCACGCACGCACACACACAAGAGACGGTAGCATGAAGCAGAAAGACAGGGGTGGGAGGTGGAGGAAAGCCAGAGAGGCAGGTGTGGAGAATGGAGAAGTTGGAATGCAAAGGGATACATCATGGCGTCTATTGGACAATGCATACGTTACGTGCGGAGGGAGGTACGCACTAGGCTTTGCACGATGATGAGATAAGGAAAATAATGAACAAAATCAACCCGAACTGGAATGAAAACGGCACAACGAAATAACACACCATAATGTAATGTGAATTTTCATTCAGCTTACTTACAGTGCACTGACAGTCTGCGGGGAAAGCTTTGGAATTGAGTGAGCCAGCCAGAATCCCTGCCTGCAGCCTCATAAAGAGTGACGCTCTACAGAGAGTGACGCTCTGCTGCCCTCTGTTGTTCAGTGACAGAACAAACCAAGGGCCTCCCGGCTGCAGCGTTCTGACAAGCAGCTGCTTAAAATGTCACCAGCAAATCCTGCTTCTCCTCGCTCTATGCTGATATCGCGCTGGTCTCTAATCCTCGCTGTCAGTCAGGAAGTAGGCTTGTGTGCACTGTGCACGCAACGGTTTCTTTCATATCCCTCTACTTCAGTTGACACGGATGGAACATCAGTATAGATTATCTGCCTTTTTATGTCTTAGTACGACAAAGTGAACACACTTTGTTTAGAATGTGGAAAATGCAATATAGTATTTTGTACTCTCACAAATTATTCTTGTTGGAGGATCAACTGCTTTTACACGTCCTCCCAAATTGCACATCACACATTTTTTTAAAGAACTGAAACTTGGTGCTCATGAACGTACCTGTCACAAATCTCCCTTTGTTCTCATTCAAAGACTGCTTATGGCGACAGGAGATGCAGGTACTACATTCTTTGAAGAATATCTTTCATATTACGATATGTGATTTGTAAGCTTGGCAGATTTTTGTTTGGGTTTTTCCATTTCCCAAAGTCGGCTACACGCAGCTCATCATGTTTTCAGTGGGTTTGCAAATGACTGCCGATGCTTGTGTTTGCTGGCTGCATCATCTATGTACTTCCCACTCTGGTGCTTGAGATAAAAGAATTACGTATGACGTTTTATGACCGTGTGTACACTGTACAGTATGTGTGCCCATAAATGTGGGTTGCCAGACATATGTGTATGAACTTTATGGATCATCTGACCAAAGAAATGGGAAGGTGCGGTGGACGCATCGTCTTATTCTTCTCAGGAGTTTATGAAATCTCTGAAGCTCAAGACGTGGTTCCAGCCGTTCCTTGTCAGCCCTATTCCATGTAATCCTCCTCCTTCATCTAAAGCCTAATTTATACTTAGTCTCAGGATGGTGTTGCTCACTGAAAATCTATTAATTTCGGCGAGCGACTTTCTTGTGATAAAGTATCAATTAGGGTTAGCTCTCCTACTCTTTCCAATACCGTCCTCTTCCTCTCTATGACTTTCCTCTTAACACCTGATTCATACTTAGTTGCCGATCGGTGTCGCGCACCAAAAAGAGCAGATCTACAAGCTCACAACATACCGTGAGCTTGTCGATCAGCTTTCTTTTTTGGTGCGTAACATGATGTGCACCCAAGTATGAATCTGGCGTAAACTTTCTAACACCCACTCCTGTCCTCCATTTCCTTTTTGCCTTTCCTCTCCTGTTCTATAACCCCTCCGTCCCTCCGCCCCCTTCCCTTAACAGATGAGCCGACTAGCCCCGGCGCTGACCTGCGTGCTCGCCACGTACCCGCGTCCTCCGTGGTGTCCAGTGGCATGAGCTCGGCGCCCGCAGTGGTCACCAGCCCCGCCTCCCCTACCTTCACCTTCCCCCACACAAGGGTCTTCTCACACGACTGCAGTGAGTGACCCCGCCCTCCTCACTCGGGGCCGGTCAGCCTCCGTTCTCTCTCTCTCACTGCATGCCGTTATACCAGGAAGGACATCTGATCTGTGGCATTTACCTGTGACAAAGCTCCTCCCTCTCTTCGCCCTTCAGTGAGGGGGAATTGTGCATGACGGGAATGTCAGACTATTTGATCTACGATGATGCTGTGATAGGTTCTTATAACAAGTCATAATATGGACTTGGCTTGTCTTTATTTCATTCAGGTTTATGCCTCTCTTTGAGCCTCTAACTTGCATGCCTGACGTGAAGGATATTAGTAGTAGTACAATGAGGATCAGATTGTGCATGCTTTTGTCATCGTGATAGCAGTCACTTCTTGCCATTGCATGTCATGACGGCCCAACAGTCTCAGACGGATCCCTAAAATGCATGCGGTTGTCTGACCTTTGAGATTCCGTGCACCTGCATGCCAGTGGTTGTGCCAAGTGACCAACAATTATTAGATACATCCCACACAGCCAGTCTATCTCTCCACCCTCCATCCAGACCACCTCACCCCTTTGCCAACCTCCAACTCTCCATTCCTCCTCCCACTAACCCCTCTCTTAATCCAACACAGATTCATTCTGGTGATTGGCATTACTTCAACATTCTTTTGCTCTTTCTGTCTTTCTTTTTCTGTTTTGTTCTCTTCTCTCTCCATTTCGCTGTCCTCACTCTCTCTCTGCATCTCTCTACGACGCTCATTCATCTCTTGCTGAGCAGGCAGTATTAAATCCAGTCGACGTTCCTCCTATCTTCTAGCCATCACCACGGAGCGCTCCAAGTCATGTGACGAAGGACTCAACAGCTTTAGAGAAGAGGGACGTGTCTTCTCGTGAGTACACTGGGTCCAAGACACTGGCCTCCTTAATGACGTTTGTTCATGTATTGTTTTATTTAGGCCACCTTTGATGTTATTGTTTTACATTGTCAGTCTACTACTGCTATGTGGGCAATAATGAACCTAAATAGGGAACATAACATAAGGCACAACAATTGATCAACACCGTTGTTGTCATCCTCTACAGGAGGCTACCAAAGAGGGTGAAGAGCTTCTTCACAGATGGGGTACATTCCTTTTCTTTCACAAGCATACCTTCATGTTCGATGTGTCTATTATAGTATACAGTATATATTCAAAACGTACACCTGAATGTTAATTGTGAACTTTATATCCTGATACCTTGGCCTGTGTTGCAGTCTCTGGACAACCTTGGGACAGCAGAGGAGGTGCGATCCAAACGCCACTCCACCTCAGAGCTGGGCAGCATCACCTACAGCGACGTACGGCGAGAGGGGTGGCTGCACTACAAGCAAATCCTCACAGAAAAGGGCAAGGTGGGAAGATAAAAGAAATGCAACTGTGAAGTTTAATGATGTTACTATGGCCCCTCGCTTTTGTCAGTTCCTCTTTAGGTCTCTTTGTCGTTTTTAGAATTTTCATGGATTATCCCCAGGCAGAGTATGACATTTTAACGGATATATTCCAGCCACTGACTCACTATTTCTAGAGTCACAACTAAGAACCATGGTGAAGCTGCTTTTAGCTCTTATGGCAGCACCAGACTGTGAACCAGCCTTCCAGTTGAACTGAGACTATAGCTTAAAACACCTTTTTTCTTTGCTTTGCATTTAGCCTTTTTAACTAGCTATTAAACAACTTATTTCCTGTATGTAATGTGCCATTTCATGCTGTGTGAAGTGGATTGCATATTTGCATTTCATTTTATCGTGCAAAATGTCCTTTCGGACATTCAAACATCTAAAACAACGTAATAAATAAACGTTGATTTCTTTGACTTCGCCCCCCGTTTGTTGTTACAGAAGGTGGGCAGCGGCATGCGTCCATGGAAGCGCGTCTTCTCCGTGCTGCGGACATATTCGCTGTTCCTCTACAAGGACAAACGAGAGGCTGTCCTTCGCGGGGCCATCTTAGGCAGCGGGGCTGAGGACGAACAACCAATCAGCATCCGCGGCTGCCTGGTGGACATCGCGTACAGTGAGACCAAGCGTAAACATGCACTGCGCCTGACCACCCAGGACTTCTGTGAGTACCTGCTGCAAGCGGAGGACCGGAAGGACATGCTGGACTGGATCGAAGTCATCAGAGAGAACAGCAAGACAGACAACGAGGTCTGTGGACACGGCATTTCCTGTCACCTTTCAGATCGTGTTCTTTTTCTAAAGTCCTTCGTGTAATGCATATTGTTTAACCACATTACCCCTTTATGGGCAAAAACCTTTTTTTTCTTCGATTCGATGTGAATTTACTGTCATTCTGATCAAACACCTCAGTCTGAGAAAGGATAAAAAAGACAGACAAAAAAGGGTTTTAAGATTACAGTTAACATGACAGTGGACGAGGGGGAATCATTTAATTTACAGACCACATCCGAGTGAATTAATACATTTATAAAAAATGATGTCAAAAGTGTCTTGCTGGGAAAGCCTTTGGGAAAAAACACGTAAAATATGTCTTTGGCAGTAAATGAGCTTAAGTAGAGATTGGCTATAGAGATTTATAATAAGTATAAAATAGGGTTTAAGTGGTTGATGAAAAATGTGACATGTTATAATGCAGATGTTTGTGTGTTTGTTGCAGGAGCTTGGCTTCTCCAGGCAGGCACTGATTAGTAAGAAACTGAACGACTACAGAAAACAGAGGTGCCAATCTTAACTTCTGCTTATATTAAATATAATGCAGCTATTGTTGACACTTCCTAGATGTGTGTCACCGCTGGCATTGTGTATTTAACTCGGATGTGTGTCTGCCCCTGCAGTCCGACGAGCAACAAGCCTGACTCGTCTCCCAGGGCGTCCCGGATGAAGCCTCCCTTCCTGCTGGCCAAGATGGAGAATGCTGCCGCGACGCCACGCTCACCCAAGTCTGAGGGAAAAGGTACGTGTATTACTTTCACTGTATTCCTAGAGACAGTCACCTCTTTGTTGTAATGGTTTTAGCGCGTGCCGGCTTGACTTGTTGACTTGTTTCCCCCCCAGATGAGAGCAGCCCCCCAAAGTCTCCGTGGGGAATCAACATCATGAAGAAGTCTAAGAAGGCGGGGCCTAAGGCTTTTGGTGTGAGATTGGAGGATTGCCAACACGGTGCTAATAATAAGGTGAGTCATGGCATCCTCTGCTGTGCCCCTGGCTGCTAGGAATGAACTTTGTGCCCCTGGCTGCTATGAATGAACTTTCCACAGCAAAATACTGTGGTTGTAAATTGTAATTTATGCTCCTGTGTCTCCCCCATGTCTGATTCATGTCTGTCGTGTCCGCCCCTCCCAGTTCATTCCTATGATTGTGGAGATCTGCTGTGGTCTGGTGGAGGAGATGGGACTGGAGTACACTGGTATCTACAGGGTCCCGGGCAACAACGCCGTTGTGTCAGCTCTGCAGGATCAGCTCAACAAGGGTGTTGACATCAACCCCACCGAGGAGGTGAGAGAGACAGAGAGACGACAACATACATACTGTACACGTAGGGTCTTGTAAACAAGACCAGCTAGGCTAACACGATATTCACTGAGGCTGACTCACCCAAACTGTAGTAGAGGGCTGGTGACGTAATGGAGTTTAATAATAGAGACACTGACATTGGTATGTTTGGGTGCAAGTGGGTGACATTCCTATCACTGACTTTATCCTCTGTTCTTTCCCTTGTCAACAGAAATGGCAGGACCTGAATGTGGTCAGCAGTTTGCTCAAGTCCTTTTTCCGCAAACTACCAGAACCCCTCTTTACTGATGGTGTGTGTAGCGTTATCAAAGAAAAGCAAAGGATTTACACTCTTGACACAATTCAGCCGTCGCTTACATGATCTCTTTGTTCTTTACAGATAAGTATAATGACTTTATAGATGCCAATCGGATGGACAGTGCATCGGAGAGGCTCAAAACCATGAAGAAACTGGTGTGTACTTATGCCTTCTAGTTGTTATGAATTAATATTTGTATTATTTCTTTCATTTCTGGTTTATTTTCAAAGAGACAGTGCAGAGAGGTGGATGACATGCATCACACAGGCAGAAAGCGATTGAGACACATTCATGTGGTGCGCTCTTAGAATTATCATTTTGAACAGGATAGTTTCCCATCCTAGTCAAATATGGGCGTGTGTGTGTGTGCGCGTGTGCGTGTGTGTGTTTGTGTTTGTGTGCACATATGTGTTTATGTGAATGTAACGGCCGCCTGACAGGTTCCACAGGTTTCTCATTGTTAAAGACTTGTTTGTCTTTCATAGATCCGTGACCTCCCAGATCATTACTACCACACTCTGAAGTTTCTGGTCGAACATCTGAAGACGGTAGCCGACAACTCAGATAAGAATAAGGTGTTCAATCTTACGTTCTTACTTCTTACCTTTAACTTATTCTTTATTTCCACACCTTGTGTATCACTTTTTCAATCAAATTCACTATGTCCAAAACCGTTACCTTTTCAGGAAATGGAAAAGTTCCCATTGATCCAATGTAATTATTTAGTCACAAGCTCCTGCTAAATACTTTTCATTGGTTAAATATTTATAAAAATCGACACAGACGTACTGTAGCCACTTTCACTTTCACGAAAATTGCAGAAATAACAGATCTGGGAATGGCCACACAACTATATAAAAGTGCCCGTTCGCAGATTGGTTGTTGTCTCCACCAGGCCGAAGGCATGGGGAGAGAGTATGTTTTGCACTCCGTCCGTCCGTCCGTCCGTGTGTCCGTGTGTCCGTCCGTCTGTGAACAGCTAATCTCTGGCACCGTTGGCTTGATCGCAGCCATACTCTGCACACACACTCCCTGGATGCCAGAGCTGAACCTCTGCTCCAAAGTTTTCACATTGGCCTGTTATAGCGCCACCAGGAGGTTGCTTTGTGCAAAACAAATGTTTTGACAGTACACCTACAGATTTTGTCCAAACATTACGCAAATTGGTACCCAGTCTCTCTAGAGCCATTCAACCAAACGGGTCTTTCAGATTTTTCAGACTCCATCCTGATTGGCTACGATTGGCTTCCAAAGTTCGCAGGAGTGCTCCGTTTCAAACAAAATGCTGCAAATCATGAACACATCTTGTGATTTCCGTGAAATTTTGCACGCACATTCCCACTAGGCAGAGGAAGAAATGCCACTTGAATATTTTCAACTCAGCCTCATGGTGGCGCTATAACTGGCCGATTTGTGTTTTTACCTATAACTGCACCGATCTGTGTAAAACCATGTATGCACACTCCCTAGAGGTCAAGGAAAAACCTTTGCCTGGAATTTTTCACATCTGCTTTTTATAGCGCCACCAGGAGACCGACATATGTAAAACACATTTTCTAATATTACTCCTTCAGATTTTATCCAGATTTCACGCAAATCGGTACACATGCTCTCCATAGTCATGTGATCATGTGATTTGTTTGATTTCTCATAATTATCCATCCTGATTGGCTACGATTGGCTTCTAAAGTTTGCAGGAGTAGTCCGTTTTGTACAAATCGCCACAACTCCTCAACGCAGCATCCGATTGCGGTGAAACTGTGCATGCCTATTTCCACTACTAGGCTGAGGAAGAAATGCCACTTGACAGTTTTCAAATCAGCCTCATGGTGGCGCTACAACAGGCCAAGTTGCGTGACACACACACACACACACACACACACACACACACACACACACACACACTCTCCTATCCTCCTGGTGGAGACCTGTGCCCAGAAGGGCACTTTTTCTAGTTATTACTTGTTATGTTACTGTGGCATGCTGAGTGTTACTGTGGGTTGTTGCAGGCACAAGACCGTTGTAATTAAAGCTACAACGTACATATTGGTGCATCAAGCATGTAGCAGCCTTGCTGGATGTGCTGCTTGCTATGTGTTTAAATCAGTCCTTTATAGAGCGTCGCAGTCCCGCCTCCTACCCTGGACCTGGAAATGTCTATGTCCCATAGACATTTCTTAAAGTATTTATTTAAAGACGGTTACGCCGCGGACAAAGCCAACTCGAGTCGTGACAACTCATGACAACACAAACAATATTTTGGACCAAACAAATAATTAGAAAGAAGAAAAAAACGGCAGGTTACAACACTTTTTTGTTGTTTTTCTTCTTTGTAATTATTTGTTTGGTCCAAAATATTGTTTGTGTTGTCATGAGTTGTCACGACTCGAGTTGGCTTTGTCCGCGGCGTAACCGTCTTTAAATAAATACTTTAAGAAATGTCTATGAGGAAAATGCATTGGGTTTCATTTCCTGGTCCAGGGTAGGAGGCGGGACTGCGACGCTCTATACAGTCCTTTGCACAACTGAGCCAGCTCTGTCTCTCCGCTGGCATTCTCTCTAGTGCCGGTTGTGGTTGGCCCGTCTGGGCCAAATATTTGACTCACTTTTACCGTAGCAGAGAGTTTCCAGTGAGCCAACATGCACGATAGCAGCACCCTGACTCTGTTTGGCCAAAATTGAACACTGTAATCGGTATCATTTGTAACACCTGTGAAGGAAGTAAAGAAGCAGCCCAATGTCTTGCCAATATGGCTGCTGTACATGAAGACAGTTGGAAACACCTGCTGATCAACTGCTGACCGCTCCTCTGAGTCATTGCCCCAATCTCCATCCACGGCAGTCTTGAGTGAGAGTTTACAAATATCTTAAAAACTGTAAACAGCTTGAATTTGGGAAAAGTTAAATATCCAATGCATATGGCCAGTGGTCCGTGGCCTTGTTCAATTTGAGATCGATTGGCCAACCAACTGAGGAGAAAAATGCATGAGGGCATTTCCACCCACAACAGATTCTTAATTGAGTGAAATTGAGTTCACAAAAATGCTTATAGACAGGTTACATTTGGCATTGATAAAATGTTCAGCACGGTTCATATTTGTGGTAGAAGAGGAAAGTTACATCTACCGGTATTATCATTTGTATTAAAAACTCACATTGATTTGTTCGATGCAGAAAATATTTGTGCTGCTTTTTGGATTATTCAATTAATAAAAAAAAGTAATCAATACTAAATCATCTCTTCCTACAGATGGAGCCACGTAACCTGGCCCTGGTATTTGGACCCACCCTGATGAGGACATCTGAGGACAATATGACAGACATGGTCACACACATGCCTGATCGGTACAAGATAGTTGAGACCCTCATCCAACATGTAAGATCTACTGTACACACAAATATATTAAGAAAGCACTTACAAAGTTATTTATGTCTGTGAGGAATGTGCACCCTGTGTTTGTATTAAATGTTGTCTTTTCGTTACTGTCATTTCTGTAGTGTACCTGGTTTTTCACTGATGAACTAGACAAGGATGAAAAAGTAAGTCCTTCATGTTTCCCTGTGTGGACAACCACAACATTTTAGACTTAGTAAGCGAAAGAACACACACACATACTATTTAACTGTATGCTTTTCACTGTATTGGCTTGATTGCTGCCTGCCCTAAAATGATACGGCATAATTATGTTTTCTTACTGTCAGTGTCAATATAATCTACTGTAAAGAAAGTTGAGAAATAAATATCTTCTGTGTGCAAGTATGTTCCACTATCTATCCAAAATCAGATCATATCCAGAAGCCACAGAACTCCATTGTTATCCACAAAACTGTTAAAATATGTCACAGAGCTGTAGTGTTGCTTTGGTGAACATAATTCATCACTTCCTCACCATAAACATGGGTATTGTGTAATTGTGTAGTCACGCAATTACAGTTTATAAATTCATGGTGATTGCTTTTTCGATCTCCCTTTCAGAGTGTAAACAGAACAAAACAATGTGCATGCTCAGGGATGAAGATTAAAAAGTAATTGTAGTCACTTCATAAAGTTGTTCCAGGAAAGATAACGCAATGCCGTTTTTCATGATGAATTATGCTGAGCAGGGTGTTTTTTATTTGGACAACAAAAGTTCTTTGTTGACTTCATGAGCTATAGGGTGGCCATAATTTCAGACCTCCAAACCAGGACCACACATAATTATACACACGAACACACACACGCACACACACACACGCAAGCGCGCGTGTGTGCGACGTACAGTATACACAAAACAGGCATTTTCATCTGGATGGGGGACTTATTTTAGCACTAGTAGGCGGCATGTAGAAACACAACGTTTAGCTAGATCATGGAACATACTGATATTCTGTGTTTTTGTAGGCAATTTTGACAATAACTTGATTTTTAAAAAATTTCACAATGCAAGCTTCCTGTTGTAAATGACACTGGCCTTGTGTTTGTCCGTATAGACGCCAGTCGACACGGAGGACCTGCAGCCTGCCCCCAACATTGACCACCTGCTGTCCAACATCGGCAGGACTGCTCTGCTTGGGGAGGCTTCAGGTGAGCACCCAGCCAATCGCAGTGTGCGACCGGCCGCTGCGCTGATCAAACAGACCTTTAGGATTCACTGGCTCACAAAGCTAAGACCATGACGTCACTGTTGGGCAGAAACCTTGTATGTCCAAAACCAGTACTTTTCAGGAAATTGAAAAAAAGAATCTGTGTTCCAAACGATCCAATGTAGTTCTTACTTAGTTAGTCAAAAACCCTTGTTAATTCTTTTCATTGGTTCAACATTTATAAAACCCACACTTAATACTTTCAGCGCCATTGCCGTACATCTAGGTCAATTGAAGCCTATTTTTTGACACTGCGCTTACCGCCATTGCCGTTGATTAATGGCAATTGCGCTTTTATAGTGCATTCGATCGATCGAGCCATAATGCTACTTACGTTAGCCGGTTAGCTAGCTATGTTGTTAGCACAGCACTGGATCGCCCATCTTAGATCGTCGTCGCCATAATAATCCATTCTATCCGTTTCTTTCAATCGCCTGTATCTCCTATTCCTTGTCCCAGATGGCATTTAGGTCAAAACAACGTTTCTTTGACGGCACAGAGCCGGCGATGAGGAGCCCTCCAGTGCCTCGGTTTGGATTCATATGGTAAACATGGCCTGTCCAGGCTCCGTTCAGCGTCCTAGGTTAATACTACTTCCGGTAGACTGGAAATGTGGCTTTTCAAAATAAGAGCTCGACTGGAAATAATGCTGGCGTGAATTAGATCCTAATTTTTCAATAAATGCTAGCGCTGTAAGGGTTAACAACTTTCACAATTTTTTTAAACTAGCGGAGAGAGCTTGTTGTTGCATCATGACACGTTGTGAGCTTGTAGATTGGCTATTTCCTCCACTTTTGTGCGACACTCTTGTACGACAAAATAGTGAATTAATTTACGAAAAATCATTAAATAATATGGAGATACAAGGTTTCTGCCCGACTGTGACCATAATCGAGACATATAATTGAATCACTAGCTTGCCTATACTTCTCTCTCCTCTCTTCTGCTGACTCCCCTTTATTTCCTTCCTTGTTGCTCATCTTTGACTTTCTTTGTACATTTCTGCATCCCTCTCTCAGCTGAGCCTATGGAGCAGCCACTGCGGTAGGATTTGGATGTGCGCGTGCGTGTGTGTGTGCGTGTGCGTGTGTGTGTGTGCGTGTGTGCGTGCGTGCGCGTGTGTGCGTGCGTGCGCGTGCACTAGTGTGTGCATTGTGTTGGGCAAATTAACCACATGAACCCTAGCATCCCTATTCTGGGCATGTCACAATTGGCAGGCATTGTGTAAAAGTGGATGAACATTTGGCAAAAATTCAGAGGAAATAGCAGATCTACAAGGCAGTGTAAGCTTGTAGATTGGCTATTCTTGCTATTTGACATACAATTAAATGAATTAAGTTTATAGGGTTTAAGTGTTTAATGAATAGGAGTATTATGTGTGAGAGAAAGATGGATGGTGATTGTGTGGGTATGCATCTCTATCCTGTCCCATGAACGTCCATAAGTCATTGTCTCCCTCTCAGTGTCAAACTGACTAAAGCCTTCCAAGAGTGCATGTGGAGGTGGGTCTTCGTCACCCAGTTCCACGAATGGGCTTTTAACATGGGAAGCAACACTACGCCAGCGTACCAACTTGGATCAGTGGGGTCGCAATGCACTCTGCATGTGAATAGATGCATTTCTAGTACACGTTGCATTAGTGTGAGATGAGCACGAATGTGACAATTTCACAGGATCCAGCCAGCTTGTCACTATGTGACACTGTGTGACTAGTCTCTACCTACCTGAATGCTTGCCTCTCATTAAAAATGAATTACAAGGTAATAAATAATGAACTTCATTTAGAAAGTGGATTTTGAGTTAAAAGATAGCCATAAGGGTTCGTACAGGACCTCATAAAGGACCAACATAATTCTCTAAAATGTAACCAACCCATTCTGGGCGGGAACCCCTTTTGGTGTTATAACCCTTCTGGACGGGAACCCCTCTTGGGGTTCTGTACAGTATGTACAGTATTCAAAAACTAAAAATATTTGATGCTGGTATATAAATATTTGAAGTTTTTCAGAAAACTTAGGTCATGTTTTCAAGGCATTTTAAGTTCAAATCAATCCTGAACCGGCAACTAGTGGATTAGGAGAAGGCTAATATCGGTGTAGGTTGCGTTTCTTAAGGTAGCTCTCCACCAAACAGACTACTACAGATGGCAGTCGAATGAAGTCAGTTGGGCATCAGTTGGTTGGAAGGTGTGGAAATAAATTTCAACAACAAGCCCACTGCTATCCGACGCTCGAGCCCTGTTGGCTTTTGACGCTTCCCTGCAACTTGCGACCTGACGTGACATTCATTCAACAACACATTTTCGGCAACAGACACCTTTTACAAGTGGTGGCATTAGTCTCTTCATTAGTCTCTTCCCGTGTGAAAAGCCTTTGAATGCATTATTAATGGATGGCTGCTGAAGCACTTTGACACTGATGTACGTAAACTCTGTCACTGGGAGTGGAGAGCAATGGCCCTTCCACAGTGGCTTGACTTGTTGTTCTACCACAACGCTCCACTCATCCTCTGTGGGCCCTTTCACCCTTTGTGTATTCCTCAAACTGGTGCCTCTATGTGGTGAGGCATTTCGGTTGTGTATGTTGAAAGACGGAGAGAAAGAGAGTGTGCTGCGTTGGTTGTACTGTATGTATGTATGTATGTATGTATGTATGTATGTATGTATGTATGTATGTATGTATGTATGTATGTATGTATGTATGTACAGTATGTAAGAGAGTATGATTTGATTGAGGCTCTCCGTTGTCCGCCAACGCTTACTTCACTGGTCGAAGTCATCTGTGATTTCAGTGATGTCATCAGTGTGTGCCGTGTTTTCCCTAATACAGCTTTCTCAAACCCCCCTGCTCCTCAAATTCACTTTGTTTGACCATCACCTTTTTACTCGGCACGCTGTGCAGTGTGTTTATGGTGTGTACTGTATGAGCAGTCTTTGCTCTGGGATGGGTGTATGTCAGATGGTACAGAGTAAGAAGACCAACATTCATGACTGTAATGATTCTTTGGGTATTTTGTATCATTTTGGAACTAAACTGTAAATGTGGTTAACACACCAACTTTCTCTGTGCCATCTACCATGGACATTCACTGCCCCTGATTGCCTCTTGTCCAGTATGGTTGGTCTGATCTTTGACCTCTCTCTCTCATTTCTCCTTACAGACTCAACCAATAGTGACTCAGCTAAGTCTAAGGTAAGGACGGGTAGCTAATGACATGCTAAACAGCTGAACTAAAGAATAGATTGAATGAAATTAAAGCTCCATCTGAATGTTAAGGTTCTTACTATCATGGTATCAGCATCATCAAAAATGTTACTTGGCACGCAGCTAAATGTGAACTTGCTTTTGTCACTGGTTTCTTTCTCAGGGGTCATGGGGGTCAAAGCGAGACCTCACTGCCAAGGACTTCCTGACCCTGTCCATCATGTCAGCCGTTACTGGCCGCAAGCGCAGGAAGCGCAAGAACGCCCGCCTCCTAGGAAGCAGCACTGACGACGACTCGGAGCACGAGCGAGTCAAACCCAGCCATCTTGGAGGAGCAGAGGAAGGGGAGGGGCCTGAGTCGCCAGGAGGAGACACTGCTCCTCGCGCAGAGGGAGAGGAGGATGAGGATGAAGAGGAAGAAGGAGAAGAGGGGGAAGATGAAGAAGAGGCGGATGTCATAGAAAGAGAAGAAGAGGAGGTAGAAGCGGAGGTGGCGACGACCGAGCCGGCTCCCAGCCGGCAGTGCCGAGAGGAGGTAGAAGAGACGGAGGAAGGAGGTGGGGTGGCCATGATGCTCCACGAAGAAGAGGAGGAAGTGAGGGTGGGGGCCAAGGGGCCGCCATGGCGAGCGCCGGAGGACGCACGTTCCATCGTTTCTGGTTACTCCACCCTGTCTACGCTGGGGCGGAGTCTGAAGTCTGAGGGGCGAGGCGACGATGCTGATGACGAGCACAGTGAACTAGTGAGCGAGACAGACAACGAAAGTGGCTTCGCCTCGCGTTCCCTCACCCAGGAGAGACCTGAAAAACACCCGGTCCCGAACCCGCAGTCCCCGAACCCGCAGTCCCCGAACCCGCAGTCCCCGGCCACACCGCGCAGCTTCCTCTACACGCATTACAAATCCCCTGTCCTGTCCCCCACTGCCCTTCTGGCCCCACCCGCACCCCTCGCGCACACGCAGGACCTTGGGGAGACGAGCGAAGGAGGTGCCCGCTCCGCCACCCCGTCAACCTCCTCCTTCTCTTCTTCCTCCACGACTCACAAGCTGCATTCACGGCCCTCCTTCAACTCCCACAAGCTCATTCAATGTGATACCCTGGCCAGGAAGAAGCTGAAGGGAGAGAAGGCCAAGGCTCGCTCCCTGGACCTGCTGGAGCTGGCGGCCCAGAGTGAGGCAGGCGGGGGTGGGGCAGAAGGTGCGCCAAGGGTGAGGCGTGACACCTCCAGAACAGAGCCATCTTCCGGCAGCAGTCAGGAGAGCATGCGTCTGTCCCGGCCCCGGCCAGCCCTGCCGCCCGGCGAGGCAGCCTCCTTCACTCCAACAGGTCAGGGGCTTGGGTCCCTGGCAGACCAGGTACGGGCCCGCCTCCTGGGTTCAGCCGACGACCTGCGCATAGTGGGGCTGAGGAAGCCCCTGTCGCCTGAGACACGGAGGAAGAGGCGGGCATGGCGCAGACACACCGTGGTAGTCTCCCCTACTGAGGTTTCCGACAAGAGACTCCCGCTGACTGTCAGTGAGTTCCCCCTCACTCCCGGACACCAGACAAAGTCACCGCTTCACGGCTCCCAGGGGCTTGACCCAGGACTCCCCCTGAGCCAGGAGCTTCCTGCTGCACGCCGCGCACCTGCCTCTAGATTCCACCAGTATCTATAAGACTGGCCACTCCTGTGCTGAGGTGCCATGAGTCTGAAGCTGCTGTTTCAGAGGGGGCCTAGGGCATAGCCACTGACTGGCTCCAGATCAGAAGACTGATGGCAGTGTAGTGGGAATTGGGCCACATTGGACCAAATGACAGGTCTGAGAGCAGTCTTTCCCCCGTACCCCTCAATAAGCTCCATTTGCATGGCAGGGGGAATACAATGTTGCCAAAGCTTTTTGTTTTCTTTCATGTGTGTGTGTTTTCTTTTTTGAGCGATTATACTGAAATGGGACAGAGAAACAGACAGACCTCGTCGCAGTCAACATTACAGCCAAGAATTCTCATTTGAGTAATAATTGAACTTCTCTATACCCTCCTTCCTGTCTGGCTGCTTGAAATGGGAAATGATTAAATTATGGTGGATATTCCCTCTAGTGGCCAGAGAGGGGCACTCACAAAAAACAAAAACAACCTTCCCAGGGTCCTTTTACACAATGGTGCTCTTCATTGCAATGTGTTTTTTCATAGCTCCATAGTCCATACCTACATGAGTGAGCCAGGACAGAACACACATTTCACACACACAAACACACACACACACACACACACACACACACACACACACACACACACACACACTCACTCACTCACTCACTCACTCACTCACTCGCTCTCGCTCTCGCTCTCTCTCTCTTTCCCTCAGACACATGCTGTACATCTAAACAGAGAGAATGATGCAAAAATGTATACCGTAGACGAGTCCATGGAGCAGTGCCCTGTAGGCCAGGTGTAGCTAATCAGTGATGTGGTGTAAAGCTGCGCTTAATGGTACACCGCAGCTATATGGCCGCGCCCAGGGCACCCCTCCGTGCATTCGTCTATAGGTCAGGTAGGATCCATTTTAAGAGCTTTCAAGCAAGAGCTGATTTTACATATCAGTCTTCCTAATCTGTTACACACCAGACCACAGACACTGTAATGATGACATGTATGCTCCAAACAATAACACACACAAACACACTATCGAGCTGTTTGTCTCTCCTTGTTAATAATGTTTATCTGTGCGTTGGTGTGTTTGAGATCCGAGGTGTTTGTCTGTCAAGTTATTTTGTAACATTTGTACAAAGCCTTGTTAAGTTAACTGTGTAAATATAAATATAATGTTATCATATTTGTTTTTACTTTTCCAGTTCCTTTTTTATGGTTTACAAAGGTGCATACAATTGCACAGTCATTTCTTTCAAGATGTTACTTGAAAATGTTTCCCTTAATATATTCTTTTTTTTTAATATTCAGTATATATGATATATATATTTTGTATGAAAATAAGTACTTTTATTGTGATTTGACCTCTTGGGTGTACCTGTTCAAAGCAAACAAGATAAAATCTAAATATGACTACACCTGTTCCTTATTTCCTTAGATTGCCTTTCTCTTTCATTCTCGGCACTATGCAGAAATCCTTTCTCTCATCAAACATACTGTAGTCTTATCTCTCACTTATCTTAAATGATCGAACAACAGAGGTATGTTGACTGTACCTTCACCCATATGGCAAATGTTGTCTCTGATCGGAAGCAACTCATTGCCACATTACTCTGACTTAGCATTAGTCTATGACCACTTTTATGATTGAGTTTAGTGAGAACTGCATCTAAAGACCCAACAGGAAAGGAAAATTATCAAGAATAAGCATTTCATTTTATTCATGGGTGACAAGGAAAGTGCTACATTGGCAATCTTTCAAGGATTAGCATTGTATCATAGTGGCATCCATGTAATTCTACACTTGCAATTGTGCCAATTAGGAGGATCCATTTTCAATTATCCCTGTATGTGTTCATATTTATCATGGGGTATGTTCTGACTGTCTCATAAGGGCAGGGCCAAACAAATCATCCATCAGTTGAATAGGGTACATTACAGAACAAACACAAATAAGGCAAAGCTATTGTTTTCATCTCTCCTAATGGCCATGGAGCTCATTTCCAATCTCCAATAACATCTTATGGTGCAAGAATCCATCTTTCATTGTCATGGGAGAGTCACTTATTTTCGTCCTCACCCACTGAGTGGGTTTGACCAAATAAACTATTGAAAAAATCAATCTAAGTTAGTCTTGTCTTACCTCATGAATTGTCTTCAAGTGCCTGATTTCTGGAATGTGTTTTTGGTCTGCAGTGCAATGGTCAGTTGTTACTTTTAACCTTATTTGTTTTGAGTTTCCCGGCCAGCCTAGGTGCTCAGTCTTTAAAGCCTCTCTCCTGTGGTTGCTGTTATATATCTTAAGCACTGACCCAAAGATTTGTACATTAAACAGTCTGCCAGAGAGGCTGGTAAAAGCACATTAAAACCAAGGATATGTCTATGCACTCTTTTCACCTTTTAACAGCTATTACTGGTGAAGTATATATACAAAAGGATGCATAGTATTCTCGGCTGCTTTTGTCCAGAAATGTTGGTAACTTTCTTGCCTAGTGAGCCACAGTCTATGAATGAACACCTATCACGCCCAACCCTAAGATAGCATTAGGTTATACCAAACAACGGAGAGACTGGTACCATCTATCTGCATTACATTTACTATGATGAACTATGTGCATTCAGAACTTTTACTCTGCACGAGATGAAACTGCCCATGCCTCCATCAAAAGGAAAAATATAAATATATCAGCAACACTTAATGTCAGTTGTCTGAAACATGACATACCTAATGTTTTGTTATTGTATTTTTTTGTACATACTGTCTGAATATGTAACATATTGTATTGTGTACATTTCGAGTTTGCTTTGAGTAAAAACTAATATGGAAAAGACAACAAAAAGTTGTCCACCTTGAACCCATTTTCCTCTTGGCTGTGTGCTTAAAAGCAAGGTTATAAGATGTAAATAAACAGAATGTTTAAAAAGATCATTTTACATGGTTGTATGCTTTGTTGGAATTCCATCACTGCTGATTTGAGAAAAGCAGGATACATGTCAATTCTCATCAAAATATAGTTCGACAAGAATAGGGCCAGACCAGTTATAATGGTAGATGAGCTATTTGCTTGGCAGGGTACCAAATGTAAAATGGGAGATGAATACTGCCCTCTAGTGGTTGCACAGCAGAATGGACTCTAGGCCCGCCTAAAGCACAAATTGCCTGTACATGAGAACTTGATCTTGAAACAGCTGTTGGTGTTCTCACTCACTGATTACCTCTAGTCTATAATATTCCTGTTTCATCAAATACTGAACATTGAAAACCTTGCCAATTATAAAGGTATATATAAAAAACTAAATTGGCCTTTGGCAGTGTTCAGTTTTCCATTAATGTTCATAAGGAGCATCACGACCACCCTCCTCTTCCACCACAGAGGCGCCCATCCTTGGTATTCGGAGCACTTTGATTTTGTAGTTTAACTGTGTATTCACAAAATACAACATGCAATTGAGAATTACTGCAGTTCATTCCCTGGCAAAAGGCCTAAACATTTTTGCATTTCTGAATCACCACAGAAGAATATATACATTAAAAGAAAAAACACAATTTTATTTATTTTTCATTTATTTGCCCTTACGTAGTAACAATTGTTAAAATTCGGGAACTAATTTATGCAAAACGTATTTTAAAGTTGATCCAATCTGCAGTAATTTGACCTACACAATTTGTTGATTCAAAAATGGGACAATATATTTCAAAGCATACTTACGCAGTTGAACCAGAAAAACAACAAAAAGTATTCTCAAATACATTCTCTTTATAAAACGAATCTTATTTTTTTCTCCAATATTTACACTTTTCTTGAAAAAAGTTTAATAGACACATCACAGTCCAAATAGAAAAGAAATATAACGTTACCAAGTATTGCATTGCAATTGAAGGACTGAACTGTCCGGATAACAAACATAATAACGTTACATAAAACTGATGACAATTTTAAAGAAAAAAAAAGTTTTATTTAGTCCCATATTTACCTATTTGAATTCCAAATGTAAGATTTTGTCCTTTTTTATTATTCGGTCTTGGTGACGATGTGACCCCGCCCATCACTCTGGTTCGGATTCTGCAGAAGGAGCTCGCTGTTCTGCGCCTTCACTCTTTCCAGCTCGCTCTCCAGCTCCTTCACCCGGGCAGAGTCCGACTCCCTCTCCTCCTCCAAGCGGGACATGCACTTCTCCAGCTCCAGGTACTCCTGGACGAGCTCCTGCTTGGTCATGTTCTGGAGACTCTCGACGTGGTATTTCTCGTAAGTCTCAGAAAAGTCCCTCTGGAGAAACTCCCCGCCTGCGTTCCCCGGCCTCCCGATGCCATCGCTCCCTCCGCCGCCGCTGCCGTCATCCTCCTCCTCTTCGTCGTAAAAGTCCTCCTCGCTGGCCGTCTCCTCTGTGCGACCGCCGCCGGGCCCGGAGATTCGCCTGGCCCCCGCCTCGGTGTTTAGATCCGGCTCCTCTCGGTCGTGCTCGTCCATCAAAAACTGGGTCGTGTTGTACGGGGCCACTGGAAGCCCTTTGGCGAACATCTCCTCTCTCACCCGAGAAGCCCGGGCCGTCTCTCGCTCGTCAAGGGCTTTCTTCTCCTCCCAGGAAAGTTTGAAATAAGGCTTCCAGCGACGCTTCTTCTTGGATGCCCGGCGCCTGTGCTTCTTCTTGCCCTGACGCATGTCAGTGCCATTGCCCGAGTCGATGTGCGTGCCAGTGACACTCTCTCCTTGCACCTGGCTCAAAGTCTCTTCTAGTGGTCCATCTCCGCTGTTGCCGTGCGCAACGTGATTGCCCTCTCCAGATGCGTCAACCCCTGGCCCCCGGCGAGGCTGAGCCGCCACTGGGCACTTTGGGAGCGCGTTTCCGTCTACCAGTGCTGGGCACACCTCCCCTTGTCCGCCTTGCATTTGCCACAACTTGTCTGTGTCGATATCCCTTCCACCGTTTTCCGCCTGCTGCTGTTTGTCTCTCTGTCGCCCCCTGTCGCCAGCCTCTGGTGCAGCACGGTCATGGGCAGGGGGATGCTCCAGAACGGTTCCGCTTCTACCTGATGTAGTATCTGAAGTTTTCAGGTGATGATGGGTCCGCTCGGTGCTTGGTTCTGTCATCCTGGTGTTGAGTAAATGGGCTGCTTTACTTTACCACATCTCGGTCGGTTTTCCTGTCCGCATTCAGCCTGAATTTGTTTGAAAACTTTAAAATATTATTTTTTTTGAAAAATAATTTGTTTCTGTTCTTAAAGGTGATTCAGAGTTCCATTTGTAAAGAAAGTCGATTCTTAGAATTAAAACACGCGATGTCGATATTCAAGAAACAAAAGTTCTGAATAGTAACACTTGTTACGTCTCAAAGGATTCGTCAGAGCCACTGTTGCTAACTGTCGTTAACTGTTTCACTGCTGCCTCGTCTCTCGTTCACCCAAAGACGACGCTTCATTGCCACTACAGTGTCCAGTTTGCTACTCAAGCAGAAGGCGCTCGTGTTTATATAGCAGCCCCGCCTCTCGCCGTGCGCATGCTGCTCCTCGCAACTCGAGCTGGTTTGTGGGCCGTGTAGTTTTACTATAGGCGAAATGCTGTCAAAGGACATACCATCGAACTACATGTCCCAACAATCAAGTATGATTGACAATCCTGCGAGCCAATCAAATGTTACAATGTTAGCCCGACTCTATCCTACCACTCCGCTCGACGATTGGATAAGACGGTAAATTTGCTGTTGCTAAGCTCAAAGTATTTTCTTATTGGCTGTCCCCGCAGTCAGTCAAAATCACGGCAACCTCACGGGGAAAGCAGTCCGGAGCATTTTTATGGACGCTACCATAACAAACGGAGGGGCGACCATGAAGAAAATTTCTGAATACAAATACATTACAATCAATTAAAACGACGTTACACTTCAACTGTAGCCAATTGGGTATGTCTGCACCACTATATTTACTTTTTACCCTAAATAATTTCGATCGTTGCTTAATGTCAAAGCCATGTCTATTAAAACCACCCCACGTTTAGAATAAAATAAAACGCACTGCTCAAAGAAAATAGTCCGTTTTTGCTGTTCTTCTGAAAAGAACAATGCTTAAACGGTGTTTTCTGCAATATATTATTATATATTGACTAAAGAGGTTAGACTTAATGTTTGGCTAACTAACAGAACATGAATCCATTTATTGTGCGTGTTTCCCTCTCATGCGGACTGATCTGTTGTGCACCGGGGGTTGAGAGGGAACTCTGGACGCAGCGTAAACAAACGACATTATTGTCCAGCTGCATTTACGAGCACACAGCTACAGCCCCCTCGTTCAATAAGGGTGGGTCAGGAGATCTCACAGTCGCTCAATAGTTTTACTATCAGTCGACAGTGTGGTGTAGTTCAATTCTAACACAACTGCGCGACACGACACCTTTTCTGCAAAACCGTCGTCTTTAAAACTATTGTTGCATCCTGCTACCGATTAGCTAGCTAACGTTAGCTAAATGGTGGTTAGCAAATGAGCAGACGGTGTTAGTTCTAGGCCCAGAAAATAACAAAACCACCAAGTATCAAAACAACGAAATATTAAACGTTACGTTACGTGGCTGAAATAAATGTTTTTTTTCCTCCTTTGTTAGTAAACAAGTGGACAGGCTGACTCTGCTAATGTTAGCACTGCAGTCATATGAAGCTAGGTTAGCATAACACTTCCCAGCTATTGCTGCCTTGCTAAACAATATACCGTACTAACTTATAAACTAACTCACGAATGCCACAATTAGTCAGGCATGTTCATTATTGGGTAGTTCAAAAATATCTATAATGTAACGTTAATATATATATATATATAATAGTGGTCGGCCGCACTGCTAGTTAGCTGCTAAGTAGGCCCTACTATTTAGAGGGTCAGACTAATCTCTGAAATGTGATATTTACATCGAGCAGAATATTGTAAATAGTTAATTGACCAAGCCAAGTTCTGCTGAATTTTTGGACGTTGTAACATAAAAATAAAAAGATGGATCCAAAAGTTTGAAAATGGCTTCACTTAAGAAGTAAAACGTTTGCTTTCAAATGTTCGATTAGCTCTGTTGCTTCTAGGAAATAGACTGTCTCTTATTTGACAGGCAGTTGGCGTATAGCTTAAGGCAGTCAAAGAAAGCAAGCTATGTTTTGCTTTTACAAGAAATAATGGCATAGTTATACACATGGACTTAGTCGTTCATTCATTACCCATATAAACTGTTTTATGCCAACAACTATTGACTAAAATAATCAATCTGTTTACTGACATAAGTAGCTTACTAGTGGTGTAGTGCTTTGTGTTATAACATTATAACACAATAGGCATATTAGATGGTGCAAGACACTGTCCAATTTCAGATGCATTTAGACAAAGTTAGGGCCAATCATACCCTACCCAGTGTAGTGCTCTCTGACCATACTTGTTTTTTTAGCACACCAGACTGCATTTTCCATTATTAAATCACACAATTCTAAAGTGAATAAATTATTAACCTTATCTGTGGCTGTGCAAAGGGTGAATATTTCCCCAATTGCTGCATGGAAATGTTAGTCTCAGTGACCTAAGCCTTGTGTTTCCTTTGTTAGAGGTTCCTTTAGGTTATAGGCACAGCTATAACTACTGAGGGGATGACATGTCACAGTTAATATGAAACCCTCTGACCACAAACATTGGGAAATCATGTTTGGAGGTCCCAGGCTCAAACCAACGAGTTGTATTTGGTGCTGCTCCTGCATAGATCACAGCTTTAGTGGATTACCAGACACGACTTAATCTCTCACCCTGTAACATGGTTGTTACTGCAAGTGAAAGGAGATGACGAATACATTATGTTGGCCTACCTCTGAACCTAAATATAATGAAGCACCTGAGGATGTTTACAATATTGTGACTCAAAAAGACTATTTGACTAAGAATATTAACTTAACAGACAGCCCATCCACATTTGTTTCCCTGTGGTGTGTGTGTGTGTGTTTCCCTGTGGTGTGTGTGTGTGTGTGTGTGTGTGTGTGGGGGGGGGGTGTTCTGTGAAAGACGAAGAATTACACATTTGGTAGGTTACTATGAAAAGAGGGTGCGGGTGTTGTAGGGTAGCCTTGCGTAGCCAGACTTATCTGCCTTTGATATTGTCTGGCTACGTGACTAACGTGAGGCTAGTTGTAGGGAGAAACATGTCTTGCACCTTACAGATAGGGCAGTACAAGCATCAGATCACTTGAGCAATGTGCATCTCTTTAATGATCCTTCTTACTCAGTTACATATCTGTGGACCCTGATGAAGGCCTTGGCCAAAACGCGTAGGTCAACAGCGTTTTTTAACTCTTGCTTTTGAATGGATTTTCTATGTGAACTGAACAGAGTTGCCTTTAAGTCTTTAAGTTCACCACCATCATTTTTTTCTCCACTGATTTTACAAAGGTATTGAACTTTAAAAGAGCTCTTGTCCTGAAACTAAAAACCCTCTCCAAACACCACCTGTTTTCTATATATTAGGACCCACAAAGCTCTTCTTCTTCTTTTATCCGATCAGTTATATATCTATTGAAAATATTCAATTAACCTACATAGCCTACGTTTCCTCAAGGTTTAGGCCTTAGGCCGAAACGTGTAGGTCAACAACGTTTTTTAACCCTGGCTTATTAATGGAATAAAGGATTTTCTACTTGAACTGAACAGAGTTGCCTTGGACCTTCTTTAAGTTTGCCACCATTTTTTCCCACTGATTTTTACAAAGGTATTGAACTTTAAAAGAGCTCTTGTCCTGAAACTACAAAACCCTCTCCAAAGAGCACCTGTTTACAGTTTTCCCACAAAGCGCTGCTTCTTCTTTTATCTATTCAGTTACATATCTATTGAAAATATTAAATTAACCTAGCATATGTTTCCTCACAGTGGACCTATCTAGCCTTACTCCATGAAGAGGTTACTAGATTCATATTCACCACAGACATGGCAAGTACAGCAACTTGCAATGGGCCTGTTCTACAAGATTCGCTACACCTCTAAGATACCCATGTACCTGTAAAAAATACATCCTTAATGTCAATGAAGTCCATGATCAAAACACCCGAGGGAGTTTCACAAACCACGTTCGGGTGACCCAGATAGAAACTGTGCATTTGAGGGACAGAAGAATCACTTGTGTGGGACAACTTGGACAAGTAGAGTTCTCAAATTATGCCCGAACCCGGGCATACTGGGCCTAAAATGTATGCTAATCAGTATGACCGGACCTCAGGCTCCATGAAAATAATATATATATGGATTTTCTTTTTGTATAATAATGAAAATAATAATTATGTTCTGTCTGTGTAATTATCTATTATGAAGATGGTGCTGACTGGGGATTCACTTTTACTCTGTGATAGAGTTCTCAAAATCTGCTCAAACCTGACCCTATCCGACCCAACCTGAAGTTTTAGGGCCGGGTAGGGCCTAAAATGTATGCTAATGAGTCGGGCCGGGCTGGGCCTCAGGCCGGACCACTTAGGGCCCAGTTAGGGTCAGGTCTTAATTTTGAAGCCGTTGAGAACTCTCGGGACAAGTGGGACAGGACGGGGTTATAAGTTGCTATTAAATGCCTTGATGTCATATTCGACCATAGGCCTAATATTGCCAGTCATTTTGTTATTAAACCCCTCTTGGTGTCACACATTTTGTTTTAAAATGCTAATTTTGGTCATATATGGCCAACTTGATAGGCTACTGTAGCTTATAGTGGATATTTCTCATGTTATCTTAACAGGCTTAAAAACACATCTTGCAGGAAAAGAGACAACGAGAGAGCTTTACAACAGAAAGCCAACTAAATTATTAGGGGACTAACTATTAGGGCATTTGAACACTGATGCCTGCCAATCACAATGTGGGACAGGGTCTCAATTTGTGGGACGCCTGAAAAGTCTTGGAAATGAGGGACTGTCCCATGCACGCTAAGGGGGACATCTGGTCACCCTACGTTCAACCCAGATTTGGCTCCAACAAGGAGTTAAATTAATTTAGCTCCTATGCCACAACAGAAATGTGAATCACTAGACTCCTTCAAAACCGCTCTCAAAATGGTTATCAGCGGCTGCAATTCGAGAATGGCCCCTGTAAAAAAGTTAGTCACCCCCCCCTTTTGCCATACTGTACATGTTTTCTTTCTTTTTTTGTTTTCTTATGATTGTTTTGGCATAGAATTGTATATTTGTACATGTCTTTATATGTTCTGATGAATGAAATATGTTTGAAAAGTGTGTGCTCTTTCTGGTTTTATCCTCATAGAAATGTGTGTATTGACCTGTACTTTCGTTTAAATGTACCCATTCTAACAATCTACATTACTGCGAATACAAATTTCAATCAATCAATGTTTGATTGCTTAAAGCATAAAACTGCAGTTTAAAAAAATGTAAAAATGTTAGACGTAGACGTATAGATATGATATGCAGTATATTTAATAATTCAGATTTGTCAGACAGACTATAGTTACAGGCAGCCTCTCAGTCTCAGTTCATCATGAACCTGTAATTTAATGAGGATTGCGGTTGTATTCAATAACCACCAGATGTCGCCACTTGACAATTGATTGGAAAAATATTCTGAAAGAATGTCCTAATCATGTGAATGAAGCTAACAGGTTTATGCACTTATTTCATTTCCTGGTTACATGCTTCATGGTTTGGGGGAAAAACACAACGTTTTACAAAAAGTTGTATTGTGCATTTTCTAATAAGTTGACACATTTGACACATGATGACAGTCACACATCTGATCTTATCTTCATCTGACACATTTTTGCCTTTTGAAGTTGTATCTGCGGGTGTCGATATGATCATGATTTATCATCATCAGACAGTTGTTCTATGTGTAAGTTCTAAGTTGATACCAATGGCTGACGAGGAAATATAAGGGCCGGGGTAACTGTAAGGGGTTGTTTATTAAGTCTTGGGAATCGTATTACGGAGCGGTGACTGGGGAGGGACCATTGACATAAATATATGGGAGCGGGAGGGACTTGAAATGTTGAAGGGAGTGAGGGGAATAACATTTGCGCTCCCCTCTCTCTTCGGGGTAGATCGGGAGATTCGGGACTCTGGAGCAAGACCAGATCGTGCATGCGGGAAGACACCTGCGCCGAGACTTTAGTCTGAGTAGCCGACAGTGACAATTACAGCAGGATATAACAGAATTCGCCGGAGTTCCCATAGGCATAATGCTTGGCAGCAATAAGATGCCAGCCACCGGTGCCAATTCACAGAAGAAGTTGGTTGAAAAGACACAGGAACCTCTCAAGAGGCTTGGTAAGGCAACCTCTAACCTTTCACTACAGTCATGCGAAGCCTTGATGGTCAGTTCTTCTGAACTTTTAATAGCTATTAAGTCGTGGCTGTTAGACTATGTACACATCGACGTCAGTCACCTTTACCAACACAAAACGAAGTTTATTGGATCAAGACTATTTTGAACTTTTCAACTTTAAGCTACATTTGTAGGCTAGTTTGGATACTTCGCCTACTTGCATGCTCTGCATGGTTTTAGGTTTTGGCATATAGGCATATAGCCTCAATTTTGTTTACATTTTGTATAATTTGAGTTCTAGTTTTTCTTGTTATGAAAGTATTTTGACTGTAGTCTTATAACTTGATGGCAGTTGTGACAGAGAGACACCTTTGATTGATTGGTTGATTGATTCATCGATTGATTGAATACTTAACAGTTTAGGTACAGTGGTCCAGATTTATACAAAAGGTGCTAAAAGGACACACACACACACAAATGGCACACCACATGGGTTATAGTGAAACAGAAACACCATGACAATAGTTCAAATGGGTATGTGGGAGTGGGTGGGTGTGGAGAAGTGATCATGTGTGTCAAGTGTCCAACTGTTCATCGTGTGATTCAGGCTTCTCATCATTACTTACACCACCAACACAGTGCCCGTTATGCCCACTCCCTCTCATCATCACTTCACATGATAAAACCCAATGGTTTCAATCCACACACAGTAAACCAGTGTTTCTCAAACTTTCTTTTGATGTGCATTTGGACCTCCATCTGGAAATATTTTGTGCCATTAAGGGCCAACATTTTCAAAAATGTCTTTTACATAGCTGATGTAGGCCTATATAGGAACCTGGGGGTCACCAGACACCACTTTGAAGACCCCTGCAATAAACATTCTGGGCATTAACCTAACTCTGTGTCCATTTTTACACTCAGAGTTAAAGTAACACTCAGGGTTTTACTCTGCGCCTCGCTTAAAATAGAGAATTGCTGAACACACACAAACACACACACACACACACACACACACACACACAGCAGCTGCCAGTCTCCAGAATGTCCTCGGAGATGTCTGGAAAACTGAACCACAATATGTGTCAAGTCTCTCTCTCTCTCTCTCTCTCTCTCTCTCTCTCTCTCTCTCTCTCTCTCTCTCTCGGTGTGTGACTTCAAATTATTGTTCATAACAATGTTTTGTTTTAGTTCATAACACCTGTAGTACAGTATACTCAGATTTACAAAACACTCATGGCTACACTAAAACAGCAGTGTGTTGCATGAGACCGATATATTTGAGAGGTTGGAGATAGTCCTCCTTGTTTACCAAAAGTCAGATAAGCGCAAATGGTTCAATATGTGCGTCGCCATAGACCTCAGGTTCTAGGAGGGGACACTGTGTATTTGATTTACCAGGGAGTCCAAGGTTATATATCACTACTAAAGTTATAAACTGTTAATAACTGGACCATGCCGCCTCGTCCTCAACAGCAGCTCATGTCATTTCAAGCCCATATGAACGTTAGAAATGTAAAGTTAGTTTAGTGCAATATTTAACCTTTAACATACAGTATAAAACAAGTAGGTAAAGTGCTGAAAATTGCAACAAATACAGCCCATTAATTGGCAATATTAATCATTTATAAGATCATATCATGGAAAATCCCATTGTGATTAAAGCAGTGGTTCTCATGGCAAGGGCCCCCAAATTGACATGTATTTGAAAATGTAAATGCTGGTATCGGTATAGACTATAGAGTCTATAGTCTATACCGATACCAGCATTTTAGCCAGTATTGGCAGCTTTTCCGATACTGGTATCGGAACAACTCCTCCCTCACCCGAGCCCAGACCCCACTTTGAGTAGCAGTGCGTTCCAGATCACACATGTCCTTTTTCTTTTTTAAAGAGCTACCAGTCAAGTTCATTGCAATACTGACTCATTGAGCCTAAAGTCTGAAACATCTTTAGTTTACAATCAGTTATTTGGGAATGGCATTAACAGTACATCCTCAAACATCAACATTATTTTAAGGTGTAACTCCCTGAGTACCTATTCTCTTTTTTTCTTCAAAAAAACCCAAAACATTTTTTTAGGTAAAGCAAGCCCAGGGGTGAGTATAGGTAGCATTAAAGTCACAGATTATGAATCAGTTTTCAGATGTAGTAATGTTATATTTATGTTAGGATTATATAAAAAAAGGCCATTAGGTCAGACCACAATTACGTAAGTGTCGGCGACACAAAGATATACAGATAAAATAAAAACCTCATAGGCAACCTTAGGCACGGGGGCCAACATTGGCACAGGGGAGGGTGATCACTGGCACACTGGCATAAGTATGAGAGAGATGATTTTTGGTTTAAAAAATAAAAGTCAACTAAATTAAGTTTCCTCAAATCTTTATGCAAATTTCATCCTGCACATAATTCTAAATTAATTCAAACTCTAAACTCTGACTGGGGAGGGAGTCTGGGAGATAGGTGGGTTATTGCTCTTGCGTCATCAGATCATTACATCCTGATGTGAAAGAAAATATTTCAGAAGGAGAAAACAGTCAAAATCAGTTGGAAATATAACATTTTGATGTGGTTCATACTGACCATCAAGAAAATAAAAACATGGCACCAGGCACTAAAAACATGCCGACCCCATCCCACCCTCCCCCGTGCCACACCCTATAATTATTTTTTTTACTGGTTCTCTGTGTTTCACGGTTTAACTCAGTATTTCACAATGTGTACAGTGTTTTATTCAGTCATCAGACAAAGGAAAAAATAATTATCATCTCTTTTGCTAGCTTATTACTTGTTTACAATTTAAGTAATTTAGCAGACACTATTACCCAGAAGGAGACATAGATTTTACTTCCCTTTATGCCAATTTCAAACCTTTTTTGTCAAAAACACACACACAAGGGCATGTCAAACTCTCAAGTCACACCTGTGCAGAATAACCTCTGTATAACACATGTTATCACTCTGTAAACGTTTCTTTATATTGACTAATACCAAATGTTGTTAAGCATTATTTCATACTTTCCCAAAAATCGAAAATGAGCCAATCTACAAGGCAATCTCACACAAGGCTATACATTTATATTTTAGCTATTATTTAAAAAATAAAATAAAATAATAATACTATTTTTCACCTATACATTCCCAAAACAGGGATGCCAGGTTGAAAGTGGTTAGCATATTTCTTTTAGGGTATAGAATTTTCCTCTGTGTTTGGAAATGCGTTTACATAAAGCACTTCGATATCAAAATCTCAAGGCACAATTGTGCTTTAATTAATTTGTTTACTTCGTTTACCTCCACAATGGAGGTTAAAGTTTGGGTTGATTTGGGTAGTGTATGTGTACTTGTATAATAGTCATATATACATCGTGTACATGTATATAATTCTTTCATTCATTAATAACCATTGTCAGTTGACTCTACACTGACATTTCCTGTAAAACCAGTGTTTATATGCATGCAAACTGTGTTTATAATCACATCATATTGATTATTGAGTGCATGAATAATGCAACATTCATAGGGGGACCAAGAAGCGGTTCTTAAATTTAATCTGGCCAATGCTACTTGATACAGATAGACTGCATTGTATTCCCAAATATTATGTACAGTCCAAATCCCAATTTTTGAATTTCAAAATACACTTTTGATTATCCAAAAGAAATGAATAAACAGTTTGCACTCTGCCTTCATAATTTTTAAATACACCACCTATAAGAGTGAGTGACCGAGGAGGGCCTGCGTTGCCATTGATTCGTTTATTTTGGATGTTTTGCATTCTCTTCAGCACCTGCCCAAATGTTTTTATTTTCTTTGGATATACACAAAATTATTTTGAATAGTATTTTTTCCACAGGCTAACCCAGGGGAACAAAACTTAAGCGAGCCACCTGGTCATGTGACAAATTAGGCTGTAAATGAATTAAGCTGTGAGTAAATTAAACCACGTGCTGAGGACATCTCATTTGGGCATGACAGAGCACAGAGGGCAAATTAAACTGTTCAGTCCCCCATATCATGTCTACAACAACTCTCTATCTTTATAAGTGTAGAATCGACACATGCTTGCTCTCATGGTAGTGGGTATGTTGAGCGAAACATGAACCATACCCCATGAGATGTTGGCATGTAGGCCTCAGTGTCTAGCAAACATGCAAGCAGAGTTACAGTAGGTCAAGATTGTTTCGATCTTCTTTGTGATACAGGGTGAGGGCATCCCTGCTGGTCTCAGTGTTGATATATTCTTGTAGAAATATACCACATGGGACCGATCTTAAATGTTTATTGCTTTTAAGTTCCCACCGTATGTGTCTTCTCACTTGATCTCTGTATGTTCTATTCTTGCTTGCCCAGGCCAGCTGTATCGGAATTTCTCACTATATTAGTTATTGCCCTCAAAAAGCATTTCACCACCTCTGTAAGTTATTTAATTTTTAATAATTTGTTCTAATCTTTTCCACTCTTTTCTCACCACAAGAGCCTACTGTTGCATTCCTCAGCATGGTTGCTATAGCTCACTATGCAATGCTTTGACTATCTGGTTAAGTGTGTGTCAACAAGATTCGTTGCAGCTCACTGTGGGGGAAAAAGAGAAAATGAGGCTCAGCTCTTGGGCTTTAAGAATAATTCCCATTCTTCTTATACGTACTTAATTACAGAACTGTAAAGAAAGAAGCCTAAACAGACACAGGCAGTCAGGCACACAGCATTTCTTTTGGTACGTGGTGTTGTCAAGGTGAAATGTTTCTGGAACAGTGCATTGGCAGTGATTTTGGGCAATCGTTATTTCAGTTGCTCCAAACCTGCTGCATTTGGCAGAGAAACAGTGTAAAGTAGACTGTAGACAGATAGAGAAAAGAAAAGTTGAGGTTAGGGACGTGATGATAAAATAAGCGGTGGGTTCAAACAGAGAGGCAGTGCCAGTTAGGCAGTTTGAGCAGCATGGTCACTGACCTGCTGTTAATGAGGTCCTTGTGCTCTCTGCCTGTGGGAATGTCTTGTTACACAGCTTGGTGACCGTGTGGAAAACAGGGTTGTTTTGGTGGAGGGCTGAAGGGGGGAAATCTTTTGTTTTTCACCCTGGGATGAAGGAGAGAAATAAAATACATGGCTGCTCCCAGTTTGTTTCTACTTGAGGGGGAGGGGCGTTGAACAGCTTGTCCTGTAGCTTGGAACTTGGTAAAATATGTGGCCGTGGCAATTTGGCACTATGACGAATCAAGCCTAATTAATTTATACTTAGTCGTATCAACTTGTATGACGATGTTGCATGGCAAAATAGCTGATGTGCTTAAGCTCACAAGCTGGTTATATTTTAACAATATTTTATCAATATATTAGCAACAAATATTAGAATAACAGATAATAACACCATGTTAAATTATAAAGTAAATAATGATCTTTCTATTAAGAAAATGAAATCCACCAGTGAGTCAAATCCATTTAGATGAATCGCAAGTAAATTACATTTTTATTGCAGTTTAGTCTGTAAGTACTAAATACAGTTTTCTCAATTTAAAGGGAGGAGGTTTCTAGACACAAAACTGTTTAGTTCACACCAATGGGTGGCTAAGGACCTACTTTTCTAGTTTGCTTCTATTTGCACACTGGACCAAGAAATGTGCATGTAAACATTCACTTTGTGTCCATTAGATTAGGTAACCATAACATTGCAGACCAAGGCCTTCAGAGGGATCAGCTATGCACACACAGTTGTCTTGGCATTATGCTTTAAAATCCATTCTTGTGAAGGAAATGTATTATCAACGCACTAGAAATATAATTTAATTTAAAAGTTAATTTTCCAACTTAGTGTTTGTTACATCACAGATTTACAGAAATAAAAAAGTGTGTGAAACTCATTTCATGTATAGTTCCCATCATATCGTTATTTCCATAGGATGTGTGTGTGTGTGTGTGTGTGTGTGTGTGTGTGTGTGTGTGTGTGTGTGTGTGTGTGTGTGTGTGTGTGTGTGTGTGTGTGTGTGTGCGTGCGTGCGTGCGTGCGTGCGTGCGTGCGTGCGTGCGTGCGTGCGTGCGTGCGTGCGTGCGTGCGTGCGTGCGTGCGTGCGTGCGCGCGCGCGCGCGCGCTGGCTAAACATACATACATACATACATACATACTGTACATACATACATGCATGTATTGTCAAGCTTTAAATAGTCAAAGTCATTGAGTCATATAAGCATTGTGTTATGTTGTAGTGAAATAGTGTATAGAGTATCAAGCCCTTAAATTATCACTGAACCACAACGGGAAATTTCATGACGCAAATGACACATGGACCTGAAGAACTGCACAGTCTGTTCTGTGCTCTGGGATTAGCTACTGACTCCTACTGTAGCCTACTCGACTGGCACATCTCCACATGGACTATTGGGAGGACTTATACTTAACAACCGCAAACAGTTGTGAGATTTATATATATTCACTTAAATATGAATTGTTGATACTGTAAATATTCATTATATTCACTGTTGATAGTCTGTACATACATTGTCCAGTGAAGATTGGTTGTCACTGTACATTTATCAGGCTCTGATAACTGCTACATATACATTCATATAGAATAGATTGTACATTTATACTTATATTTATTGATATAGCAATAAATAAGTATATGTTAACCCATTTAGACAGGGAACCCCTATATGTAACTATACCTTTCAATGCGGGAACACCTTTTGGTTTGTTGTTGCTACAGTATGTAGAATATAATCAGAAAAGGTAGGTCAGGATTTAGAAGGCTAAATCTCACATTACTTGAGACTTAGACGAGAGTGTCAGTACTCAGCACTGTACTGTAATTTGGTGCTATTTAATTTACTTTATGTTTGCATATACTTTGCACTGTTGTTTGCATAACTCTTTTAGAATATTTAGAATTGTGTTTATTTCTCTCAGATATATTTTATACATGAATATAACCATTTTATAACCATACTAGATGAAATGGAGGTAAATGCTGCAATTTGTAAAAATTACAAAATAATGAAATATGACTTCTAACGTAGTTGAAGCGGGACTCATAAAATGTCCATGGGACCCATCTAAAAGACCACCCCTGGGTCCCGGGACCCATTACAGTGAAAACTAATTTACATCACTGGATGATGTACGATGATAAGAGCGCCCCTCACTTCACATGGGTGTGATTATTATGTTTTTAAATATTTTTTAATAAATTGTCATAGTTAAATAGTTAAATCAAATTATTTTATAGTTAAATAGTTAAATCAAATTATTTTACTTTATTTTATTTTCATTTTGATCTTTATTATCTCTCTAATCTTGGGTTACAGCTTACTACTGTTCCTGCTATGATATGACACATGAATTTCCCTTGCGGGGATCGATAATGGTTAATCTTATCCTGTCTTATCTTATGACCTCTTGCATGTGTGTGTGTGTGTGTGTGTGTGTGTGTGTGTGTGTGTGTGTGTGTGTGTGTGTGTGTGTGTGTGTGTGTGTGTGTGTGTGTGTGTGTTTGTGTACGTTCCAGGGGTGGTGGATAATGAGGACATACATACGATGATGAAGGGCTCCTACATGATGAAGATACGCTCCAGGTGGCAGAAGAGCCGGGCCCTGAAGCTGCTCGATGACGGGGTCACAGTGTGGTGTGAATCTACCAAGTACACCCGCAAGGCCAAAGACCAGCAGACCTGTGAGTAGCCCTGGCTGGAGCAAGGAGGGGTCGTAGTAGGTGGACAGACAGGAGCAAGGAGGGGTCGTAGTAGGTGGACAGACAGGAGCGAGGCCAAGAAAGGGGGAGAGGAAAGGCGTGGACCAAGATGTTTGTTTTGGGATCATATTTTGAGTGAGTGAGTTTTAGGGAAGGAAACGACGGCGACAACACCTTGCCCTAAACGAGGGTGGTCATGTTGTGTACTTTTCAAGATGAAAGATGTACAGTTAGTACGCCCGAAGGGAAAGTAGGCTAATATAGAAGAACTCTATAGAAATACTCCACCAGCAACACTCCCTATTTTAGTCTATTCAAGTGCAGTGCACTCATTGTTTGCTGTGTTGACTTAGGGATTGTTGCAAGGAGAAACCCTCTTCAGCAAGTGAAACCTGCTGAAGTGTGTGTGTGTGTGTGTGTGTGTGTGTGTGTGTGTGTGTGTGTGTGTGTGTGTGTGTGTGTGTGTGTGTGTGTGTGTGTGTGTGTGTGTGTGTGTGTGTGTGTGTGTGTGTGTGTGTGTGTGTGTGTGTGTGTGTGTGTGTGAAAAAAATTAATTAGAAAGTAACTATAGTTGATCATTTGTAATATATCTGAATATATTACAGGGTTAGCTTCAGGTCTGAGGAACATGTGAGAGACAGATTCTTTACTGTCAGATTCTTTACTGTAAGTGTGATTAGTCATAGTCAGGTAGAATGTACAGTATGCGCCATGCCTTATCCCTGACACAATCTCTGTAAAGTGGAAAGGATAGATCAGAAAGGGAAGTCCACAGTCACAGCAGCTCCCTAATGATGTCACATGATGTCTGTCTGTAATCCTCCATATATTGGCTCATTAACGTGTGGGAACATAGTTATTATTGTTGGGTTTTGACCTTTTACACCTCCCCTTTTCTCCTCCTGCAAAATACGATTTTTACTTTATGTTTTGCTAAATCAGCTGACCAGCGGAGCCATTTCACAACTCAGTCTTGTGATAAGTGTGCATGCGTGCATACTGTGTGTGTGTGTGTGTGTGTGTGTGTGTGTGTGTGTGTGTGTGTGTGTGTGTGTGTGTGTGTGTGTGTGTGTGTGTGTGTGTGTGTGTGTGTGTGTGTGTGTGTGTGTGTGCACACAATTATTTTAATGTATGGGTTAAGTCAATCTAGTTGCTTAGTTTTAACAAAATCAATTATAATGTGTTTGAGTCAATTCATTGCTATATGAAAAAACAAAAACAACCTTGCTTCTCGATTATTCAATTAAACTAGTTGTTGGTTCTAAATGTCAGTTTCAAGGTGGGAATGAGGTTTTGCCGCACATCGCAGCACACATCAGACATCAGACACCACCAGACATTCACATGATCTTTCTGGTTTCATCATACTATAATTAACCAAATGTCTGAATGTGTGTCAGAAACACTGCCGTAGCTCCTCACTGCCTGCACCAATCACTCCCACTTTTCACACAGGCATTGACCATAATAATATGGAGGTCTTAAGCACTTTTTCCCATTTAACAAATTATAAATTAATAATTATTTTATTAGTGCATTAAAATTGGAAAAACTCTCACACCTCCGCCCCCTAGCGACACCTGTTCTCTGTGTTACCACACTGTCAAGCTTCCTCTGCTCCCACCGCAACACAACAAACAGTGGCCTATACAATACTGCACCTGGCCCACCGCTCAGACTGCCTACCTGCACACACACACACGCTGACACCCCTTGCTTATCTTATGTTGCTGCATCACGCTGGATCCACTGCTGCTTTCACATGTTGACTTCCACCACTTCCGACATCAACAGCCCACGTAAACTTTCCAAACTACTTTCGCTTTGTGTGTGTGTGAAGCGAAAGTAGTAGTGTGTGTGTGTGTGTGGTGCATGTCAAACTGGGGGTCCTTGATACTTTTCAAATAGGGGTCTGTGGGCAAATAAGTGTAAATGTTGCGGTCCTTTCCATGAAAACGTTTCCCTACCATGCATTTGTAAGAATACTTTCATGACTTCATGTTATACTGCTGTTTTTATTCATTACAAAAACACACACAAATATATTATACAAGTTAAAATATATCAGAACGGGTAAGGACTAGTCTATATAGTATATCTGTCTCTCTCTCCCTTCCCCTCTCTCTCTCTCTCTCTCTCTCGCTTCCTCTCTCTCGCTTCCTCTCTCTCTCTCTCTCTCCCTCTCTCTCTCCCTCTCTCTCTCCCTCCCTCCCTCTCTCTCTCTCTCTCTCTCTCCCCCTCCCTAGGTTCCCTCTCTCAGTATCTCCTGCCCTCTTGTCTCTTTGAATAGTTCCCTGTGCATGGCACCTCTGCTACATCCATGTAATCTTCTTGGCAGCATTGCTATTGCTGATCAAGGAATGTGTGTCGTGCTACACAGTAAAATCACAGAGTGTTTCACTGTGTACACCTTTAACCCACGGCTCTCGGGGGATGGGTATTGCGTTGCATGGGGTGAGAGGGCAGTCGGTCATTGAGGGTTAGTGGGTGGTAAATGCAGCCGTGAACGCACTGTGCCATAAATAGGGAGAGCGGCGGCGTTGTGGTGTGTTGTAACACTCAGAAGTGCACAGTGACACCGTACAATGTTGACAACTCACAGGGCCGGGACAGAGTGACCACTATACGTATATCACATATTAGACAACATAATCACGTTATAGAGGTTACTTGGTTGTCCATTCTGTCCAATGCATGCAAGATTGTGTGTATATGCACTATGCACTGTATATATTTGTGTGCATATGCTTATGCACATTTGTGTGTGTGCATAGTCTGCATATGTGTGGATGCATATAGTTGCATACACAGTAAAACCCTCTGTGTTCATCTAATTGAGAGTGAAAACATTTGACGCACACTCTCAGTCTCAGTTGACCACTTTGTCACTTTGTGGTACTACTCGCACGGGAAACAGCTAATCTATAGCCAATCTACAAGCTCACAACACGTCACATCCCGAGGTAGTTGTGATCTTGTAGTTCAGCTATTTTCGTATTTTTGTCTCCACCAGGCCGAAGGCATGGGGAGAGAGTATGTTTTGCACTCCGTCCGTCCGTGTGTCCGTCCTTCCGTCCGTCCGTTACCAGCTAATCTCCGGCACCGTTAACCCAGTCGATGCCAAACTTTGCACACACACTCCCTGGATGCCAACGATGAACCTCTGCCCCACATTTTCCAGAACGGCCTGTTATAGCGCCACCATGAGGCAGCTTTTCACATTTTTTACCTAAAACTGCACCGATCTGCGTGAAACGTTGCATGCACACTCCCTAGAGGCCAAGGACAAACCTTTGACCTGCATTTTCCGCAGCTGCCTTTTATAGCGCCACTAGGATGCCGACTTTTGTAAAACACATTTTTTTATATTACTCCTCCAGATTCTGTCCAAAAATCTCACAAATCGTTACACAGTATCTCTATGGTCATGTGCTCAAGTCGGATCTGTCCGATATTTCATATTCCATCCTAATTGGCTATAATTGGCTTTCACAGTTTGCAAGATTGCCCCGTTTTGAACAAAAGCCTCAAATCATGAACGCAGCGTGCAATTTACGTGAAATCTTTCACACATTTTCTTACTAGGCTGAGGAATATATCCCACCCTTTTCACATTGGCCTGTTATAGCGCCACCAACAGGTTGATTTTTGCAAAACACATTTTTGGAACAAAATGCCTCAAATCATCCAATTGCCATCAAAGGCGTCTGAAGAAATGGCACCCTTTTCACATTGGCCTATTATAGCGCCACCAGGAGGCCACAACCTGACCTGGCTTGGTGGAGACCTGTGTTTGTATATATTTTGTACTATGAAGGCATGCCCAAAATATGAATGCCTGGATGCCAGCAGATTTTACATATACATGTACAATTCTGTGTACAGTGTGCGTGCGTGCGTGCGTGCGTGCGTGCGTGCGTGCGTGCGTGCTTGCGTGCGTGCGTGCGTGCTTGCGTGCGTGCGTGTGCGTGCATGCATGTAGATAGTTTGGAGTTTGGCCTGGTGCCACTATGCTCTGTTTAAGGCAGTCCTGCAGGACCAGTGGGAATGTGGGTTCTGGCACCTGGCAGAGTAGTTCACTATTGTGCCCTGATCTACACTGAGGGACGTGACATGGAATGCAGCACTTGAAAGTTTGGCTGTCAGTCGACAGTCAACACGTGGCACGCACGCACGCACGCACGCACGCACGCACGCACGCACGCACGCACGCAGGCACGCACACACACACACACACACACACACACACATACACACACACTCACACACTCACACATACATGTTAATGTCGTAGTCGAGACAACCAAGGCGAAGGAATGTATCAGCAATTTTGAGGAGGTGGATGGCAAGGGCTTTCATAGCCTCCAGCAAGAGAATGAGACAATTGTCTGGAGAGACACTGCTGTATTGCCCGTTTGTGCAACGCCTGAACTATACAGTGTCTTCAGAGATAAACAAACTCCTCCACACTGAATGACGTTTTTTTTTTGTGATGGGATCACACAGTTACAGTACACAATAAAATCCTCAGTGTTAAAGTCTGAGACATTATGGATGTCGTACATTTGTACATTCTCTGCTGAGTTAAATACTAAATAAAGTAACACTCATAGTGGTGTATAAAATGTTGTGCAAATTGGCCCATGAGGTGGTGCTATAATTCTTCTGCTCTGCAGAGAGAGAGAGAGAGAGAGCATGGCTTTCAACCAAACATCCAGTGTCATATAGAGTTGCAGGTTAAAATTATCCTGCTGCGTGGCATGTATATCAGGCACATTTCTCATTGCTCAGGCCTATGCAGGTCATATTTTATGTACCATGTGTGTACTTGTGCTCGGCACTGCCATGCCATCCTTCAACAGAGACTTTATGGTTCCAGAAAACACTTGACCCCCTGCCTTTTAGTTACGACAGATCTCCATTGATTTCCATGGTGTCCAGCCAAAGCTCTGTTTACTCAGCAACAGTGACACACTTATAACTGCCTCTCTCCTGCTGTGTGTTTATTTGTCCCTGTTGTACCTATCTACATTGACATCGACTATCTCTCCCTCCCCCAGTCTCAGTGGCGGAGGTGGAGTGTGTGCGTGAGGGATGCCAGTCGGAGGCTCTACGGAAGCTGGTCGGATCCATACCGGAGAGCCAGTGCTTCACGGTGGTGTTCCGAGGTGCCCGGAAGAGCTTGGACCTGCAGTGCTCCAGCGAGGACGAAGCTCGTCACTGGGTCAGAGGAATCCGTACCTTGAAGGAACGTGTGGCCAACATGAGCCAGAAGGAGAAACTGGATCAATATCCTCTTCGCTCCAATGCCCATGTTGCAACACTTGTCACACGTACAATCCCACGTCCATAGTTACCATGTGCAGTAATGACTTGCAAGAAAATACCGTCTAAATATAGTCTGAATATCCTTGTCAATTATAATCCCTGGTACCCACTACTCAGTTGTTGGTGACGCGAGAGTAGACATACTCTACAGTGTAGAGTCTACAGAATTGATCTCCTCCTTAGATCTTCTGTTGACTTTTTTTTCATGGATCAGTAGGGCAGTAGTAGCCTGGCTAATAAGCCAGACCGAATCAGCCGTTGGCAAAAAAAAAATGTGCCTGCCGGCAGATTACGGTCTGGAGAGGCTCAATTGTACGCCCATTTCCTACACCAGAGAACTGGTGTGGCCAATCGGGACACGGTATGCAATATGGGCGGGCTTTGGTACAGTGATGTTCAATGCTTGAGACCTTTGACTGACAGTAGCTCTGACCAATTGCGTCAAAGAGAAAATGTTTGAACCCGCCCCCCGGGAAACAAGATCCATACACAGCATCTCCAGACTCAAATACCACACGACAGTGTGATTTGAGTCTGGCTTATTAGCCAGGCTAGGGCAGTAGGGCATGCCCAGAATGTATGAGATATGTAATCTGATCATTATCTACAGTATACACAAATGTCAAGTAATGGGGCCACCTAACTAAAAAGTGTCACTGTTCTATTAACTCTGTCATAGACATGGTTCATTGTTATTAGACAAAGATGAGTGTGAAATGAATATGACTTAAGTAGACCACAGCCCACTGTGAATCCACATACTGCCAATAGCTATGTGTGTAGTCATGTTCTATTCCTTAACCTTTGACACTTGGATCCGTGGCTACCTGAGACGAGCGGATGAGAATCAGGACGGGAAGATGAGCTATGATGAAGTCCAACGACTGCTGCAAATGATCAACATTGAACTGAATGAGCAGTATGCACGCTCATTATTCAAGGTCAGGTTTAAATGAATATGTAGGGGTTCTTTTGCATCTGTGATACATAGTGGTACATAATCTTGTGATACATAGTGGTACATAATCTTGTGATACATAGCGGTACATAATCTTGTGATACATAGTGGTACATAATCTTGTGATACATAGTGGTACATAATCTTGTGATACATACAGTAGGGGTTATAGGGGTACATAATCATGTTCAGCATATGTTTAAAGGTGCTGTAAGTGATATATGTTAAGTTCTATAATATAGAACAATATCAGAATATTGATGCAATGATTATTATCACAATATAGAGCTTTAATTCTTTTAAAAACAAAAAACTAAAGTTTTTCTTCTTTTTTTTATTTCTTTTTATTTATTTATTTTACCAAAAACATATAACTTGCTGCACCTTTAATACCAGGTGAGTATTAGGGTGTAAGAGAGAGTTAAGACTTAAGTCTGATTTATACTTTAAATACATACACCTTTCTCGTGCATTGAAAATAGCAGATCTCACAACATGTCATGGAGACGTCACGTGAGCTTGTAGATTGTCTCTTTTCTGTGCAAGACACCATTGTGACTAAGTATAAATCGGGCTTTAAATCCATGGGGGTGGTGATATTTTGCTTGTTAGGGTGATGAAGATTGCATGGGGTGTGGAATCAGTGTTCAGTTACTAAGCCAATCCTCCAAAGATCTACCCTTCCTCTCAAACACAGTTAATTACTTTATTTTGGAGGATTACCAGCTATGTATATTATGTCTCAGCCCTTCATTATTGTTAAATTGTTGCTTTCATGTTCCCTTCCAATGTGATCCCTGCTGCAGCCCGCAGTGTATGATATCTGTTTTATGTACGGTAACTATGCTTGGGTTGGTTTAAATTATATATAGGTGCTCTCTACCCTGGGAACAAAACAACAGCAGATCACAAGGTCCAACCATAGTAAAAGGGCAATAGACCATCTCCCTGTGTCTCTATTCTTCCATTTTACATCAATCTTCGAAATAAATATCTTTCATTGCTATCATCTGTATCCTAGAAATGTGACCGTTCGTGTGACGGGCGGCTGCACCCCACAGAGATTGAGGAGTTCTGCAGGGAGCTTTTGAGGCGGCCAGAGCTGGACTCCGTGTTCAGACATTACTCCGGCAATGGCTGTGTCCTCTCCACTGCTGAGCTCCGTGACTTCCTGGGAGACCAAGGGGAGGACCCGTCATTGGACCATGCCTTAAGCCTCATACGCACCTATGAGCTCAATGACTGGGGTAAAAACACTAAAGCAGCCACAGCACGCACCAGAAACACTCACTAAAAGCTTAACTTCCCAAGACTGTGATTAGTCTAATCCCTGTTATAGAAAAAAAAAAGTGTTTGAATTAAGTGTGTCTACCATGTCTTATCTTGCACGGGTTCTCGTCTACAGCAGTTCAAAAACATATAAACAAATCCACTGTCTGCGATATATGTTGTTGCCAGTGTCGTTCATGATTTGATTCCCTTCATCGAAAATAGGTAATGAAAATGAACATGCTCTGTAACACATTGCAGCTCAGAAGAACCAGTTCATGACCCAGAATGGTTTCACAATGTACATGCTGTCTCTGGAAAATGATGTGTTGGACCCCAAACACTCCCGCGTCTACCAAGATATGACCCAACCCATGGCGCACTACTTCATCTCCTCCTCTCACAATACCTACCTTACCAAGGACCAAGTCACCAGTGCCAGCAGCACAGAGCCTTACATCAGGTCAATATTTGAACTACTTAAGCTCTATTTAAAAATATCTAAAAGCACCCAACACAATATTTCTTCAAGGGGAAACCCACCCATTTTCAACATTTTACTATGTCATTAATATACCTTAGAGCTGTGGAAATAATAAAAAAGTCCCCCCATTTTGTATTTCCTAGAACTGTAATTATGAAAAAAATCATTAACATGGTGAATGTTAATGGGGGAACTTTTTTATTATTTCCACACAACAGCTCTAAGGTATATTAATGACATAGTAAAATGTTGAAAATGAGTGGAATGCCCCTTTAAAATGTCTTGTATGCCTTTTTATGACGTGCCCAAAGGGACGCTGGGTTGAATGGTTCAGATTCAGAGATAAATACATGATGTGAACCTAATTAATGACAACAACACACACCACGTCACTGTGATGAAATTAGAGCAGATTTCAAGAGAATTGACTTAAAAAAAAGAAAAGAAGAAAATAGCTATTTTTATGAATTGAGATTTTAACTGTGGTGAAACCACATCCTGCAGTGTGATATCCCTGCTTTGATAGATTACAGTAAGTAATACTGCTTTCTGTCTCTGACGATGCCAGGGCTCTGAATCAGGGGTGTCGCTGTGTGGAACTGGACTGCTGGGATGGAGATAAAGGAGAGCCTGTCATATACCATGGGCGCACTCTTACGTCCAAGGTGCCTTTCAAAGAGGTCATTGAAACCATTAACCAGTATGCTTTTAAGGTGAGAAAATCATACAAATATAAAAAGTAAACAAATATGTAAAAAAGAACAACTATTCCCATTGGTCTTTTTTATTTTATTTTATTTTTTTAGAATAATGCATTAAAACTAAGGTTTTTACACTATGCACAGTGATCTTCCAGATCTAGATTCTTGACTTGTTCCCTCTTGCAGACTTTACTACTGGAACCTTTATCTTCTCTGATGCAGCCCAGGCGCATTGTGACTTTGACATGGTGGCGTTACAGAATGAGCTCCTCGGTTTATATTTTGTGGTCTGCCTGCACTTTAATGATTTGTTATGTCTCATCCCAGGCCTCTCCATACCCTCTGACTCTGTCCTTGGAGAACCACTGTTCTGTAGAGCAGCAGGCTGTCATGGCCAAACACCTGTGCACCATCCTGGGCAGCAAGCTGCTCACCAAGCCCCTCAGTGACCAACCACTGACCCAACTGCCCTCTCCTGAGGTAGAGCACGTGACCCATGGCCTTCTCTACCCACCATACACTCCTGCTCTACATGGCTTCCATGTGGACAAGTCAGTGCCACACCGCTTAAATGAAGTAATTTGTTTCCTTTGCGGCTCTTCTTTTGCAGGAGTTGCGGGGCCGTATTCTGGTAAAAGGGAAGAAGGCAACGCCTCACCTGGGCCAGATAGGCAAAACGAACAGTACTTGTAGCTTTTCCTCCAGTTCTGACGACGAGTTACTAAGCAGCAATAAGAATACACCCAAGAAGGATGCTCCCAAGGTTCGTTCATTTAGTCAGTTCAATTTCATTTCATAGCTGTCAGTCAGTAAAGCTATATAAACCTAAACACATTTGGAATAAATATGTTATGAACATGGAATGATTTGGTGCTATGCAACGTTTTGAAAAGTGGTGTTTAAAATCAATCTACTGCTCACTTCAGCTCTTATCTACTCAATTTCTTTCAACAGCATCGCTTACTGTACACAATCATTCTAGGATCACAGGGATATTATTTGGATTCTGTGTGTTATGACTCTACACCTTAATTGCGTTGTTTGCCCTACATAGGTGGTCTGCTCTAAGCTGAGTGAAGAGCTGTCAGCATTGGTGGTGTACTGCAGGAGTGTCCCCTTCCGTGGGTTTGATAAATTATCTGAAAAAACACCAAGCGACATGTCCTCCTTCTCAGAAAATGAGGCCCTTAAACACATCAAAGACTCAGGTAAAGGTTTGAAATAATATTATCTTGACCTTAAGTGTTTTATAAATTTGTAACATTGGGTTGGGTGCGTAGGCACTAGGCAGTGATCATACATATAGATCCATCCATCCATCCATCTTCAACCGTTTATCCGTAGTCGGGTTGTGGATCTGGGGGATCTGGGGGATCCCGAGGCGTTCCCGGACCATTTTGGAGATATGATCCCTCCATCTGATCCTTGGTCTGCCTGGGGACCTCCCTAGGGAAACGCTTGCCTTGAGTCGATAGGCATCCTTACCAGATGCCCGAACCACCTAAGCTGGCTCCTTTCCAAACAAAGAAGCAGCGATTCTACTCTGAGTCTCTCTTGTGTGACTGAACTTCTCGCCCTATCTCTAAAGGAGATGCAAGCCACCCGTCTGAGAAAACTAATTTCTGCCGCTTGTATCCGCGACCTTATTCTTTCGGTCATGACCCACACTTCATGACCATAGATGAGAGTAGGAAAATTACCTCCACACCGTCTACACTTGACACCTTTATTTAGGCAACATTTGGGTCATTAGACCTTCTTCAGGCATCGGTGCCTGAAGAAGGTTTGTCCGAAAAACACTGGTTGGTTTGGGTAAAACATTGCATACTTTCATGTAGTCATTTATTCACATCATCACTTACATCATTTATTTTTAAGTTTTTTTTTGTTTTATTCTTCATTTTTGCAGGAAAGCTGTTTGTCAGACACAACAGCAGGCAGCTGAGCCGGATCTACCCCGCTGGACAGCGCCTTCAATCCTCCAACTATGACCCCCAGGAAATGTGGAATGGTGGCTGCCAGATGGGTGAGTACTCCAGTATAGATATGTACTGTAGGGACACTAGAGCTAGCAGCCATTATCACTTTATTAATTAAAAACAAAACAGTTACAGTATGGTTGTCTGGGTGTCCCAAAAGGATAAAGACAACAGTAAACACGTATTCTACTACAGTAATTCTCCTGGGCGCTTGTTGAGAGTAAACATCACATACTTGACACTAATGTTATGACAACTAACACTGATGTCACTCGCATCTACTGACTCTTTCATTGGCGCATACAGTAATGCTAAAAACAGTGGTTCTCAAACATCTTCAAGTCAAGGAGCCCCCATAATGTTTTCAAGATTATTCACAATTCTTCAATATATTTACAGATTCAGTGTATGTACAGGTCTACAATGGTAAAACAAACAAAAATAATTTATTATACTCTTCCAGACAATTAATTGGCTGGACCAAGTTCATGCCAGCAGCAGGGTCCCACCTCCTCTTTTTGCGAACGCAATGAGCATTTACTATGAGACCCAGCAGATCATGTCTGTCTGTCTGTCTGTGTGTGTGTGTGTCACGCTGTAACACCACCTGCCCGCCACCAGAGGGCGCAGCTGTATCACACTGATTCACACACAAAAACACACACACATGCAACTATGAGACCCAGCAGATCATGTCTGTCTGTCTGTCTGTGTGTCACGCTGTAACACCACCTGCCCGCCACCAGAGGGCGCAGCTGTATCACACACATGCACACACACACATGCACACACACACACACACACACACACACACGCACGCATACACACACACACACACACACACACACACACACACACACACACACACACACACACACACACAAACAACTTAACTTAAAAAAAAAACTTAACTTAAAAAAACTTAACTTAAAAAAACTTAACTTAAAAAAAATCTTAAAAAAAAGAGAACAAAAAAAACCTTTAAAAAGTATGTAATTTATTCTAATTGTTGTTATTGCAATTTACGAGCTGCGTTCGCTTCCCGCGTTCGCGCGTCTTACTTGTTATGCTGCTATATAAACTGGACCCCCGTCAACGACCGTTGGGGATCCCTGGCCCCAACTTTGAGAATCACTGTGCTAAAATGTAATATTTCTTTTGTTGAAAATGATTGTTTTTGTCATTTTCTCTTCCATTCCCCCGTGTGCTGTATAGTGGCCCTGAACTTTCAGACGCCTGGGGAGCAAATGGACCTGAACCAGGGCCGTTTCCTTCCAAACGGTCGCTGTGGATACATCCTCAAACCAAGCTTCCTCTGCAGCCCAACTTCCAACTTTAACCCAGAGATCACAGGGGGAGGTCCTGGACACAACCCCACTCAGCTGACTATACGGGTGAGCAGCAACTGTACTCACTAAGAATATTGAAACCATGTAACTGCTTGACATGTAGCCCACTTCTCAGCTGTTGTGTTTAGGATGCCAGTTTCTTATGGAAAATGTATTACGCATGTTTGACTAGAGACTGACTTGATTGATTTTACTTTCAGATATTATCTGCACAGCAGCTGCCAAAAATCAACATGGACAAGGCCAGCTCCATTGTGGACCCACAAGTGTGGGTGGAAATTCATGGAGTGGGGATTGATAATTCAAGAGACAAAACTCACCGTATTGACAACAATGGTAAATTGACCATTTCATTATGGTTATAGTGCCATAATCTTTTACACATACTATATTAACATTATGCCTTGTGATTCAAAACTAATTCTGAATCAATGGCACCACTTAAACCCTATACGTTGTGGTACATCCCACATCAGATTTCCTATTTTTGCTGAATGTTCGTTTGTATAAAAATATACAATTAGAATTTGCGTCCTCACACCATCGTCTTCAATGTTTGTGTTTCAAACTCAAAACTGGCCATTCATTATCAATGGCATTTCATGTCTGTGTTAGGACAAACACCACAAAACTGGACATAGGAGGCGCTAGCGCCCCTCAAAAATACAAATATGCGAGAAACAATAGAAGGGCATAAGAGGATACAAGAGTCAATGAAGCATAATAAGAGCATAAAAAGAGAAAAACACAACTTATAATCATCAAGTAGTAAAAGCAAGTCTATAAAACTTTTGTGAATTAATTTAAAATAGAACACTGAACTTGCTAGCCTGATTTCCTTAGGCAGGTCATTCCAAAGTCTAGAGCCAGTACACTTCGTTGATACATGCTGAGTGCTAGTTGTGTGTGTGTATTTCTTTCTTTTTTCCCATCATAGCTCTCTTATGCCCTCTATAGGTTTTAATCCCCGGTGGGACTGCACTCTAAGCTTCCAGCTGCAAGTTCCTGAACTGGCCCTGGTGCGGTTTGTAGTCGAGGACCATGACCACACTGCCAAGAATGACTTTGTGGGCCAGTTCACCCTACCTCTCACAAGCCTACGGACAGGTAAACAGTCCCCTGCTATTACTTTTGAGTGACAGTCTTGCATATATATATATATATATATATATATAGCATAAGATAGGGAGAATCGCGGGTTTGATTCCTGAGCCCGACAAACTCTGCTGCCTGTCAATCCCTGTCTCTCTTTCCATGTTTCCGGTCTATCTCAACTGTACTATCCAAATAAAAGCAGAATATATAAAAAATAATATATATATATTGAAGCATTTAGATGTTTGTGATTTTCTCTCTTTCCTCAGGTTACCGTCATGTGCACTTATTGAAGGCAGACGGCTCCTCTCTGTCCCCTGCTTCTCTCTTTATCCATGTGAAGGTGTCTCAAAAAGGAGTTCGCATCAAAAATGTGTCAGAACGCATGGTCATGGCAAAGGCCACGGCAAAGGCCACAGGGAGGGGGAAGGTATGACATAACATAACATGACAATAACAATGTCAAGTAACTGTCTGTAAAACTTGTGTTTCTGACAACAAAGCACATTGAGAAGAAAATCACTGCAGCTGCTGCTGCTGCCTACATGTCTGCCTCCGACCTCATGCGACCAATTTAAAGCTTCTAAATTTCTGAACAATGCAAGAAAGATGTAATTGTATCGTATACTGTATGTGTATACGTAGGAGTGGAGAATCTACAAATATTTGGTTTAGGAGTTTATCCCAGATTTGTGGGATATTGCAGTTTGTTTTTCAAACACAGGATATGATGTTATTATCCAATAACATCATATCCTCTCCTTATTTTTTGTTATTTAAGAAATGCAGTATTTAACAATGTTATACTTCAGTATTAACTCACAGAAATATTTATTAACATTATGAAAATGCTCTTAGTTGACTGAAGCTAGCTTAAAAGTTGTTAGGAGGCCAATCTTGGCAATAGTTATGTAGATTTACCATAGCACAAATGAATATTTGTCAGTGGTAAATGTGTTGTAAACCTTGTAGTGTTTGACAGAGTCTGTATCATAGACTGGTCTGTAGAGCATCGTAGTCCCGCCCCCTTCGAGGGCACCGGAAGAGAATTTCATTTTCCCATAGATGTTGCAGAAAGTATTTATTTAAAGACCTTTAAGCCTTGGACAAAGTCAACTCGGATGATGACAAATCGTGACAATAAACAAAACATTTTAATCAGAAAGAAGGAAAAAGGGCAATGTGCAACACTTTTTTTTTTAGTTTTTCTTCTTTCTAGTTTTTAAATATGTTTTAAATACGTTTTAAATACGTTTTAAATACGTTTTTAAAAACGTCTATGGAAAAATGAATGCCCTCGTCGTTCTGAAAGGGGACGGGACTGCGACACTCTATACATGTAGGTTGATAAATTATTAAATTATCAATCAATTAAAAAAGTTAGTCTAATCATTAGACTAACTTAGACTAATGTGATACGCTAACTTTCTCTCACAGCTGAATTGACTGGATATTACCTTATTAACAGACCTGAAATAGGTCTAGCTAATCTGTTAAATATTAATGTTATTTATATAAGCAGTGTTGGCTCACTGGTAGCCCTTTTATTGTGGTTAAAAGTTTAATTTTAAATGGTAGCGATGGAGATTATTAGTAAGCTTTTCCTTGGCATCATTTCATACCGTCCATGCTAATGTGAGCTGTTCAAAGCCATGTTTAACTCAATATAATTTGCATATTTGTTTCATTTAGTTTCATTAGTCAAATAAATATTACTTGTTAGCTGACTAAATTGCACTAAGTATAAATATTTGTCTGAGTAAGGTGATTGAACAGTGAACACTGTCATTGTCTAAAACCCTCTGCAGGAGCATGTGGAAATATTTTACTGTGACATCTAATTCAAAGGTGCATGGCCCATAGTAATATTGTCTAGATTAGATAGTTTATTTGTCCTCAAGGAGGAAATTCTGTTCTACAGTAGATGTGGCATACACAAACAAATTGTACAGAATTATACAAAATACATGATTTACATGAAAACTTAATTACAGGCATGAGGCATCACAAAGTAGAGACAAATAGATGGATTCACACTACACAGCACAGACTGGATTTCTTGTAACTTGATTGATTGAATGCTTTGCAAATAAGGAAAGTACAGTTCGAATCAAGATCTGCTAAAGTGATTTTAAACCCAAGAAGGCCTCCATTTGGTGGTACTCAATTAATCTGAAATAAAGTTAATAAAATAAGAACTTAAGGGGAGGTAACTTATTTCAAGTTTGTATGGCTGTGGGAACAAAGCTAATGCTAATACAGGTATTTAGCACATGATCGAGTAGTCTGTACCTATATGACCGGAAGGTAGTGGTGGTCGAGTGGGTGGTCTTGATGATTTTGTGTTCTTTGTGGATCAGGGGATGAGCTTTCTGGCTAAGTGAGTTATCTTTAAGAGCTGACTGTATGCATACAGTAGGGAAAGAACAAATGGCACCATACAGAAGAACTGGCTCAATAATGCTATGATACAGGAGTGAGTACAAGATGGGGTTGGACAGACAGTGTTTTAGTTTACAGGTGGCTATACATCATGAAACATTATCATGTTTACAATATTTGTAAATACCCTTGGTATGCTGATTGAAGCTGAGGTTATTGCCCAGTGCAATGCCAAAGTACCAATGTATCTGAAAGACTGCACCCCACCCGTACGTCGGACCAAACACATGCACCCCTTTCCTTTGGGTGAGATGTGTTTTGGGGGGTTCTTTAGCTTTTGAGATATTATGGTAGGCTAGTGGCTACAGTACGTTATTGTTGAACCATGTACTAAATTGGGATTGGGAAAGTTGATATACAGCGAGAAAGAGAGAGAGAGAGTAATTTGTTATTTAGCTTTACTAGGATGGCCATGACAACTGCATATTTAAAGGGTCGTGGTGAGTGGACTTTGACAGTCATGTGTAGAGTGTAGAGATTACCACAATTATACTAAATAATTTGAAAATGACCAATTCTATTTTAAGCCATCAATTATTGGTACAAGATTGTCTTAAGTGTCCAAGCATTACATTACATTCAACCTTATTGCACATTGAGTCTTACATACAGTAAAAGCAATGAGGAACAAAGCCTTAACCTTGCAGTGTTATAGCGATGCTATGTGTGTTTGCCCTGTAAAATATACAAAAATGTACTAAATGATAAAATGATATACTACCGTTTTCAATAAAGTGCCATTAATACATGTGATGTAGGAACTTTCTTTTGTGTGCGTGTGTGTGTGTGTGTGTGTGTGTGTGTGTGTGTGTGTGTGTGTGTGTGTGTGTGAGAGCGCAAGAGAGACAGACAGATAGACAGACAGACAGACAGACATTGACCTCTAAAAGAGGAACAGTGCTATTACTGTATGTGTTTGCTTTGTTTACAATTAGAGGTTACTTATTGGCCATTTATTACCCATTGATCTCTTTTGTGTTGGCCAAGGCCCTGCCATTGCAATACTGTATGAGTTAAGCCTAATTTATACTGTGTGAGGTGAGGTAGCCTAAACTCAATAGCACTGAGTATCCGACCTCACAGTCTGTCTGTCTGCATTATTCTTATAGTGTACTGTACTGTTCAACTCACATACAATTTGTATGATATCACTCTACTCTGAGTAGTTATAGAAATATGTAAAATATGATATTTGGCCAGTACGCAAAATATGATATTTTGCATACCTGCATATTTTAATGTAGGAGAGTTTCTACAGGGGGGACGCCAAATATATATATTTTCTACATACACACCCTAGCAACATCCCTATTCTGGGGGGAACAACGTAGAAAATAGCTGATTGTCAAGCTCACAGTGTGTTGTTCTGCTGTGAGGTAGCCTCTGTCCCAGGCTTACTTATCTGCGAAAGGCTGTGAGGTGAGGTCTTACAAGCTTGTAGATCATTGCCTATTTTTGGCAAAGAGGTTTGGGTGTAGAGTAGACTAGAGGGAAAAAAGAGCAGGCCAAGTACAGCGCCAAAGGTCAAGTTCACATATTGATGGTTCACATGGTTGAATGTCTGTGTAAACATAAACAAACAAATAAAAAACATTATACACAACACTGATGATAGTGCTGCTGTCAAAAAAGTCTAAAACTATCTAAAAAAGTTGAGGCTGCAACACAATTCTACTCAGTATTATGTAGTGGTAGGGGTCCCTGTTTCATCTCCCTCCTTAGGAGGGGTCAGTTGATTGGTCTGAATGACGTTGAAGACCTTAGACCCCTGGTCTAATTGATTATTGATATATGAAATGAAAACACTGAAGCCAGTTTACATCAGAGCTCATGCACTGGAGCGCCAGCCCTCTGGACCAATAGCATTCGGGGGTGTTTAAAGGCGTCGAGGGCACGCGGTGGTTCCTCACTTCCTAGTTGAAGATGGCGGATGAGAATGAGACAGCAGCGATGTCGGAGAAAGAAGATGTAGAAGACCACGGGCACTGCAGCGACTGTGAGAACGAAGAGCACCACTTTGATGATGGGTAAGGGCACCGTCTGGGCTCGAACCCAGCGTCATATGTGTCATGGTCTGACTGGCACACTTTAGTGAAGCGAGCCGAGGCGAGGTAACTATTAGCTCGGAGAATCGGGAGTGCGAGCAGCCTGGTCCCGCCCACTTGCGTTCGCTCCATTGGATAGAAACGGGTGGTCGCTTGCCCGTTCCCTGCGACGATTGGACGACGGTGCATTCTTTTCCTGTTATGGGCGGGACTTACGGCTGGTTTCATTCCCTCATTGCTTCTGATGGCGAGGATGGTTTAGGATAGAGAGGAAGATTAAAGTTATTTCAAACATCATGTTGTATTTATATTGCACGACGGTGGCCTGTACCGCGGTACTCTACTAGAGATCTCAAGTCCAGTGTTTTTAAGTTGACACACCATTCTGGACTCCTCCAACGACCACGGCCCGTTGATCAAACAGATGCCGTTCGTGGCAACCCCCCAGCTGACATTTAGCGACATAGCATGCTGCTTGCTAGCTGTCAAACCCTATTGTCTGTCTGTGTTGTCTGCTGTATAGTATATGGCGCTGGCTGCATTCAAAGTGAAACTAAACGCACACATAAGCACAATAATTATGCAGATGGGTCATGGATGACGTTAATTGTCACCTGTTTGGTCTCGTTTACATTGTGTGAGTCGATGGAGCCGCTCTTTGGTTTGGACCATGATATGCATCACAAGCACGGTTTCTAATGCAAACAGGCAGCCTTGACAGTCAGTCACGCAATATTTAGTCAGTGTTGCATGGAAATCGCCTTTTGATTCGCACTGGCTAACAGTTAATGGCTCGACTTGCGTAATGACAGTCATGTACTTGTATGCACCAAGGCGTGTCTAACGGTACATCACCATAAATAATTCTCCATACCGTTTGAGACCTAAGCATTGGGGGTGGGGTCGGGTAATGAGCAGAGTGACCCTTGGGGGCTTGGAAGTTGTAGCCGTTATTATTCATTCATTGAGCATATCTGTGATCGTCTCGTTACTCATTTCGCATACCCTGCACCTAAACGCATATCCCCCTACACACACACACACACACACACACATACACGAAACAAAGAATGGTTCTGGGTGATAAAATGGAAGCCTGTCGAACAAGCCATTGAATGTTTTGTTATGTATTGTCCCTATACGTGCTCTGACCTCTTGTACATGCACGTGTATACACTCTTGCCCTGGGATCATGTGATATTGGCCATCTGTCCTGGAGTTACAAATACAGGCCACTGCCTGGCCTTACTCCCCCTTGGACGCTAATGAGATTATCCCATATTCTCTGTAAGTATGCAGACTCCCTTGGCCCAGAAGATTGGAGAGTTGGGTGGGGGGTTTCTAGTAGTAGCTACTTTTTCAGAAAAGGGGTAGGGTTTATGACTGACTGGCAATGGTTGCAGTTAAACGGTTACCATTTGAAAATGGGTTTTAATGTGAGGGGCGATCACAGACACATTCCTCACCATTCTTAGTCTCACATAATTGTGCTTGGGGTAGTTGTGTCTCGCTTGTATGAAGATGTATAGGTGTCATTTCTGGTAGAGGTTCTCTGATCAGGTTTTTGGGGACCGATCCCGGTCACCGATTGCTTTTCTCACGATCGGCTGATACCGATCTTGTGCGTAAGGGGAAAATTTGAATATTTCCGAAGTTATATGTAAAAAAAACTCACATCAAAACTGTAACTGTGTGTTTGGGGAGACAGGGGATAATGTTTAGGTCTGTCACAAAGATGCAAAACGATATTATTATACTATATATCTGATTGACTTTTATACCACTTAAGATCGGGTAAATTGCCAATCACGATCGAGTCATTTGGAGTGAAAATTAGCCGATCACTGATTGGTTGCTGATCGATCTGAGCACCTCTAATTTCTGGCCCCTTTGCTCTATTTTGAAAGTCTGTCCCAAACAGATTGATACGTTTTTAAACGGTATGAAGGACATGTATTGTTTCTTTCCTGTTTCAGTGACAAGGGTCTGGGGGATGACACTGGGGCAAAGAAGAAGAAAAGGAAACAGAAGAAGAAGAAGAAGTCTGGAGTCACAGAAGAAGTACAGGACCCCCTTGCCAAGGTCAGTGTTGGGTAGAGAGCATTGTGTTCAGTTCAGATGTTGCTGGAAATGGTTACACAGACAACTCATTCTGTTACCTCTTCAAAGCAACCTCTCGAAAGAGAGAATGGTATCTGTGCAGATTTTTGTTTGCCCTTCAACACTTTATTTTCCTCTTAAACTTTTGAACAGGTAAACTCATTGCCAGCGGATAAGTTGCAGGAGATCCAGAAGGCCATAGAACTGTTTTCAGTAGGCCAAGGCCCTGCCAAAACCATGGAGGAAGCCAGCCGGAGGAGTTACCAGTTCTGGGACACACAGCCAGTGCCTAAGCTAGGTATGACATTTCATTTTCCACAGATATAAGTAATACCTATAGCTGTGTGGGAAAATCTCCAACGTTCTTAAAATGGATACCTATTGGGTATCCATTTTAAGAATGTTGGAGAATTTCAAACTCACTAGGTATGTGAGTCCCCCCTCCTTGGGAATCAATAAAGTGTAATTTAATCTAATACAAATGTTTCTGCTTTGTATCGTTTCATTTGAGACACACTTTTATGTTCCCTTTCAAGGGGAGATGGTGACATCACATGGCTCCATTGAGCCTGACAAAGACAACATTCGTGAGGAGCCCTACAGCCTTCCACAAGGATTCGGCTGGGATGCGCTTGACTTGGGAGACCCTTCTGTGGTATGGAAGCATGTGTACACTCACACAAGCATGGATATACCTGATGTTGTTCAGTAACACGAGTCCCAAGTTGGTGTTGGCTAGTCCTCACCCTCGCATCGCATCTTTTTGTAATGAGTTATTTGGTTGTAAACTCTTTTTTCTTTGATCTCATTGCATTTCAGCAGTATAACTGTTGGGTTTTGTTTGTTGTCAGCCCTCATTGGTTATGTGGGTGTTATTATCTTGTTCCAATAGAATAGTAAGAACACAGGAGGCACTGGTTGCGTGCATCTGGGTGGCATGGAGGTACAACACGATATGTTTGATTAACTTACTTTTTCTCTTAAACCAGCTCAAGGAGCTTTACACGCTTCTCAATGAGAACTATGTGGAGGATGATGACAACATGTTCCGATTTGACTACTCCCCCGAGTTCCTGCTCTGGTAACCATTACAGTTTGTTTTCCCAGGTTGCCATTGTAAAATTAATCTTGATAAAATGACCACCATACCATGGCAAATATTGCATTGTGTAATATATTTGTAAGTTTGTGCCATGTCTTTTTCACACAGAACTAGGCAAACCTTTTCTATTATTTTGAATTTTATAAAGGGTGATTAATGATTATACAAACGTGTTGTATTTGACCCATCTTCTGTCTTTCCCAGGGCCCTGCGCCCCCCTGGTTGGTTGCCACAGTGGCATTGTGGGGTCAGAGTTATCGCTAACCAGAAGCTTGTGGGATTCATCAGTGCCATCCCTGCCAACATTCGTATCTATGAAATGTAAGTGAACACTAATCAAATGAGGCCTTCACGGTTACATGGAAAAACATGATGGCAAATTGCACAGAGGGAAAAGTATTTCATAATGTATATCGATAATGAAATAATGTATTTTGAGAATTCAATTGATGGTTGAGGGAAAAGCATTTGTACCAGCAAGCCAATTGGCGTGTAGAATATTGTTGTAGGTTTTCATGCATTGTTCCTTTCATTCAGAGAAAAGAAAATGGTCGAGATCAACTTCCTTTGTGTCCACAAGAAGCTTCGTGCCAAACGAGTTGCCCCGGTGTTGATCCGAGAGATCACCAGACGGGTCAACCTGCAGGGCATCTTCCAAGCTGTCTACACTGCTGGAGTGGTGCTGCCTAAACCTGTGGGTACATGCAGGTGGGTGAGATGGAGAGAACCTCCTCCTACATGTACACACTACGTACATACATACCCTCTTCTGTTCGTCATGCTCTCCTTTGTTACCATGAATATTCTAATCAAAAGAAATGACACCTGTGTGAAGTGAGAGGCGCTCTTATCATCATGCGTCATCTCATTCTGGCCAATCACAATTTGCATCATCACTTTTATCTTCAATGTACTTTGCTCAGCCAATCAAATCATCGCTATGGTGTATGGCTCTTATATTATATAGATTGGTGCGCTTTGGTGATACAGGTAGGATTACAGACAGTTTTTTCTTCTTCTCCAAGGTGGTACTGCTTAATTTCCAAAGGCATAGGATGGGCTAGAAACCCTCAAAAAGGGATGGGATAAATGTAGCCAGGTAATGATGGTAGTCCGTGACTGATGCTCATAATCAATGTATGACAATGCGGTGGTGTGTGCAGGTACTGGCATCGCTCTTTGAACCCCCGCAAGCTGATTGAGGTGAAATTCTCACACCTGAGCAGGAATATGACTATGCAGCGCACCATGAAGTTGTACCGTCTGCCTGAGGTTGGTGACTGCATGTATTCCGACTGCTTTCTATGCACCATTGAACTCATTCATTAGGACCTGCATCAGCCTCACTTGGCTGCTTTACGCCTGAGTTCAATCCCCTCTCCTTTCCCTGTCCTCTCTTCTCCAGACCACCAAGTCTGGTCTGCGGGCGATGACGAAGAATGATGTGCCAGCAGTACATCACTTACTCGGCTTATACCTGAGCCAGTTCCACCTGGCTCCCGTCATGAGTGAGGCAGAGGTGGAGCACTGGCTGCTTCCCCAGGAAAACATTATCGACACTTACTTGGTGGAGGTAACACCCATGTTTAATTATTCAAGAGGAGAAAGAATGCATGCCGTGTATTGAAGACATATGCTGCGTTTACACTAGAAATGATGACAAACTACAAAACGACAAAACATTACCAGCTACATTGCTGATGAGTTGCTGTTGTGGGCTTGCTCAAGCCACACTGTGTAAATGGAAAAAGGTAGGGTTAAATAGCACAGTGAACTGGTTAACAGCAAGAATCTGGTTTTCTTCCTTGTATGGAATGGAGCTGGAAATGGTGAAACAAAAACATAATTGATGCTTAGTTGCGTCATTGGAGTGCATAGCGATCATTTGTAGTGTCACATCGGCCACGCAGCGACAACTGTCGTGCATGAGTTTGTATCTTCATGTTGCTGGCTTCCCTTTAAAATTACTTTAGCCTGTCGCTTTGTCTTGTCGCCACTAGTATGAACACAGCATTGCACATTAGGGATGTCCCAATCACGTTTTGTTTTGCTTCCGATCCGATTCCGATCATTTGATTTGAGCATCTGCTGATACTGATTTTTCCAGATCCGATATTTATAGAACACGTTTATGCCATAGTACAATATCCAGTCTAATATCATAAGGATATAATATTGATGCTAGGGATGTCCCGATCACGTTTTTTGGCTCCCGATCCGATTCCGATAATTTGAAAATGACGTGATCGGGCCCGATTTCCGATCACCCGATCGGGACAACCCTATTGCACATGCACAGTGAAAGGTTTACAGGGGGTGTTTGTTATTGTTTTGCCTACAACAGGTTGGTGGCAGGGTGACTGACTTCCTGAGCTTCTACACACTGCCCTCTACCATTATGAACCACCCAGTACACCGCAGTCTGAAGGCTGCCTACTCCTTCTACAACGTGCACACCATCACCCCGGTGTTGGACCTGATGTCTGATGCCCTTATCCTGGCCAAATCGGTCAGTAATCCTCCAGTCTGGGGCTGGGAGTTGCATTATTTATTCATGTCTTGTTTGTTTGTTAATTCATTCATTCATTTTCTATATCCAGAAAGGGTTTGATGTCTTCAATGCACTGGACCTAATGGAAAACAAGACTTTCTTGGAGAAGCTGAAGTTTGGCATTGGTGATGGGAATCTACAGTATTATCTGTACAATTGGAAGTGTCCCAGCATGGGATCAGAAAAGGTATGTCATGAGGGATTTGTATTTGGCATGCTTTTGCTTTTTACAGCGATTGGAGGGCTGTTAGGACCTGGATGGAAGGGCAAGTTGGACAGGAATCACTGAAGTCTGTTATGTTTAGAAGCCTAATTTACCATACCTTGAGGTGTTTAGTTTGTCATTTCAGTAGTTTCAGACTAATGGATTTGAATGTTTCCATTTTTTAAGGGTAAGTAAGTGATATGTATTGAAATAAGTGCATTGTTAATTCTTTCTCTGCTGCTAGCTATTAGCATGAACGAAGTTAAGCTGTGCCACTATCCACGTCCACTTTAAGGAGGACAGGAGTTTGCCCTCCACACACACACTCAACACACACACACTTTGCTATCATTAGTGCAAGCACATACTGTTAACCTGTCGTCAGAAACGTTTATATGTCGGGAGCGACGCAGTACAAAGTAACAACTGACATCCGAACTTTGGATGGCAGAAGATCCACCAAAGCTCTCCAAAATTCCAATTTATGAAAGTTTGAAAATCCTGCTTGTGACTGAGGTAAATGGACTTCAGAATTAACGTCCCATAGCTGGTGGTGACGTTAAAAGCTGCTGTAGGGCTCAACCATTATATACCGTACAGTATATGTTGGGGGTCTGTGTGTGTATGTGTGTGTGTGTGTGTGTATATATATATATATATATATATATATATACTGTATGTATATATATATATATATATATATATATATATATATATATATATATATATACGGACCTAGCAAACAACGTCCCCTAGCGGCGGGGTCCTGGTAGACAAAGTGTTAAATAGCGCTCTATTTGAATCATTGCTATAGTGTTCGTTCAGTAACGGGTCTCTCCAGCTTTTAAGTAAACGATTCATTTTGTGATCAGGATGCCAGAATACCAATTTTCTCCTATCAGGAGAGAGAACTCCTACAGGATAAAAACGTGCAATTCGAGGTGCTGACATATAGACATGAGCAGACAAAATTGGAACAATATTAAACTGAAGTTGGTGAATTGGTTCTCTTGATTGACTGAAATTGGTAACCCACCTGGAAAAAGTATTTTCTGTTTTACTAAAGAGCTGGAGAGGCAGAGGCAGTATCTGGTATCGTCGCCCATAATCCATCTCGCCCTCATTTTGTTTCCGCCGACCTCACGGTTCTTGTCGTATTTATTTTGTTTTACTAAGAATAAGGTTGGAAATAAGTTGGGGTTAGGCATGGTTTTACTGGGGGTTACGTTTAGGAATAGGGTTAGGTTTAGGCATAGTTTTACTTGGGTTACTTTAGGAATACCAATCTAATCCAATTCTCCATATTCAGACCGCAGCCATCTTGCCAGCAAGGTGATACCTAGGTGACACTTCCCATAGAGAGCCCATTCAGTATTTAAGTCCGAGGTCATTTTGTAGTGCTACGTTACGTCCGGGTCCAAGTGGCACCAGCTCCCGTCTGCATCTCATTGTAAATAGAATATCTAAATGCGTGAATCTTTTTACAATGACGTTATTTTTCAGAAAGGAAGCCATTGAGGGTTAAAATGGGTCTTAATGCTTCCCACTCGAGTAGAATTATTAGTGTTTTGTACAAGTTTCCATGACAAAAAAAAGATGATGTGGAGACAGACTATTATTATCATTATTATTGAAGGTGGTAACAGTCCATTTGCTCAGTAAAATATTTCGGGGGCATATTTAGACTGTTTGCAGGCTTGAGTATGTTGAATCTAGTTTGCATTAATGAGGATTTAGTTGACACAATGAAATAAAATGGCGATAGTATTCCGTGTGGGGAAGACGGCCTGTCACAGCCAGATTTGGGAGAGCAGCGCAGCTTTGTTGTTGCGAGGAAAGCGGTAAAATGAGACTTTCGTGGTTGTTTTCGTCTCAGATTTAGTCCGACGGAGCGTCACAGTATAACTCTATGGGGACACACAAGCGTCACAAATGTAGGACCCGGAAGTATCTCACGTACTCGCGCTCACGTCACAGCTAAAATACTGAATTCATCCAAACCGAAAAGTCCTCTCTAATTATATTAAACAATGTCAAAATCACCAACATTGCAGCTGTAGGGAAAGCTTAAATGATCCTCTTTCAATCTGTAAAGTTTTTGTTTAATAAAAATCCACCATTTTATGAGCTACTTCCTGTCAAGAAATTCCTTGCAGATGATTATTTTCTAAGTATCAGAGTATGGAAGCGCTCGTTATCAGTAAAGCAACCTCCTGCTGCCTCCTGCATTATGTGCACATTCAAAACGGGTGGTACGCATGGGCCGTTGAGTGATAGTCAACGAGCACTTCCAAACTCCAGCAAATCATCTGCAAGGAATCTCTTGACCGGAAGTAGCTCATAAAATGTCTACGGTGGATTTTTATGAAACAAACACTTTACAGATTGAAAGAGGATAATTCAAGCTTTCCCTACAGCTGCAATGTTGGTGATTTTGACGTTGTTTAATATAATTAGAGAGGGCTTTTCAATTTGGATGAATGGGCTGTCTATGGGAAGTGTCACCTAGGTATCACCTTGCTGGCAAGATGGCTGCGGTCTGAATATGGAGAATAGGAATACCAGGCTGAGCAGCTCCGCCGGCTGTACGCCTGGGGCGAGTTGGTAAATGGGTGACTTGTTTGGTATTCCAGGGCACCCTTGACACGGAATATATACTCTATATACTATAGCAATGATTACTATCAAAATTTCGAACTTAATAACTTTTCACATTTTTTTTCACTTCACTATCACTTACTACCTTTTATAAAGTGACTAGAGGACAATACAGAAGTATTGGTGCTGAATGACAGCAGAGAGTAATAAATGCAACTGAAGGAAATTTGATTTAGCAAAATCTTTCCTTTCACTAGACTCCTTAGATCTATCTGTTTCCTGATCTGGTTCCTGATATGGCATAATGGTTCATCTTTTTTTTTTCTTCTTTTTTCCTCAGGTTGGTTTGGTACTTCAGTGACGTCCTCTTTTAACCCCAAACAAGTGTGGCCAATAGGCCGGCCAGGATACCCATACCAACGCACTGACCACCTGACAGATGGACTTACTAACTTCCTGCTTCAGGAAGGGAAACCCACCGCCCATTTTTCTTTTTGACCAGTTGAACTTTGACCTGCACTACCGCTGCCAGGCAGGGAGTGGGGAGAGTTGGTCCTTCCTTGCACTCTTTCTCCTCCTTCCATCACATGGACCTTAAGCCATCGTAGTTCACCATCCCGAACATCCCTTCAACATCTGGAAGCTGTCTCGATTGTACACACGACAAACAAGAACAGACTGCACATATATTATTGTTACATCAAACACACACATGGTTGGCATACACTATAAAACATCAATGATGTACTACATGTAAATAATATGAATTAACAGCAAATTGATCCCTTCACACATTCACATTATCCTATTCCTGAATGTTGGAAATGAGCCCTTTTTTCTTTTCTTTTTTGCAATGGATCATGTTTTAGAGACTAAAAAACGGACACAAATATCAATGTTCCAAAAATATTTAAAATAAAAAATAATCAAAAGAGGAGGTGATAAATACCAGAAGTGGACACAAGACAAGGGCTTCTGTCAAGACTTTTTGTTTCATGCTTGAAACTGCAGATTTGCCATAAAACCCCTCTGATTTAACAAAGTGTTGTCTGGAAATCTCTCGACTCTCTGCTTGCTGAAGATGTACAGGTATATGCGGGAATCAACATTTTTGTCTTTTGGAATACTCCTTCCAGTCTGTACTAACTTTCATGACCCCCCCCCCCCCCCCCCCTCCAGCTTGCTACACTAACAGAAGAAGCCCTGTTCAATGTCAAGTCAAATGGTTACATGGACCATCTCAGTTGCTGAAAAACATAAGAACGGACAAGTCTGGACATTTCACGGGGGTGCGGGGTCCAGAGGGTGCTGTGGTTAGAGGTTTACTGAATGGTTCATGAATGTTAGAACTGATGATTAAAGGTGTCAGGGAGTCGGACTCCAGGACTGTCAGGACATCACACAGGATGGGTGGGAATGGGAAATAACCCCCAGTTAAGTGTTTCTTATGTAAAATGTTGGTTGGAAATACAAAATGAGATGAAAAAGGAAAAACGGGTCTCATGGTGGTTTTTGTTGCAGGACATTGGCAATTATGTGAAGATGCAGGTACAATATAATTGAGCAAAGATACAATCTGGAAGTGGCTGTGTTTATTATTTTGTATAGTTTGTGTGTGGTTTGATATTTGTGTTTGCACTGAGGGGATATCCCATTGTTTACTCAACAATAGGATTAAATGGCCATGACTCAAATAAGTATTTATGTGTGTTCCTATCTTCTGATATGATTAAAAATGGTACTCTCCACATGGCCAGTTACATAACTCAATGTGATGAATAGAAGTAAACATTTACTGATGTTTTAACATCAAGTGATTAATGTGATCTCATCTTTGTAGCAAAAAGCGATTTAATCAAGACCTTGTACAGATGAGCATCATGTGAGAATCCTGGGGCCTGTTCCACGAAACTTGGATTAACTAATCCAGGATTTAGGCCAAAACCAGGCTTTTTAAATCCTGGTCTTTACAGCCTGGTTTATTCCGTTCCACTAAAGCCAAGCGAGGCTTAGAATGGGCGGATTTAGCGAGCCAGGATCATAAAGCCTGGCTGAATAGACAGCCTGGCTTTTTGTCTCTAGACCCATTCGGTGGAACACAGATTTACTGATCCTTCTTCTTCATGGGGTATTATGGCAGTTTGCATCCTTAATAGTTGCATTACTGCCCCCTTCTGTATATCTCAGTATCTTTACTAATCTATTCAAGACTTACTGATACAAGGACTTAAGCTTCTAAAATAAATACTGCTGCTGTAATTAAAGAGAGAACATACTCAATAGTGGATAGACTGAATGATTAACTACCCCAAAAATATAGTTTACATTTTACCACTACTATTAACTTAAAACAGAATTCTTAATATTGTAAGCATAATGATATTGTCGCATTGTGATATTTGGCCATAACTCCCTCCTCTGAGGGAGCTACCTATGGGGAAGGGGGTTGTTGTCCAGACAGGTGAACTGTGGGTCATGGGTTCAATAGTGGGTGAAACGTTACAATGGTAATATGTTGTAAAACAATGAGTAATGGTAATATTTAGTGGTTTTCACTTTTACAAAATAAATAAGGGCCGATACCGATACTTTCCCCGATACAGTATCGGGACATCTCTAGTTTTGGACATGTGAGATTTCCACCCCACACAGACGATATGCGGTAAACAACGCAACAATGACCTGCTGATCGACATTTTGGCAAAATTATCGATTAAAAAAATAAATATTTTGATCAAATTACCAGTTTAATGACATCATGTTTATTGATATACTGTATAACACTACTTTAACTAGCTACTCCAACCAAGTCACCCAAAAGAAAGCTACGTCTGTCTCTCTCACACACACTTGTGCTGACTGTGCGTTTGTATGCATGTGACTGTGTGTTTGTACGTGTGTGATTGTGTGCGTGTGACACACACACACACACACACACACACACACACACACACACACACACACACACACACACGACAAGGTATAAGACAAACTGAGTGAACCAATGCCAGAAAGGAAAGGAGAGATATTGTCATCATTTTAATGCACACTAGTATACAATATTATTTAGAATAAATGCAACAGGTCGAAGTGAACATTGTTACAAAGCCCAGTTTTACACTGCGTTGTCAAGTGGTTTGTGTTAAGAGTGGGTTGAGCGGTGTCCCTCAGGGCTCTATGATAGTATCATGTTCAGTTCAGCTCTTGTTCATTCCACGACACACGTTATCAGAAAATACACACTACGGGCTCCATCTAGCGCCACCCCTTATCCCTTATCCCTAAACTTATCCCTAAACTTATTTTGCCATTCTTTACTATTTTGAAAATCATTTAAAAAGGTTTCAACTAGCTTGTAGATCGGCTATTTGAACTATTTTAAAAGGTTTTTTTAAATAGTAAAAAAATGGAAATAAGTTTAGGGATATAAAGGGTTAACGGGGTGGCGCAAGATATACCCCTAGATCTATCTAGATATACCCCTACATCTATCTGGATATACCCCTACATCTATCTAGATATACCCCTACATCTGTGGTAGATACTGGAGCCTCATACGAGGAGTAGTCTTTGTGCGTTCAGCAGACAGGTGTGTGTGTGTGTGTGTGTGTGCGCGCGCGTCATCGTCGTATCCACAGCCATGCGTTCAGCAGACAGGTGTGTGTGTGTGTGTGTGTGTGTGTGTGTGTGTGTGTGTGTGTGTGTGTGTGTGTGTGTGTGCGTCATCGTCGTATCCACAGCCATGCGTTCAGCAGACAGGTGTGTGTGTGTGTGTGCGTCATCGTCGTATCCACAGCCATGCGTTGAGCAGACAGGTAGAGAGCAGCAGAGAGAACCGAACCACCTCAGAGTTCCTCCTCTCAGCGTTCTGACGCTCCAACCCGGCCAGACGACGGCTGATCTTCGCCACCTAGACACACACACACACCGCACACACACACCGCGCGCACACACACACACACACACACACACACACACACACACACACACACACACACACACACACACACACACACACACACACACACACGCAAACCGCACGCACGCACGCACACACACGCAGGCACACGCAAACCGCACGTGACACAGGTTTGTAATTACTATATTTGTACATTTTAAGACAGTGGATGTTATGTTCTTTTAGTCTAAAGCCGAAAAATAGCATATATACAAGCCTACAACGCGTCGCCGTTTAGAAATCGTAATAGAGTGTCGCAATCCCGCCCCCGACGAGAGACACGGAAATAATCCCCCGTTAATTTATCCTCATAGACGTTTCAAAAAGTATTTATTTAAAGACGTTTACGCCGTGGACAACGACAACTCGGACCGTGACAAATCAAGACAACAAACACAATGTTGTGGGCAGATCAAATAATTAGTAAGAAGAAAAACAATGGCAGGAAACAACACTTTCTGTTTTGTTTTTCTTCTCACTAATTATTTGATCTGCCCAAAACATTGTGTTTATTGCGTTCAATTCAAATCCAAATTCCAATTAGGACATGGCTCAAAATATTTAAATCAGTTATAGAATCCATTGCATTGTATGGCAGTGAGGTATGGGGTCCCTTATTACAAAGTGATTGGGCAAAATGGGACAAAAATCCAGTTGAGATCCTGCATGCAGAGTTCTGCAAAACTATTATCAGGGTACAAAGAAAATGCCCAAACTCTGCATGCAGGGCTGAATTAGGCCAATATCCTTTACTTCTAAATATACAGAAAATATCTATTAAATTCTGGATCCATATTAAAAAGAGTGACCCTGCCTGTTACCATTACAAAGCCCTTGTCTGCCAAGTCATGATTTGTCACGACAAGAGTTGTCGTTGTCTGCGGTGTTACCGTCTTTAAATAAATACTTTCTGAAAGGTCTATGAGGAAAAATGAACGGGGAATTATTTCCTGGGTATAGAGATATCTGGCATGAATGTTGAGGTTGACACACACACACACACACACACACACACACACACACACACACACACACACACACACACACACACACACACACACCTATGCTCGTCAGTGATTGGTCAGTTGAGCTGTCACTCACCTGTCTCCTCAGGACAATAAACTCTACGGCGGCTCCGCCTTCATCGTCTAGACTCCAACTGTCTCTCTGCCCACTGAGAGAGAGACAGGTAGAGAGACATAGAGACACAGAGAGAGAGACAGGTAGAGAGACAGAGAGAGAGACAGAGGACCTCATTCACAACGGCGTTTACGCTCATATCGTGAGCGGACTGACAGTATCAGTACAGTATCAGTACAGTATCGGTATACTTGACTGATAGTTTTGGTTGAAATAAAGAGGACGGGGAGCAGCTATAGAATGATATCCTGTGCGGACATTCCACTGTTTTCTTCATTAATTGTGATCACTTTTTGGGTCCAGCACCGTATTTAAGAAACTGGGATGTGCATAATCGTTTCCCTTCTTTACATATGAAATAGCTATAGGCCTTTACTGTCCAGAACACATTAATTCCCCAGGCATGATTGATGGATCATTTTGAATTATTAAGATTTAATTGTTGGTAGATCTGTTATTTTGTGGAATTGTTTAAATGTTCCCAATGACCCCATGTATTTTTCATGCCCTGTATCCCACTAAGTTACATCTCATTTCTGCCCAACGTTTAGATAAGTATTAATTCTCCCCCCCAGCTGGTCTGAAGATAAAGATTGTTTTCTCCTGTTTGCCATAACATTATCTACCCCTCGTAACAACATGTTGTTGCCCATGTTATTTGACCTTGTAGCTAAGCAGACAGCTAGGCTCCCTTGCTCTCCTATTTACGTCTTAAAGACGTTATATTAGTCGGCACGGCCGTCAAATGTAGGGTGCCAAGTACACCTCCTAGCTATTGGTTGCCGTATTCACTTTTGGTTACCCTCTGAACTCCAATAGGCCTATCTCACAGCCCGCTTTCCACGCCCACTTCCGGTAAATAGTGGTGTCATTTAACATTAGCATTTACACGTTTTTTTCTCTGGAGAATCTAAGTACATTTTCTAATGTAAAAATGTGACAGACCAATATTATTATGAAGCAAACAAGATGGTAAATCAGCTCGAACAGATAGAACAAACCTTACCTTGAGAAAACAAAAGTTGTAGACTTCTTAAATTACCTCTGTTAACATGTAGCGTCTATGGAGTGACGTCACGCTATCACCACTAACCCCGAAAGGGGGTGTATTAAGGGGGCGGGGAAATTCTGTGAGATAGGCTTATAGAGTACTTCCCCATGTCAGAGATTGTTTTGATTTCATGTAGTATAAAATATGGTCACTGATGATGTGTCAGAGAGAGATCTTTTTAACGCTGTACGGACCTGCCATTTCTCTCCCGATGTAATTGGTAATATATATCAAATGGAAAATCCTTATAGCTCTGGCGTGGACTGGTTCTTCTGTGTCTGTGTCAAAATCCTTCTAAGGTATTCTGGTATACTCTGATACTTTTACTCTGCCTAATTCTCTCATTTTAGTATTGTAGTTTTCCTCTAAAGTATTTATCCTTAAAAGGTATTAATATAGAATTACAGTTTAACATTTTAACATTAAAGATAAAGTTAATATTCACTTGGTTTAAAAGGTTTTACAGTCCTTCTGACTTGAGTACTTGTACTCTATTACATTCTTCCTATTTTCCTCAGTCTCCAGCCGGAGATTTATTAGTTTCTAATTCAAAGGTTATCTTAATAGTTTATGGCTCTACACGCCGAAAGGGTCTCAGTATGTCCACTTTAACCACTTAGTTCTTAAAGCAGCAATGTTGCTGCGTCATAATTCAGACACTATGGTATTGGGCTTTTCATATTCATATTGGTAAATATGTATCATTAAATACATAACAAAATGGCCTTTCCTGCCATCTTTCCAACAATGATTCAGATATATTCAGATCTATTTGACCTCTGCAGGCGAGTGTGCAGGCGAGTGTTCAATAGAAATGGCTCTTTATAGGTATTTGCCAAGTAGGCCTATAGGCTATAGCCTTGAGCTTGAATTTAACCCATTTTGGGCGGGAACCCCTTTTGGTGTTTTAACTATTGAAAAATAGCAGATCTACAAGCTCATAGCGCGGCACTCGGTCTGCTATTTTTGAAAAATCGTAAAATTGTGCCTCAAATCTTTGAATATATTATTACAGACTTACAGAGAACATTTTAACTCAAATCTTTGCTTCTGGGGAGGTCCCTGGAAGAACATATTTTCAGATGGGGGGCGGAGGCATATTACATGTCATTTTTGGGGTTCTTGACATGAAATGTTGAGAACCACTGATATAGAAACATAAGGTTTTTCGGAAAACTGTCAGGATTTTGAAAACATTTTTTAAACTTCGACGTCAGGCCTAAATGGGTTAAATCAATACATTAACGAGTTGGTTATGAGAGTAGCCTATACTTTATAACGTTCAGTTGGTTATGAGAGTAGCCTATACTTTATACCATTCAGTTGGTTATGAGAGTAGCCTATACTTTATACCGTTCAGTTGGTTATGAGAGTAGCCTATACTTTATAACGTTCAGTTGGTTATGAGAGTAGCCTATACTTTATAACGTTCAGTTGGTTATGAGAGTAGCCTATACTTTATAACGTTCAGTTGGTTATGAGAGTAGCCTATACTTTATAACGTTAAGTTGGTTATGAGAGTAGCCTATACTTTATAACGTTAAGTTATAAAGTATAGGTTGAATCCACCATTCCTGAATAAAGTGCCTGGTGCTGGGAGTCTGGTGCAACGCACAGGGCCTGACCTGGTGAGAGCAGGAGTGGACCTGGTGAGACGTAGGAGGGGCCCGGACAGGAGTCAACCCACAGAGCCTAGTCCTTCCACGCGCCAGAATGGTACCTCCCAGTCCCGGCAGAGTAGTTCAGGAAGAACGGATTGTGTGGCCCTGGTTTTTCCCTAATGGGACTGATCGAGGGTAGCTACTGGGACGTAAGTCGGGACTTGATCACCCCGGCTGGGTCACCTGAGTGAGGGGTATGATGTTGGGAGACCCGAAACCCCGATGACCTTAGGATACATCACTGAGGATACGTCCCAGGTGCATCCATGTATGTATGTATTTTGTTTAGTTATTCTATTTATAGTGACTCATAGGAATAGACTACGTGACAACCAGGAATAGTCTGGTGACCACCGGAGAGACGGGTGGCAGCCGGAAATTAGACGGCACCCGGGAGCAGTATGGGTTGGCGCCCCAGCCTGTGTCTTCCGTGAGGAAGAAGCCCAACAAACCCACGGTGAGGCCTTTAGGAGGGCCATTCAAGCCTCAAGCGGAGCCTGCGGCACCACCAAGGGCAAGGTGGAGCCTGCGGAACTGTTGCGGCTCGAGAATCCACCATTCCTGAATAAAGTGCCTGGTGCTGGGAGTCTGGTGCAACGCACAGGGCCTGACCTGGTGAGAGCAGGAGTGGACCTGGTGAGACGTAGGAGGGGCCCGGACAGGAGTCAACCCACAGAGCCTAGTCCTTCCACGCGCCAGAATGGTACCTCCCAGTCCCGGCAGAGTAGTTCAGGAAGAACGGATTGTGTGGCCCTGGTTTTTCCCTAATGGGACTGATCGAGGGTAGCTACTGGGACGTAAGTCGGGACTTGATCACCCCGGCTGGGTCACCTGAGTGAGGGGTATGATGTTGGGAGACCCGAAACCCCGATGACCTTAGGATACATCACTGAGGATACGTCCCAGGTGCATCCATGTATGTATGTATTTTGTTTAGTTATTCTATTTATAGTGACTCATAGGAATAGACTACGTGACAACCAGGAATAGTCTGGTGACCACCGGAGAGACGGGTGGCAGCCGGAAATTAGACGGCACCCGGGAGCAGTATGGGTTGGCGCCCCAGCCTGTGTCTTCCGTGAGGAAGAAGCCCAACAAACCCACGGTGAGGCCTTTAGGAGGGCCATTCAAGCCTCAAGCGGAGCCTGCGGCACCACCAAGGGCAAGGTGGAGCCTGCGGAACTGTTGCGGCTCGAGAATCCACCATTCCTGAATAAAGTGCCTGGTGCTGGGAGTCTGGTGCAACACACAGGGCCTGACCTGGTGAGAGCAGGAGTGGACCTGGTGAGACGTAGGAGGGGCCCGGACAGGAGTCAAGCCACAGAGCCTAGTCCTTCCACGCGCCAGAATGGTACCTCCCAGTCCCGGCAGAGTAGTTCAGGAAGAACGGATTGTGTGGCCCTGGTTTTTCCCTAATGGGACTGATCGAGGGTAGCTACTGGGACGTAAGTCGGGACTTGATCACCCCGGCTGGGTCACCTGAGTGAGGGGTATGATGTTGGGAGACCCGAAACCCCGATGACCTTAGGATACATCACTGAGGATACGTCCCAGGTGCATCCATGTATGTATGTATTTTGTTTAGTTATGAGAGTAGCCTATACTTTATAACGTTAAGTTGGTTATGAGAGTAGCCTATACTTTATAACGTTCAGTTGGTTATGAGAGTAGCCTATACTTTATAACGTTACGTTGGTTATGAGAGTAGCCTATACTTTATAACGTTCAGTTGGTTATGAGAGTAGCCTATACTTTATAACGTTCAGTTGGTTATGAGAGTAGCCTATACTTTATAACGTTCAGTCCGTTGACATTACTGTCAGAATTAACTGATGTACAAGCTCATGCATCGCAGAGCACCGCGTTCACTGGACCAGTGCATTTTGCAGGCTGTAATGATGACGTATTTCAGATATTTCCTGTTGCCTTATATCAGGGGTTCTCAACCCAAATTATTTTGGGGGGTCCCCAAATTATTTAATTTCTTTTTTTTAACTGAATTGCTGGAAAATGGAAATTAAGAGTTTACATGGTACACATAGTACATCATGCATACTCCTCCCTAATGATTATATCTGGTTTCAGTATGTCTTTATTAATGTATTATTATATGGTGTATTGTCTCTATTATTAAGGTTATTGTAGCAGTCAATTTATATTGGGGGTCGGGAGGGGGCGGGGCGGGGGTCCCGAGACATTGCCAAAGCATCTTTGGGGGTCCCCGGCCAAAAACGTTGAGAACCCCTGCCTTATATGGTGTGGAATGGGCGTGGATGAGACTGAGAGAGAGAGAGAGAGAGAGAGAAATCAGGAATTTTCTAATTGGGACAAACATCCAATTGAGACTATTCACACAGAATTTTGTAAATATATATTAAAAATCACACCTGTGTGAACTGAGTGGTGTAAGGTATTATATAGCCTGATCAGCTCTGACGTAATGAAATCAGCTCTGACGTAATGAAATCACACCCGGGTGAACTGGGTGACCGTAGCAACCATGCTCATTTTTTGCGCACAGACTAACAAAGCCAGTTGTAGGAGTGGTTTACACCACTCAAAAATATAATATAATATAATGTAATATAATATAATATAATATAATATAATATAATATAATATAATATAATATAATATAATATAATATAATATAATATAATATAATATAATATAATATAATATAATATAATATAATATAATATAATATAATAATATAATATAATATAATATAATATAATATAATATAATATAATATAATATAATATAATATAATATAATATAATAATTCTTCTTAACCGTGCACTTGCACACAGCAAACCTATTCTGGGGAACATTCACCAAAAGCAGTTGATCTACAAGCTGTCATGATGTTGTGCAGCCTATATATTTTGGTTCTTTGATTTTATATAGTGCTTAAATTAGTCCTTTAATGCAGACCGATAAAAATAAGGCAACATAAACCCATAATAATTGTAAGGGCCAAATGAGTCCAATTGTCAAATGAATTTGTGACCATGGGGTGGCGCTGTTATCCTTTTAAGCGGCAGGTTCACTGGTATCTGTAGGGAGGATTGACCCGGAAGGGCAATGGTTTTTGACCGCAGGTACGTCACTGTTGTTCAAACACTGTGGAGCGAAATGTTTGTTTATCTGAAATGTTTATTTTTCTGTCTCTAATTATGGGTTGTTTTATGTAATCGCAGATGCTGTACTGAATATGGTGAACAGGTGAAGCCAAGCAATAAATATTTGAAAGCATGAAGAGCCTGTGTTTATCATTGGAGCACTGACACACAGCGAACAGTACAATTCAATCAGCAGCGCGTCAGCCAGGTCCAACCACGGGTTAAACCTGGCCTGGTCCGGAGCAGGCTAAATCCAAAGCATTAGTTTCCATGGTAACTAATGTAGTGTCACTTTCATGAAACCGAATCAAGCCTCAACATATCCAGGTTAACTGGTTAAATTAATCTGGCAAGATTAACCAGTTTTCATGAAACCGGTTAATCGCTGATCCAGGATATATTAAACCAGGATATCTGTTAAATCCCGGCTTAATCTCTAATCCAAGTTTCGTGGAACGGGCCCCAGGTCATGCATGGCATTTCTTTCTCGCACCACTGGGGGGAACCATTGAATCAACGCATACCACTGCAGCAGCAGCAACAACATTGTTAAGCCAGACAGACTCAAAAGAGACATTGCATTGTAGAGATCTGCATGGATGGACCGATGGAGTCGTTATTGTCTGACTTGGCTATATAGATCACTCACATTAACCCACCCCTCTTCATATTTCAGTTATAGATGTAATGTTTCGTTGCACCAATAAGAAAGTAATACATTTATAGTTCATTGCGAGGCGAACAGCGAACACCGAACATACAAACACTCCCTTTGTTTCTCTTATGAAAGGGTGAAAGGGTGTCGGGCGCGACCTCCCACTAATCTTGGCGTTGTGTTTGTAACGTCGCGTCATCACCACCAGGCTCCAGTCCACAGGACAGCACGTGTGGAAAGTCTGGTTTGGTCAGTGCTCATGCAGTTAGTAGTACTAGTAGAGCCCGCCTACTGTATCTGATCATTTACACACACACACACACACACACGCACGCACACACGCACGCACACACACACACACACACACACACACACACACACACACACACCATCTCCGTATCCGCTCTAGACCGGATCTGCAAACTGCAAAGATCCCCGTCTGAAATCAGCAAAACAGTAGGCTATTGTGACTGGCCAGTGTAGCTGTCCGCCAGACATGATGGGCGTTGTTCATATGAACATCGAGTTATGTAAGCGTGTAGCCTACAAATCTAAGGGGTGAACTTGGGACGCGGTGCGGAAGTGACTGAGATCGAAGGAGCACATCTATTACAAATTACAGTATCACGATGTGGCTCACTGTAGTTATTATTTGTGTCGCTATCGCAGTATTTCTGCGGAAATATGTGTTTACCACCCCTGGACCAGCCCCCTTTGGTATCGATACTCGCGAACCGTTGAAACCAATGGTCCATGATATGAAAGAGAAGAATAAAGTGCTGAAACAAGGTGAGTAGGGCAGTAGATTAAAGTTTCGATGCATTGAGTATGAAGGACCCCAATGGAAACAAGACATAGGCTTGTTTTTGTATTGAGTTGTACTTGAAATGTACAACAAACTGTTAATAAATCAATCAATCAATCAATCAATTCTTGGGTTTAAATCCAGACCTTGTATTGAAATGAGACCTGGCAGCTGGCAGACCTTGTATTGAATTTGAAATGTACTTTACTGTGCTTTTTTTCTGCAAACTGTATAAAGTATTCAATCAATCAGATTTTCTTTAAGATATTCATAGAATAAATAATAATCCACACAATGCAAAAGCCTGGTAAAAGGGCTTATCAAACAGTCTCATCTTTATTCCAGAAATCCTGCTTGATCTAATAGATTCACATGTTTTAGTTTAATTTACTTCTGACTGAGTTGATGTTACAAGTTCACTAGCTCTTGTCCATATCCCTAATGCTAATTCTGCCCTGCATAGGGCTATGGACCAGAGCTACAAGTTCACAGTGCATTGCTATTTTAATGTGTATAAACCTGGTCCTGGAGGGTGCATAATGTGAACATGATCGGGAATGGCCTGTTTCATAGAGGCAGGCAGATCTAAAGTATTTCATCTCTTGTCTAAAATGAAAGAATTCTCTTTATCACTATTGTCATCATCACACATGTTCCCAAGACTGTCTAGTTTTTCAGGTTGCACATATTTTCAGTCTCACTGTACGTGCCTTAAATGTTTTGCCCAGTTAAAACCTTGTTCTATGTCGTCTTGGTAACTTCAAGTCTCTAATTTCAGCCATAGTTAAAAGAAAATGAAGGCAAATTGCTTTTTGATAATGATAACTGCATTTATATTGATTTGTTTCTAAATTAATATGTATTTTCTTATCACACCACACACACACACACACACACTTTCCTAGGTTTTTTGGCCACTAAAGTACCTCAAAACTTGGATGCCGTTGTCATCGGAAGTGGAATCGGTGGGCTGGGGATAGCCGTGCTTCTGGCTAAGGTTGGGAAGAGAGTTCTGGTTCTGGAGCAGCATGATCGGGCAGGGGGCTGCTGTCACACATTTACTGAGAAGGGCTTTGAATTTGATGTTGGTAAGACTGGTCCGCTATTGCAGTGGTTCCCTTTTTTTTTAACTGGGGATCACCCACCCTGAACTAGCATGGGGAATTGTAGGAGTTGACACATTCCATTTAGTAATCTGTTCCACAGATAATACAAGCTCACATTGTGAGGCGTTGCGAGTGTTTTTATATTATAGTTTGTTGATGCAGTAATGGTCTTTTTCTTTTATTTTCTTTCTTTCTTTTAGTAATTAAAAACGGTCTTTAAAGTCCTTAAATTGTCACTTCACTGTCATCTGGGGATGACAGTGATATATATATATATTTAATAGTGTCACATGTGAGTATCATTTATCCTCCATGTAGTTTGTGACGTGATCTTATTTATGCATTTTGACCAGATTTCTATTGTGAATCGATATTAGTTAAATATAAAGATTAAAGAAAGTCTATTACATTTTAAGCTCATGTGAACTACTACTGTGCCCTGATGTAGTCTGTATTCCACAGGAATTCACTACATTGGTGATTTGTTAGAGCACAAGCCCTTCCGCTGCATGCTGGACCAGATGACCAATGGACAGCTACAATGGGAGCCACTGGACAACCCCTTTGACCAAGTGGTGATAGGCCCACCTGACAACAGGCGCTATTACCCCATCTATAGTGGTCGGGACCGCTACCCACAAGAGTTAAAGAAGTGCTTCCCTGGAGAAGAGAAGGCCATTGATGAGTATATCAAGTTGGTCAAGGTATTTCATTATCTTTGCAGGCCATCAGGCTAGAAGGCAGAGATTATGTTTTACTTTTATATACTGAAATCTGAAAACAGTTTAGTTATACTTTAAATTATATTTTATAGGCCATTATAAGTAAGATGTTTAAGGTCTTTCACAGGGGGTCCGGGACCCCTGGCAGGTCCTCGGCTCAGAGTTACTACAGTGGATAGGGTAAAAGAAGCAAACCAAGTACTGAGCTAAAGGTCAGGTTGAATAACTATTAAATGTCTGAAATATAGCTATAAATGGGCCAAAGGTTTGTGAAGCAAAGGTCATGATGACATGGACCTACGTGTCTGCTGCACGTACTGCTGCAATATATTAGAAAGATTGCATCATGTTGGACAGAATGATGTGCACATGGTACAGTCAAGATCAGGGCATTGCAGCTTGCCTTGGAGTATGACAGAATACATTGTTTTGTGATGGACGACATACTGTATATAGGCAGAATGTTTTGTGGCTGATGTCAGGTCCGTTAAAAACAAGAAACATTCGCTGCACAGTGCACAAGTATTTATTTAGAACATAATGAACAAAAAGAGTGAACCTTTCGACAGCATGGCCTTCTTCAAGCCAAGGTTCTAACAGTAATGCTGCTTTACTGTCAACATTGGTTCTTTTAGTTGTCAGATGTCCTAAATATATATGCATTGGACATGCATATATGTCATGCATGTCATGTCATGTCATGCATATGCATATATGACATGTTTTTGTTGTTTACCGTCATTGGCTGGCACCTCAACAGGACCGGTGTACATTGCATCGCTTTGAACTCTGATGACAGGTCAGGTCAGGTTACTGTAGGACCTACAGTAACCTACAGCAGGGGTTCTCAACGTTTTTGGCCGGGGACCCCCGAAAATGCTTTGGCAATGTCTCGGGACCCCCGCCCCGCCCCCTCCCGACCCCCAATATAAATTGACTGCTACAATAACCTTAATAATATAGCCCAGGCGGTGGCGTAACCGTCTGGGCACCCGACTGGTAATCCAGTCGCAGTGTGCCGCGGGTTCGACTCCCGAGCCCGACACAGCCTTTACTGCATGTATTCCCCCAGCTCTCTCCCGTTTCCTGTCAGCCTACTGTCTAGTGTCTGTCCCTTCAAAAACCAATAAAAGGCGTAAGCCGCAAAAAAATATCTAAAATAAATAAATAATAATAATATAGACAATACACCATAAATATACCAGATATAATCATTAGGGAAGGTGTATGCATGTACTGTGTACTATATGTAAACTCTTCATTTCCATTTCACAGCCATTCATTTGCAAAAAAAAACAAAACGTTTTATTTTATTTTTTATTATTTGGGGACCCCCCAAAATAATTTGGCGACCCCCCCGAGGGGTCGCGACCCACGGGTTGAGAACCCCTGACCTACAGGAACTTAGTTGGAAGGATGACCTACAGTCACAGTGTAGGTCATCCTTGGCTTCCAAGTATGTAGGTTCCATCCCAGTTTGTACACTTTGTACTTTTTCTACGTACACATTTTTGTAAGATTATTATTATTATTAGTATTGTATTGTTACTTCTTCTTACTCTATAGAAAAACAATACTCTCATCCTCCAAGTAAAGTAAAGTATTTTTGTCTGCACATGTCTTTGTCAGTCTATTCATCCGTCAATAGCAGCTGTCTATCTGTTTTGTTTGCAGAAAGCGGGGCGCAGTGTTTGGCTCCTTGCACTTCTGAAGCTGGTCCCCGTCCCTCTGGCTAAGTTCCTGGTCTGGTCTGGCCTGGCCAAACGTTTCTCTTACTTCTTCAAAGTTGCAAACCGCAGCCTGACGGATGTTGTCAATGAGTTGACTGAAAATAAGGACCTTAGGGCAGTGTTCGCCTACATCTTTGGCACCTATGGTATGCTAGGAAGCAGTGTTATTGGTATAAACCCAACAGAGAAACTGGGTTAACCTTTTCCCTTTAGTGTGTTGGCTTCACTTCTCATTTTTCTTGCACTATAACTGATCCACAGGCAATATGCCCAAGGATACCAGTTTCTCCATGCACAGTCTACTGACCTGCCACTACCTGAACGGTGCATGGTACCCCAAAGGAGGTGCCAGTGAAATTGCTTACCACATGATCCCCATCATTGAGAAGGCTGGGGGTGCTGTCCTAGTCCGTGCCCCGGTCAACCGCATTTTGTTCAATAATGCCAAGGAGGCTTATGGTGAGTATGAAAATGTGGATGTAAGAGCAGTTCAGTTGCATTTAACTGACGCATAGAAGCTGATTAACTGTGTTGTTTGGTTTCAGGTGTGAGTGTGATGAAGGGTCAGGAGGAGATCCATATCCACGCTCCCATGGTCATCTCTGATGCTGGCATCTTCAACACCTACGAGAAGCTGCTTCCTAAAGAACTCCAGGCCACGCCAGGTTAGGGAAGACCTGGGACTCAACACAAACAGAATTTATTGTGAATTACTTTTTTATTTGTATTTTTGTATATATTTTTTTTACTTCATTCGATCTACAAACTCACAGCGTGTGTGATCTGTGTTTTGAACTTGCATATTGGCTATTTTTTGTCTTATGTGTATAAAATGAGCATAGGCTCAGGCTATTTGTGAGAATTTGCCCTTAAAATGATATGCCCTAATAGGGATGCCAAGAGCCATGTGGTTAATGTAGAATCAGCAACAACAATCCGGGTCTGATTGAGTTGCTTCAGGGAGAGATCCAGGTGTCTATCTCTTGGAAGAGATATGACTATATTAATTGTAACACACCATTGCATTTGTATTTTCTAGAATGGTTTTGTTGATTAATTTGTTAATTTGCATGACTTTGCAGGTATCCAGAATCAGCTGGGTATGATGAAGAATGGTGAAGGTGGTCTGAGTGTTTTCCTGGGTTTGACTGGAACCAAGGAGGAACTAGGCCTCAAAGCAGACAACTACTGGATCTTTACTGAGAACAACTTTGATGAGCTGTATGTAGTCTTTTCCATTTTCACTTTTCACTCTCAGGTTTGTTTTGCCATCCTTTTGCCAATTTATGAACATTCAAATAATTTTATGGTAAATAGTAAATTTAGTATTTAGCATAGCATTTAGTATTTAGCATAGCATTCACACATAGATGGTGGAGGAAACCATGCGACATGTAGTTAGGATTAGGAACATGTAATCTTTGTGATATCTGTCATGGCATTGCTGTCCACCACTGAGTGTGTAAGGTCAATGCGGGTCAATGACTGTGCATAGAGATGGACTTTGATAATGAGATTTATTGTTGTGATGTAATGCCATGAGATAGCATCTGTTTCATTCCTCCAATACTTTTGTAATACTTCCCAGCAGTAACTAACCAGTTGAAAAATTGTGTGGCAATGGAAACTGTTTTAAAAGGGATGCCAAATATATTGGATCATGTGCAACATATTATAGCTTCAATTATATTGTGTTTTACACTTTTTAACTGTGTCAAAAATGTTTATGGAACCTACCTGTTTCTTTTTTTCCCCTTTTTTTTTTTTTACAGAGTTGAAACATATTTTAACGGACCGAAGGAAGAATCGGCTAAAAGTGTTCCCCTTCTATTTGTGGCCTCTCCATCAGCTAAAGACTCCACCTGGGAGGAAAGATCACCAGGTCCAGAAACTTTGTGTATTTCTCTAGCTGATGAATTGGTTTATTTTGTCCTGTTCTCTGAGTTTGACAACTCATGACATCTTTTCTTCTCTCCATTTATTTACCCAGGCAAGTCCACACTGAGTCTGGTCAGCTTTGCCAAATACGAGTGGTTTGAGGAGTGGAAGGATGATAAGGTGACCAACAGGGACCCGGACTACAAAGACCTCAAGCAGGCTTTCATTGACTCCATTCTGGAGGTGGTGATGGACGTCTTCCCCAAGGTTACCAGGGACAAGGTGCGTCATTATAATATCGAGCAGAGCAGTTGTAACCACACCAAAGGGTCGCCATGCAACTCCTTGGGTCCAAACGGTTGTGAGCTTGTAGATCGGCAATTTCTCCCCTCAAAATATGGATGCTAGGGTTAAAGAGGTCAAATTAAAAAAATATGATATGGACCCCTTGTTGAAGACCCCTGCTTTATACAATTTGGTCTCGCAGAGTTCGGTTTCCCATCTTCCTTCCTCTCTACCTGCAGATTGAGTACATTGACTGTGGTACACCTATCACTAACACGCACTACATTGGAGCACCCAAGGGTGAGATCTACGGAGCTGACCACGGTATCGGACGCTTCAGCCCTGAGCTCAACGCGACTGTGAGACCCCAGACTCCCCTGAAGAACCTCTATCTAACAGGTATGTGCACCACCATTCCACATACAGTGTACAATCGATATTTCCTACATTAAAACATACACATTGATATAATGAACGTGTACGTTTTAATGTAGGAAATATTGTGATTTTCAATTGCAGGCCAGGATGTGTTTGTGTGCGGCTTCGCTGGTGCTCTTGCAGGGGCTCTCACCTGTGGCTCGGTCATTCTCAACCGCAACCTACATCTGGACGCCATTGGCTTGGCCAAGAGATCAAAATTTGTTAAAGCCAAAAAAGAGGATTAATTACCCAAATAAACTCCAGCTAACTTTCTGAATGCTATGTACTTAACCAATACAAGGAACTTAGAGCTGAAGGATACACCTGGATGGTCACCTCACCAGTGTGATCTTATCAGTCGGGCTAACTAATGAATAAATGAACAATAATGCTAAGAAAGTTAAGTTCCATACAAAACTGTGCAAGAAATGTGTGGTTTTCTGTTTTAATAGGGTATAACTATGTGAGAGGGAGCTGACTGATTTATCCTGTTGTGCCTTGATCAAGTCCATGCACAACAGGTGCGCAGCCACACCCAGCTCTGAGTCCAGTTCTAGTTTGACTCAGGCCAGGTGTGACTGCTTAACTCAGTCATCCTCCCTCTCACATACCCCCCTCGTTAAACTGAGGCTGGGGAGAATCCCCAGCCGAATCCCCATACCAAGCAAAAAAAAAATCTTAACACCAGACTCTGACACAGGGTTACCATTCCTAACATAAACAACAACAGACTCTGAAACAGGGTTGCTATACCTAAAATAATAAAACCCCTCAAACAACATTGTCCCACACACTTCCCCAATGTCCAGCCCCACCCTCCCCCTCACTCCCGGAGACCAGAGGCATGGGCTGCTGACCGCCCACTCAGAGAGTGGGCGGGATCTTTGGGCTGGATCCAGGCTACTGCTGACCCTCCATGTCCCTGTTCAGGCTCCAAATGTGACCGACTAGTCACTACCCAGGGCAAGGAAGGACACAACACAGGGCAGCTTCCTTAAGTTTTAGCTTTATTCCTCCAAGTCAAGGGAATAACACATTGAAAGCATCACAATATTAGTTTACACAGGAGAGGCGATAGCTCTCCACTGTCCGGACATAGGCTCTCTCCTGAGTGTTTGTGGAGATAAGATGACTGATTTATCCTGTTGTGCCTTGATCAAGTCCATGCACAACAGGTGCGCAGCCACACCCAGCTCTGAGTCCAGTTCTAGTTTGACTCAGGCCAGGTGTGACTGCTTAAATCAGTCATCCTCCCTCTCACAAACTACTTGTTTTTTTATTTTACTTTTGAGTACTTACTGGATGAGCAATGTGGGGAATTTAACATATGGGATGGTTGCTCATTGAATGGCTACCTCATTCATCTAAAGAGTTGTGAGATTAATTTGTATTATAAATGCCTTTTCCTTTTGACCTCTAGATCTCATAAATCACGCAAATACAAAAAATACAATACATCATGTGGATTCATCAGAGTAATTGCACCACAACTAGACTTAATTTCTTGCAGCATACATTTGTCATGTTTTGTGTTTTTGTAATGTGTGGAATGGATTGACTCAAACTCTCAGGCACAATAGTAATGTAAAGTAACAAAGCCCCGGGGCAGCACTAACTCGTAGATAACTAGCCTCCAGAGGTAGTCTGAAGGAAAATAGGGCTTCCTATGCTCTGGAGTTGCAAAATATGATCTAAAGTTGGAAGTTTACTCAACAAATGTGTTCTATGCAGACTGGCATGGCTTTGTTGGACTACACATGTTTATGATCAACCTCAACATACAACCAAAATACCAGAAGCTGCTAAGTACACAAAATGTTGTATGTTTCTCACCTGCCCTGACCTGACAGGGTGTTGAATGTTTGTATGCAGTTAAAACCTTGATTGCATTAATAAAAAAATATTTCATAATTATACTGTTATATTCCTATTTAATATGATGCAGTCACCTGTTGTATGCTAGTCACTGTAGTCAGTGATACACAATGCACACTCAGCCCTCATACAGGAGATGTTACTGTAGCATAATCTTTTCTCTATGCACGAGCATGACATGGAGACACGCAAGGCACATTGAGTCGTGTTGTCCGTCTGGAAAACATTGCATGTGCCAGGCCCAGTAAAGTGATTTAAGTTATTTTTGGCAATAGATGGTTAAAAATGTACAAGAAGGCAAAAACCAACAAAACGTTTAAATACATTGACCAGGATCTATCTACACACCTCTCTTCCCAGGTCTCAGCAAAAGTAAGGTGCAAACCTGACACTTATTTCAACTTCTCAAGTCCGCACAAAGCACTTAACACTTAAATGCCATTCCTTCTGATGGACACATTTTCTTTGGCCTATGATAGTGCTCCTGTCTGGCTGTGGGCACACTTTAGATTCCATGCGCGGACAGAAGAAGCTGTGTTTTGCGTCATTTCCGTTTTTTTTAGACAGCTGGTGGATGGAAAAGAAGCTCCACCCACGCGGCACATTGCCGCGTCGGCCAGATTCCCGGAAAAGCTTGCCCCAGCGGAGTCTGTCTGTCTTGTCTGTCTGTCCTCGTCCATTTCTCTTCAGAACTTGCACTGGGGCAATGACCACTGGCATAGGAAGGGAGTGAGGAAGCCAATCTTTCACTTTTCCCATATTAAGTGGTTTATCACTCAATTAAGACTGCTGTGGGTGGTGCCAGGGGGAGTTATGATTATTGATTAGCATATGTTTCCAAATGTCTAATTATGCTCTTCTCTTTATAGTAGCATCCTGTGACTACAGTGTATATACACAGAGACAGAGCTGGCTCAATGGTGCAAAGTTGTAAAGGACGTTTTTCTTAAGCATGAGCAGACCTGAGGCTGTGCATACATACAGTGACCTGGTGCCGCAACATGTAGGGCAGGCCCCAGACTGATTGGTTATCCACAGAAGACTTGATTGTTCTGCTACTTTTGGTGCCCTCTAGTGGCAGACACATGTTTTATATATATTGGTTTAGCCACCTGCTGGTTTACCTGCCTTGTTAAGAAGGGAAAAATGGGCACTAGAGAAGAGTGGGCAGTGCACGCATAGGAAGACTAGAGAAATTATATTTCCAACCCTAACCTCAGTAAAACTATGCCTAAATCTAACCTTAACCATCAATATTAACCCTAAACCTAATCTCAGTAAAACTATGCATAACATTAACCCTAAACCTCATTCTACTACCCTGCCACCAAAATGTGGAATGCCCTGACACCATCCAAGATGTAAATCACTGGTTTCTTTCCAAAATGTCCTGGGGGGAAAAATAATTAAAACATAATAATATATTATCAGGAGACTACAAAGGGAGGAATGCATATTCCCATAGAAAGGAGGTGTCAGTCACTGCCGCCATTTTTCCTACTGTATAATAGTGTTTTGTATTTGTTGATGACATGTATTATTGTGTTAATTCTTTATACTATGTTGATGAATTGAATACCACAATGGAAACAAGTCCCCAGGACCTTTTTGTATTAGAATATTATTTTAGCCTTAATGTCTGACTGTACCTCAAGTTGTTTACATTTCTGAATCCAATTCTAGTAATATGCATGCCAGACTTCAAAGTGTTCCCATTTTGGTGGCTGGATTTCCCCTCATCTGAATGTAGTTGCATTCCAGTGTGCATGCCAGACTTCAAAGTGTTCCAGTTTTGATTTCCCCTAGTGTCCAGTGTGTCCACTCTTCTGAGGTCACTCTGGTGTGTCCACTCTATTTTGGTGCCCACGTTTCCCTAGTGGACATTCTTCTGAGCCCTGTTGCCCACTCTGTTTTGGTGTTCAGATTTCCCTAGTGCCCTCTCCTCCAAGGTGCCCAGTTTTCCCTAGTGCCCAGAATATTTTTGTGCCTACCCTTCCTGTTATCTTGTAAGAAAGAACAGATTTTACTGTTTGGTCCATACCTTTGGTCATACTTACCTTGGTTTATGCTTATCTGTTCGGTCCCTTCCTGTTCGCTATTTGTGCACATATGTTACTGTGTAAAAGAGGGGTTGCTTTACACTATTTCATATATTATCTGCACCTTTTATGTATCTGTTAAATGTCCATCATGCTATGTGTAACTTACATCTTTTTTGTAGTTTCACACGGCTAGTATTATTATTATTATATTCAAGCTCCTGTCTTGGCTGTCTTTTTGTGGAGCCACATAATGTGCACATCACTGAGGACCTCACCTGGGATGTGTAGACAGAGCGGGTGTTGAAGAAGAAAGCACAACAACGCCTCTACTTTCTCAGACAATTGAAGAAAGCTGGCATGGGTCCAAAAGTCCTAAGCTTTCTGAGGCACCATGCACTGAGAGCATCCAGCCTGGTATGGCAGCTGCACCAACCTCAACCACATGGCAATGCATAGGGTTGTGCGGACAGCCATGTGATTCCCCCTCTCCCCCATCCAAGCCCTGTACGACGACTGCTGTGTCAACAAAGCTTGTGAAATCAAGGATCCAAGCAACCCCAACCGCAGACTGAGATGTTGCCGCATGGAAAACCACTACGCAACACATTGCTAAAAAGCTTCTTTCATTGGTTTACAATGACTGGGATGTACGCAAACTACTGTACATCCCAGGCTGGGATGATGACTCCAACCACCTACTGCATGACTACTAGAAGGCTGGACACCACTGGACTGAAGTCCTCAAGTCAAGTCAGAGCAGAGGTTTTTATTTGGCCTCCAAGAATTGTGCATGCATGCACAGTTGCATGCAGCCAATTGGTCCACACCTTCGGCCTGACAAAATAATAAAGGCAGCACATGCCTAATGTTGATATGCCAGTGTGAGGGCATTGCGTAATATCTTTGGTATGTAGTATGCAGTAAGTGGAACTGTCAACACCCCTTGACTTGTTGCCTAATTTGTGCAGAAGAAACTGCAGCGTACTGGTGTCAATGTATTCTGATCCTGTGCTTGCAAGTCACCATGTCGTACTAAGGTGCACAGTGCACCCTTCAGTCCAACATGATGGTGACATGGTGACTTGCACTTGATAATGTGAACAGTGGGAGGCAGTGTCGCAGCACCAAGGTTCACAGCAACTTAGAATAGACCATGAAATAGCCACCTTTTAAAGAATGACATTTGTAAGGGGAATCTAATTATATTTCAAACAAACGCAAGTATTTAGTCAAGGAGGTCAAGGAGGTGTAGGTGTTAATTTCATAGGCTAATTATCATTCCCATCTTAAATTCAGAAAGTGGCCAGTAAACTAACTAACCAACCAGCCACAATCCCATTGGTTTAATGGCAATTATCCACAATTCCTTTGTGACTTTACTGTCTACAGTAACTGTTCTCATGTGTCAGTTGCTGTGTCCCACTCCTGGCCCCTCCATGTGGCATGCCAATTTGCCAAGCCGAGGGGAGGGGGTTATATTTTTAACGGGGACAGCAGTGCTCGCCCTACATGGGCTTTCACGCTCCCCGTGGTTGCAGCGACGCACTGATGTCCAGTTCCGTCGGTGCGCGTCCATCGCAGTGCATGTAAGTAGACTTGTATACAAAGTTATTATATAATCTTAACTACGATTCATTTGTATTTTGTTTTCGCTCTCTATGTTTATGCGTGTTGCTCATGAATGATGTAGGCAACCGTTAATTTTAAAAAGTCTGTTAATATTAGTTGTCAAGTCGCCATGCCCATGCATGTAGCAGCTGTGTAGGCTACGTCTTTTGAATGAAGAGTTTAGAAAACAAAAATAGAAATTATATATGGGGTCGCTAATGTGTTTGATAAACTGTTTTAGTGACAGTGTGACCTATATTTTGTAACTTATGAGCGCGCTTTGTGATCAACCAATTACGGCATTTTACAATTAGCCAACCAATTTAAGTGATTGACTATATTTGTCAAATTGTTACGCTGGTTTAAAGAATTCCCAAATATCCTATCGCCCTGAAAAACACTTCATGTACACGTGCACAATTTTAAGCTTTAATATTCTGGGGCATTTCTTTGACAGTGGGTAATAAAACTGTTATTTGAATGTAACATAACAATGTTATTCTCTTATGTCCTTGATATAGAATGTATTTAGTAAGACATTTTAATCCAGTAGCCTACAGTAACATGCAGCAGAAGGCTATTTGTCATTTGTAACTTGTTGACACCTGTACATAATGCAAATATAATATTTGGGGATATTTTAAGTATGTTGCACAAAGTTCTCCCATTGTTCACGCTGAGCTGTCATGCTGCCTGGTAGCTGAGTATCATAAAATAAATACAAGTGGTCTGTGGTCTTGGTGGTGAGATGATGCATTGCAGAGTAAAATAGTCAAACGGCAATCACATTGAACAGTGAACACTGTGGTTTATGATGCTTGGTAAACTCTAATGGAATGTCATAGTGGTGTAAATTAAACCTAGGACATGCCATTAACGTCCATCCAGACCCCACAAATGTGTCAAATCCCTTAAGATCTCAGGTAATGCAAATAACTGCAATACCACAACCATGGCCAAAGGGTTGGGACAAGGAAGTGCATCATACTTGAGCTGGGTTTTATGCATTCTGCAGAATCTGTGTAGAGTGCCAGTGATGTGTTTTATGAAGCTATACCCGTGAAATTATCAAGACCACACCTATGACCCTAGCATCCTTTTAGCCCTGCATGAAATTCGTTTTATGAGCTTTGTGTTGGGGCATCACATTTGAACTTAGTGTCATTTCAATGAAAGTGTCCTGTGTTGTTACTTGTTAGTGAACGGGCCTTGTGTGCTCACCTACAGGCTTTAGCACAAGCGCAAGATAGTGTCACTGAAAGTTCTACTGACATTTTACCAGCAAAAACACTAAGGCAGTGACAGCATTTTGGAATATTATTCTTTCTTTTTGGAGAGGGAGATACCACATCATGCACACACACACACACACACACACACACACACACTTCTGAGGCACACACAATTGCTTCCTGTCCTTGTGATCTTCTCGGCTCATAGGGATCATTGTGTCTGACAGCTCAGCTCATTAAAGCTCTGTGTCACAGATTTACAGTCACCTGCTGAGACCACAATCCGTTTGAGTCAAGCCCTCAGTGCCTTCAAAATTATGATCAGGCTTCTCAATCTCATGACTGCGCTACTAAGTACTACCTTTCCTAGCCTAGGTTTGTTTATATGCATTTAATACTGTCAGACAGATCGAGAACCACAGATATTTCTGTAAATGTTGACATTAGTATTCCTTTCATTGTCTCTTATTTTTTGCAATGGGTAAAGATTTATAGCAAGTATAACCAGCACCTGTTTGATTGATTGACAAAGTTGTATCTATTAGCGTATGCAACCACCAGTGTACCATTCAGCCCGCTGCAGTAGGATTCTCTGTTGTACTAAGACCATAGCTCTCACACCACATTGTTCTGTAGGCTCCATTGTACTTCAGCTGCGGGGGGAAAGCACTAGGAATGCTGACACCGACAAGTTTGGAAAACTCTCTCCCTCTCTTCACAGGCCCTCCAACACACTCACAAATATTTGCCAGCTCCACCAACATCGACATGCAAATCTGGCGAGGTCAAATATTTATAAATAGTGTGTGGTTTCAGGCGTTGTGTTGTGTACACTGTACACACACCCTGGCAACCATGTAGCCAACAGGGATAATTTTGCTCGTCAATGTGTGCACGTCACCTTGGAGCTTTTCACAGTTCAGTTAATGCTGTTAGACATACTGTATTAACACTGTGTAACCACTAGCATGAAGCCATACTGTAGGTCAGAGTTTGTGTGGTTTTGATGGACAACATGGTTGACCATGCTACAGCAACAATTTGACTGCATTTGCAGCTTTTCAGTTGCTGCTACAGCAGTAGCAGTAGTAGTATAGAACACCGAACTTAGTGGTCGTTTGTAGCAGATATGTTCTCCTGAAAAGATTGGACTGCCTGCCGCCTCTGTGCCATAAGGGCCAGGCCCAGTGTGGAGTTGAGTGGCTGTGGTGTCAGGTTTCAGTGCAAGGGGAGATTCCTGCATGGCACCGCAGCCTGAAACAGGTCATCTTACAGATGAGGCTGAGGAGGACATGGATGTACTTGGATGAAAATGGTTGGGTCGGGATTTGGGGAGCGGTGCATTGCACTCTAGTCTATGGATGTCTTTTGGAGATGACATCAGATAAGGCATGAGTCATTGTTTGTTTGATAGACTGGTGGAGGGACAAACATGGATCTTTGATATACTTGTGTACTCAACGAGTGAATGAGGTCTAAATTGACACATTATGGAGTGTAAAGTGAATGTGCGTGCAGTGCACAGTTTGTTGATGAGCAATTTATTTTTGTTTGCTTCTATTTCAGGAGGAACACATGCTATTGACTGGCTTGCAATGACTCATTAGTGAGACTAAACGTACCCTGGAGTTGTTTGGACCTCACAGGAACTGAGATTCTCACTGGGCCCCGTTTTCTTTTTTGGTGTGCCTCGACTTGGAAAAAGAACAGGCCTACGTTTTCCACTCCTAAATGCATTGTCATTGTCAGAGAAGGAGCGAATCACCTGTGACCTTCTGAAGGGATGGATATGGATGCCGTGGAGACGCCAGCCCTGGAGCCGAGGTCGGAGCGGATTGCCCGCTATAAGGCAGACAGGAGGCGGGAGCTGGCCGAGCGTTATGGCAACTTGGAGGAGCTGCCCTCCAAGTGGGTGCGGAGGGGCGGGAGTGAAGCGCATGACTCCACTACCCACAAGGAGATGCTCAACTCGGATACCCTCACTGAAAGAGTCAACGGCAGGTCTCGAGGGGTCGTTAACGGCACTGAGGCCAACACTCAGGCAGAGTCCCCATACCTGAGAAGGTGAGTCCATTCCGCAGTAAGGAGATTACAACCAGTTTTAATCACTTTTGTAATGTTAATGTTTCTCTCCAGCCACCACTTGTGAGTAGACTGCGTTGCATACAAGTGAGAGAAAGGAAGTCAAGTGTTACACTTGGCCATGCACTTTGTGCTGCATGTACGCACACTATAGTATGTGGGGATACAGTATTAGTTACGCAGACTATAGTATCTGTGGGAATACAGCATAGAGCGCCGAAGTCCTGACGTCACTCATCCCCTGGTTTCCCCTGGTTCACGGAAGTAATTTCTCTATGGAGAATAACATGGGGTCATCTTAAAATTGTTTCATATAAGCATTGTGGTCCAAAAATAAACAAGCTGTCTCGGCGTTATTGTCAGGGAGGTGTCTCTGTATCGTTTGCGACCGTCAGTCACTCATGTATGATACAGTCTGTTTCTAGCGAAAATGTAACTAATTCAGTAGCAGTAACAATAGCGTTTTCTCTCAGTCAGTTGATTCTTCATATCCATTTGAGTGTAGCGGCCGGGATGTTCAAACACAGTCCTTATATGAGGCGATCTAAAATCCCCCTATGGGGATTACAATGTAAATAAAAAGTACATGAACCCGTGGATTTGCGCCCTCTACCGATATTGACGTCAGACTTCGGTGCTCTATTAGTTGTATGCTGCCGACCTGCTGCCGCTGAATATACTCACAACAAGCAATATGAGTTGGTTTGGGTTCTCCTTCTTTGAGTCAACAGAGATTCAACTGAGAAAAACAAATACGCCCACCAGGTGCTCAACTGAGATAAAATGTTTAAAAAGTATACTGATGGTTGTTCTTGGATAAACGGGATTAAAGACTTAAAAAAGAGGAAAGGAAAAAAGTATATGAGAGGATGTAAACTTAAAAATAACTTTGTTTTAACCAGGACAGGTCTTCATCAGAGTGAGAACTGAGTTCTTGCCCTGATTTCATTTAATTTCATTGTTTTTGCGTACATGATATTGTATCACAGTACAATACAGTTCCTACCTCAAAGAATAACAATGTTAAAGACAGCCTTTTTATACATTGAAGTTAACATCCTCTCTCCCACCTTTTGTGAGTGCCCGGATTTCTTCCTTATTAATTTAATTTTCCAAGAGAAAATAAAATATTTGATTCAAAAATTGCTTATCTACAAGCTCACGTGTTGCAATGCGACCTGATGTGAGCTTGTAGATCAGCTATTAAAAATATATTTTAAAGGGCTTAAGCGGTTAACAAACACTTAAGAACTATATGTAAATAGTAGTGTTTTAACCCGGCTTGACCCTCTCCAATGACCTTTGACCCTCTCCAATGACCTTTCAACAGCACCAGTTGCACCAGGTTCTTCAATCCACTTCTGGACTGTATGACCTTTGTTACTGAGAGGTCTTAATCGGTGGTTTCCAGGCCAGAAGGGTGCTTTAAAGCAGGGTTTACCAACTTCGTTGACTCCTCCCATGTGTTTGGTTGGTTCTCTCCTGGGCCAAATCTCTTTCCATTTCTAGGGACCGACATACTGCTCTTGTAGTTGACTGTTACTATCGCTCTACTGGGATGGATTTACCCCACTAAAATAAAAAGTCTAATTGCGTGGTTTGGGTCCATAAAATAATGCTCCCGGTAGATTTCCGTATTCTTCCTTGTCAGTTTGTTTTGGTTTGGTAAATGCTATTTAGGCCTACATACAACATTCACTGGTGCGGCCACCAGTGATGCCAACAATGTCCCCATGAATGGAACACAAAAGACAGCCCAAACGAGAATCCCAAAATGTAGAGGCGTGACTGCTTGAGTTAATCTAAATGCTGTCTAGCATTTTACCACTAAGCCTTAACGTTACAGAGCTTACGTCCCTGAATTACCAAACATCTACTGTACCTGTCTACTTAGGTACAATGTGCTGGTTTTCTGACTCCTCTCTCCTCCTGAGAGCAAACATTATAATTATGAGATTTGGGGATATAGCCCCATTGTGAACCCGGACATGTTGAGTACACCAACGTTTTATGTTATAAATGTTTAAAAACACTCATTGGGCTAAAAATGGCCATGCCCACTTGGCACTGACATCATCACATTTGTGATGATGGCAAAGGGCCGTTTTTAGCATCATTTTCCCAATGAGAGATTTTTTTTCAAAACTAATGCTTGGAATGGATTCAGCATCATGAAATCCCCCTAGTTTGACACGTCACATGCTACATAAAGCATGATGAAATTTTGAATATTTTTTTGTTGTTAATGGTATGGTCACATGATATTATATATACGATATTATATATACGAAAATTGCTCAACATATGCAAGTTAGCATCCGGCAGTTTCTACATGCTGGGGACCCATACTAAACATTTATAACATAAAACATTGGTGTACTCAACATGTCCGGGTTCACATTCTGGCTACTAGACTACTACCACACATCGACCCTAAAAAGACATACAAAACAATAAAGGATACAGGCAAATAAAACCCTGTAACAGCCGTCTCCCCACTCTCAGAAAAAAGGTACAGCATTGGCATTGGCACTTTCCCTTAAAAAAGAAAGAAAAAATAAACTATCTCAAGATGTTGCATTTGACCAAAATGGGGTCAATATTGTACCTTTTTCCCCCTGAGAGTATTCCCTAGCCCACATTCTCCCCTCCTGCTCCCTCATCTGCTTCCCTTCACTCCCGCCCCTCCAGGCAGGGTTCCCAGGGCACTGAGCCCCCTGCCCCTCAGGGCTCTTCTGGAGTCGACGGCCCACAGCTCCGCACGCGGGTGTCCGTGGGCCAGTTGAAGAGTGCCCTTCAGCAGCGGACTGGAAGTGGAGCACAGCCTGAGAAAGTGTAGGGTCACCTGCATGTGTGTGTATGTGTGGGTTTAACGAAAATAAAAGCCTGGGTACTGAGGCTAGTGTGGGTTTGACCTGACCATCACAGTTCAACTGTTTACTCTACTTCTTGCCTCAACATCCTTTTCCTCTTTCTTTTCTGATCGCGCCTGGCTGCCTCCTATGTTATCTTTGTGGCTAGTAGCCCTGACACTGGCCATGCTACATCATCTCTCGACCTGGCCGTGAAACCAGGCGCCGAGGGGGGTCGGCGACGTGCCCGGCGCTACCTCCCTGGGGCATCCGCTGCGGGCCGCAAAACCAACGAGCGCTTCAGGACGCAGCCCATCACAGCCAATGAAATGCAAGAGAGCAGCGGGTAATGACAGTGTGCAGTGCTGGTGGGTGAAACGCATGCTGGGGGGCTGCGGCCAACCATAGGACATGCAGCCTGGGTCTGAACTGTGAGGCTGAGCCTCCCAGCCTGGTTATTCTCAAGGTGTTTGTTTGCAGTGCTACAGTTGTTTTTTGCTTTGCAGTGTTTCACTGGCGCAGCATGTCAGGAATGTGTCATGATAAATACTATTGAGTTTCACGACAATGCGAGACGAGTGCATCACAACTGGGCTTCATATGGTACATCATCATCAGGAATTATTGATTTTAGATGATGTGGGTTGTTGTGTCATATGTACTTTGTGATGTAGCAGACTGAAAAGTGCTGTGTTTTAGAGGGTGGTTTGATTTGCATGTGTTTGCACTTCCCAAGTCCTTTGTGACCTCTACAGTGTTGCTTTGTTGAGCATGTAAATATGACACGATAGTCTGTGTGTGGGGGTGTGTGCTGGAACACACTATAGCACAAGGACCATGTTCTATGAGCTCCACGACGAACTGATGGAGACTGTGATGACGATCACAAAAACCTAAACATGAGTCCTAATGGTTCTATCGGTGGATTTCATTCAGTGACCTCACATTTGCTCCTGTTTTCTCTCCTTCTGCAGGATGTTGGATACAGAGGAAGAGGATGGCTCAAAAGGTAATTGTCTTCGCCACTTGGCCTGGAGGCTTGGATCACGTGGTCTTATGTTATTGTGTTGGCCGAAAAAACAGCTGATCTATTGTGTGTAATACTGGCAATGCGTTCACTGTCCAGTGACAGCATGAGAGAGAGTCTGTTGATGTTCAACACATTGACAATGAAGAGCAGGTGCATGCATGCACGCACGCTCGAACAAAATCACCTGCTCTCAAGATAAGATAGTAGGTGTCATGGTGACTTTGGAAAATAACTATTAAGTAACGATTTATGCTCTGTCGACAAAGTGTTGATATATAGCCTAAATATAAAGTATTTTCAGTTGAAAATGTGTTATTTTTCAAGTGACAAGTCCCATAACGGGCTGAGGAAGCATAAACTAGGCTTTTTGCTGTTTTCATAGACGCTGTCAGAGGCCTTTTGTCATGTTCCTGTCCTCTATCAAACGATCTATCTTTTCTTTAATAACTGCTTATTTAGTTACATAAACAATCTCTGTCCATTTGTGGACCTGCTTCTACGAACTACCCCTAGAATACACTGACATTTATATCACTCATCATCATCAAGTGAATCAGGATTTTATTTTTAGACTTGGCCTACATATCAATGTTAAATGTTCTCACCGATGATGGATGTATGAATCATAAAACCAAGTCAGCCCTGGGACTCCTGTAATCCAAAATAAAAGATTTGAACTACCACTTTACAAACATGATGTTGCCATTCACTTGTGCAACAACTACTGCCATCGGCACTTTCTTTTAACTCTTTACATATAGTTTATATTGTTATATTTAGTTAACAAATTTGAGCTTCCGAATTAACCACTTAAGCCCTATTTAATACTTCACCATATTTTGGTGTTGCGTGAACATACAGAAAATATCCAATCTATAAGCTCACAACACATCACAATGCTAATTTGTGACCAAAAAACGTTCACCTATAATCACAAAATAGGGACGCCAAGTTCAATGTGGTTAACTGACTTAAAAATTCAGCTAATGATGCTTGGTTTAGCTTGGTTTATCATTTTAAGGGCACGGTCACACCACACCTTTATTCTACCAACCTATGACATCGGATTCTGCCAATGCATTTCAATGTGAATGGAGCGGTTTGCTGCCATTTGCGGATTTCTGCAAATAACAAAACAATCCCATTCCCATTGAAATGCATTTGCAGAATCCACCTTCATAGGTAGAATAAAAGCACGGTGTGACCATGTCCTAACACAAAAACTAAAAAGGATCTTCCTGGATTGTTAAAACCTATGTGTCTGCACATGGAGGTTGTGGGTTCGAATCCACCATGGTGCACTGACCGGTGAGTCGATATTGTATTCAACAGCAGTGTTTGGTAAAAATTGGTAATTTAAACAACTAAATTGGCAGTAGTAAAAAGCACACATGGGGTGTGACAAAGATAGATGGTCTTTTTTGCTTTAGTTTTCTTTATTTTCAGCCACCTTGGCAGAAATTAGGTTGGGTCCTGCCAGGTAGCTCAACTGTACCAGGTGCCATGTGGCAGTGTATGCCAGGTGTGACAGTGTGACAGCTCAGCTGTACCAGGTGCCATGTGACAGTGTATGCCAGGTGTGACAGTGTGACAGCTCAGCTGTACCAGGTGCCATGTGACAGTGTATGCCAGGTGTGACAGCTCAGCTGTACCAGGTGCCATGTGACAGTGTATGCCAGGTGTGACAGTGTGACAGCTCAGCTGTACCAGGTGCCATGTGACAGTGTATGCCAGGTGTGACAGCTCAGCTGTACCAGGTGCCATGTGACAGTGTATGCCAGGTGTGACAGTGTGACAGCTCAGCTGTACCAGGTGCCATGTGACAGTGTATGCCAGGTAGCTCAGCTGTACCAGGTGCCATGTGACAGTGTATGCCAGGTGTGAGATGGCCCGTGGCCTCACATGAAGGGATCAGTCTCACTGTGTGCCGATGACTGACAGGCTGCTTCTCTGCTCTGCATATGTCCACTACCAGCTTCCCTTGCTTACTACTCAGTAATATACGGCTATTTTAACTGGTTAACCCATTTAGGCCTGACCTCAAAATTAAAAAAAAATCTTTTAAATCCTCCAGTTTTCTGAAATAAATATTTTCACAATTTTTCAAAAATAGCAGATCTACAAGCTCGTAGCGCGCCACTCGGTGGCGCGCTATGAGCTTGTAGATCTGCTATTTTCAATAACTAAATTATAACATAATGTTTAAAACACCAAAATGGGTTAAAATACCACTGTGGATTCAACTGTGTATTAGGTTACAGTTTGAGCTTATGACTTGGGTCAAGTTATAGGGAATAAAGCGCCGTACAATGTTATTTTGTACAATTGGGGCCCTAAACAAGCCTGGACAAGTGTATTGATATTTGTGCCAGGAAAATTAATAATAGCTTTTTAAAAGACGACCACCTGACAGTAAATTAACCTGGTTGACTTGACCGAATGACCACTACCAGTTCCAGTCTCACCGGTCACAGCTAAATCTAACCAACATTTTTGTTTTCCTATATTGTATTCTCTGATCGGCATGTATTGTATTCTCTGTCTAGTTCCCTCAGCTCTGTGTTCAGTGTCTAGGTTTTGTCGTGCAGTTTCATTCCCAGTTATAATAAGCCTATCTCACAGAATTTCCCCGCCCCCTTAATACGCCCCCTTTCGGGGTTAGTGGTGATAGCGTGACGTCACTCCATAGACGCTACATGTTAACAGAGGTAATTTAAGAAGTCTACAACTTTTGTTTTCTCAAGGTAAGGTTTGTTCTATCTGTTCGAGCTGATTTACCATCTTGTTTGCTTCATAATAATATTGGTCTGTCACATTTTTACATTAGAAAATGTACTTAGATTCTCCAGAGAAAAAAACGTGTAAATGCTAATGTTAAATGACACCACTATTTACCGGAAGTGGGCGTGGAAAGCGGGCTGTGAGATAGGCCTATTATCCCATGTGTGTCTCTGTTTGTAATCCTCCCCATGTGTATCGTCGCTGTCGGTCAGAAGACTGATGATGTGAAGAGGAATGATGTTTTTCTGAGTTGTACATCAGAATCACTTCTGCCGTGTTTGTTTCTTCGTGTTACCCAAGTTCCTGTTGTGCCTTCTTCTAAGTTTTGTTTACCTTGCTCCTGGTTTATTGTCCTGCATTTGGGTCCAATTCCTCACTCAGTAATTAAACCAGTAACTCACTCTGAAACATCACACATTGATGTTTGTTATAGTGTGTGTGTGTCTGTGTGTGCACGCACGCGTGCCCGTTTGTGTGTGTGTAATTGTGTATGTAATTAGAAGTTTTCGTGACATGATGATGTATTTGTTTTTCTCACAGCGGATGTGAAGACGGACGATCGCGCCAAGATGAGCGTGGCAGCCAAGATGTCCCTGTTTAAAGTATGACCATCTTAGTCTTAGCCTTTGAAACTGGACTCCTTTCTATAGTTGGATAGGACCCGCTTCTCTTCTTCTGTTCTGTGTTCCATCTTAATGCCTGTTTATAAGAAAGTCACTCCTTAAAGCTGGGCAGGGACCCATGCCTAAAGGCTAATTCATATTTTGTCATATGACAAAATATAAATTAGGCTTAATGCTCTCATGTGTGTGTCGGCTAACAACAGAAACAATGAGTGAAGTGTCTCACCAAATGAGACACAGAGACACCGCACCTCACTCATATTGTCAGAGAGGGGGTTACGGAAGTAACCTTAAGATTTGTATCAGCTAAATAACAAACATAATAAACCTGTCTAACTGGAATTGCCTCCAAGAGGAATTATACTAAAATTGAAAACCATCAGTATACACTATAACTATTAACTACAGGAAATGGAGTACCGTAAACGGGATTAAAAGTTAATGCCCTGGACTTCTGCTGCCGAGAGCTTGCAATGACGGATATTAAACAGTCAGTGTGTTGCTGTCTCCGATGAGCTCTCACAGCTGCTCACCTTACAGTGAGTTGGCAAACCATATAGTGCTGATCACGCAGAACCCATCATGCACATGTTGAGGAATATGACTGGTCAAACAGGTGTTAGGTGACTACATTTATACTGTGAATAATAGTTGCATAACATACTGTGCTGTGTCTGAACCTCCCCACTGTTGGCTTGTATCGTGTAACTTAACCACTTGAACCCTAACATCCCTATTCTGGGGCTAACATTTGGCAAAAATAGCAGATCTGCAAGCTCGTTGTAATGCGGCTATTTTTGGCAAAGAGTGTAGACGAAAAACAGGAGGGCTTTGACGCTAGGGTTAGTTGTTAATCATCCTTTTGTGTAACGATTTAATGTCGGTCTGTATACAGGATATACAACATGCTGGCATTGAAATGCAGCCCCCACCTGCTCTCTTTTTTTATTTAAATTTCCCTTCAGTAACAATGCTTCAAGCAATAGCATGTCAATCCTAATATTTCTGAATAGTTTTAGTGAGGAAGCATTTTGTCAAAATGTGCCAGTCAGTATATTGGCTATTAACAGCCATCACAGTGCTGTTATAATTAGCCTGCTGGTCTGTGCAGGCAGGCAGGCAGGCTGAGGTAACAGAAACCTGTAGGGGTTTGGTTACACTGTGACCTGTAGGGCTGGCATTCTATCCCTCTCCCTCGGAGTCACTCTACCACTTTATTTACCAGCTATCTGACCCACTTCCCCCTCCCTCCCTTAATCCATCCATACAAATACAAAAGATGGACATACTGTAAGTACAGGGAGTTTTCATGTCATTTTGGTAATACTTTGTATTATTTACTAACTAGCCAAAGACCTGAACTGGCTATTTGACCTGAATGCTAAGGTTCCCCTAAAGCATGCATTGTTCAACATATATATCATTGATCAATATTAATGTATGACCATGCCAACGTCTCCCCCTCCCGTCTTCTTTATAGGAGCTGGAAAAGACCTCCACCCCTGAGGCTTCTGCGTACCTGAAGCCTCGCTCTGGTAGCGTTTCCCATGAACGCAGGGTGCGTCGTGGCAACGAGCATCGCTCCCTCACTCAACCAATCACCTGTGAAGAAATGGTGGCCATCAGGTGGGCTGTGTGGATCCCTGGTGGTTAAAGATGAAGCACTGTAAATTATATATCACAAACACCAGAACAAAGAACCCTACTGAACTCACAGACGCATCCAAATCCATTAATAATACAATACAGAGTGCAGTAGAGTAGTGGTTCCCAAACCTTTTCGTGTCAACGGCCGCAGACCCCCATCTGACATGTATTCTGCCGCAGACCCCCATCTGACATGTATTCTGCCGCAGACCCCCATCTGACATGTATTCTGCCAAGGACCCCCAGAAGAGAAGAGTTGTGTTAAAAAAAATCACAACCCGGGGGCACGGTGACACAGTCGGTAGTGCTGTCGCCTCACAGCTAGAAGGTCCTACTCTGCGTCATCAGCGCCCATACCCTGTGTGGGTTGGTGAAAGGGCCTTTCTGTGTGGAGTTTGCATGTTCTCCCCGTGTCCCCTAGGGTAGGTACCCTCACAAAAACATGCAGTACTCCTGGGGCTCCATTTTCGTTACCGCTAAACCCCTTATCCCTAAACTTCTTTGCCTTTTTTTACTATTTTGAAAAACATTTTTGAATAGTTCAACTAGCCAATCTACATTGACACGTTGTGAGCTTGTAGACTGGCCATTTTAACTATTCAAAAATGTTTTGCGAAATAGTAAAAAAAGGCAAAGAAGTTTAGGGATAAGGGGTTTAGCGGTGACGAAAATGGAGCCCCTGGTCTCTAAACTACCTCCCCCTGGCCAGCCGGGGCGCCTGATAGAGGGGAAAAGGAACTGGTTGGAATAACGTGTTCCTTCCACGTGCTTCGTCCGACCGGGGAAACTCTCCCCTGTCGGGTGAAAAGAAGCAGCTTTAAAGCATTAAAACACTCAAAGCTGGCCATTCATTGTCAATGGCATTCAATGGTTGTGTTTACACATAGGATGGGCTAGAGCCCCTCAAAGATATCAAAGTTTTCCAAAACGTTTCTATATTTTTCAAAGATCTTCAAAAATAGCAGATGTACAAACTTAGCATGGCATGAAAGTAAAATATGGTTAAAGTAGTTCAAATGAACAGCAATGCTACTGGGAAACCATAATACATTTACGTTTTAGTCCAAATGTGCTTTGCCCTACTAGGATCAGATTATTCTTTGGTCTTTATTTAGGATCCCCTTTATTACTGCATTAACAACTATTGTTGCTGGGGTCCACACAATAAAACAATATATACATGTGAATCTATATTAATGTTTGTTTGCGTATACAGTATGTGAACTGGATTCAGTTAGAATTAGATTCAAACTGAACTTTTGACCTGTTCTGTTTTGACAGTTGGAGTCTCTAATTATAACCCACTGTCAGGAGTGTAAAGCTGTGATTTACTACCAAAATGCACACATTGTGTTTCAGTCAATCCCACCCTTCTCTGCTCTGTAGTTCACATCACAGAATACACTGGGTCTCACAGTTCTCACTCTCAATGTGAGGTCTGGGGACCCCCTAACCACGCAAAGCGACACGTTGTGAGCATGTAGATCTGCTATTTTCACTAGTTTGGGTCCTAATTTATCTTTTGGGTCACAGGCTAAAAAGGTTGGGAATCACTGGTCTAATGCATATCAAGATGGGGTAACTGAAATGTAAAAGGTTTGAGAATCACTAATATAATAATATATCCACTCACCTCCTCCCCTGCAGCAACCCACAGCCAGCATCTTCACCTGAAGTCGAGGCTATGCAGGCTGAGTCTGTGGAGGATGATGAGAACTGCAAACTGAGCATGAGTGAGAAACTAGCCCTCTTCAACAAACTGTCGCTGCTGGGGAGTCAGGAGGGTGGTGGCCCCCCTGCTGATGCCCCCCCAGAGAGGCGCAGGCAGAAAGGGTCTCGCTACCTCACACAGCCTATCACCGTGGAAGAGGTCAGCCTGGTGAGTGGCTTGGGTTGATGTTATTCAAAAGAATGAACGTCCGCACAATAGCATTGCTCCTAAAAGTTTTTTTATTAAAAAAAATTGTAACTTTTAAACACAAAAGTGGTACAGGTGGTACAACGTTTCGGACTTCATCAGGTGTTTTGGGTTGATATTCTGAGTTCTGACACTGCTGACACAAGATGACAAACATTAACCACCTTGACATTCGGTGAAAATGTCAGATCTATGACGTGTTATGATGAGCTTGCAGATTGGCTATTTTGACGAAGAGATTTAGTGTAAAGGGAAGTGTGGACCAAGTACAGAGCCAACTCCAGTCAAGTAGTACTATATGGCACTGATAAATATACAATTTATTGAAGTAAACAACATACTGTACACACTACAGCCCACACAAGCCTCTCATCCTGGTGAGCATTGGTCTTTTGCTTGGTGGTTCTATCTAGAAGTACCTTTGTAGACTTCCTTTGAAACATGTTTTGAATAGATTAATCATGTATACAGTACTGTATGATGATGCAAATAACATTCACTCATTAAATGGAGCGATCCTGCTGTCTAGTTTGGGCACACAGTCAACTTGAGTTGAGCTGCTAGGCACGTGATAAGATTTCTCACTGCAACACACGTCCGCATTAGGGTAGGGTATTATTGTCTGCCGATAAAATTATGTATCACATGTATCACATACTGTAAGCAATTTAAAAAAAATGTAGGAATACTGACATAGTATTAAAAAACGTTTCTATAAATGATCTGTATGAGTGTGGGTGAACTGCCTGATTGGTTTACTCTGCATGCGTATTGCTGAAACATAAATTATTTCAGGCAAGTTTACTGACTGGACATTTTTGAGCAGTGCCAAACCGCTCCAATGACTGGCCGTGTGTGTATGTTTGTATGTCTGTATGTCTGAGTACGAACAGCTACGAACAACAGGTGTCGTTGAGCAGCCTGCACCGCTCAGTTCACATGGTTGGGATTTTTACTATTATTCCTTGCTCTTTATCTCTGTTCAGCTCCAGAAAGGTCCTGTTCAGCTTCCCGCTTTCCGCCTGTCCCCTCAGCTCTCTGACCGGCAGCAGGCTCTGTCTGTCAACCTCAAACCCAGTGAGGTGCGCTTTGCCCAGCCAAGACCTGGGCTGGGGCGCGGGCCTGGGGAGCTCACCTCCTCCGACCAAGGTCTGCAGCGCTGGGAGTCAGAGCCAGGCATCAGAGGAATCCTGAAGAAGAGCCACTCTGGGGATCCCGACCGGAGAGCAGCAGATGACAGTGGCCTGCAGGATATGGCACCCATCCAGGAGCAGAATGGTAGAGGCTGGAGAGACACAACAGCCATGCAGGAGAAGGTTGAGGAGGTGGAGAGACAGGACATGTGTCTTGCACCACGTCCTCCTCCACGGAGAGAGAGACGCAATGCTCCGGGAGTGGATGGGAGCATGCTGACAGCTGCTCCCTGGAGGCAGAGAAGTCGTGCCAGGAGGGAAACCATAGCCTGTACCCCAGTAAGACCCTCAGCTGAACGGGTCCCCCCTCAGGAGGAGAGGCCAGAGGCCAGGCTGTGCCAAGTTGGGCAGCAAGATCAGCCTGATTACTCTGTGGAGCAAAGCTTAGACACTGCGGGGAAGGGCAGGTAAATGAATACTTGAATAGTCATATCTGTCTGAGCACGTATAGCAGGGACTGCGATTGTGTTGCCTTGCTCGTCGTTGAGGATAATGTGAGTCAGTGGTAATGGTGTCATTTTTCAGGCTCATAATTTCCCCTAATGTTTCGATAAAGGCTGTCTGACCTGGCCAATGAGAAAGAGGATGAGCCACGAGGCAGGAATGATAAGACACCCGTGAGACACGTTCAGGTGACCCTGGCAGACCACAATAATCCACCCCTGGAGGCAGAGAACAGTCGTGTTAAAAAGGTAAGACCCACATGATTCTCATCTGCGGAAGTCTAAATCACAGTGACAAAACTTGAAGGGATTGAATGGGAATTGCACGCTAAGCTCACCATCTTTTGCAGTTGTTAGTTTGGTTCAACACGGCTTCTCTTTAATGTCCTTCATTTGTACAGTCAGAATCTCAGCAGGCTAAATCCAGTCTTATTTAGCCTGAAAGTCACAGCTGCTGACCAGAGAAGTTGCTCTGTGGGAGGTTCCAGTCCAGTCAGGCCGGTGAAGTGGTTTTGGAAAAGGCTGTCTCTCTTCTCCATACTCTTTAATCCTGTGAGAGACGTGTCTGGAGCCAGTGGGTATCAGACTGTCAGGAGAGAGAGAGAGAGAGAGAGAGAGAGAGAGAACATGGAGAGTTGTAGAGGATCTACAGTATTAGGGTGCACACACAAAAATGTATATGGGTTCATTTGGTTAGGGTGAGTAGAGGGTTGTAGACACTGTCAGAATTACAAAGGGAATAGGGATAAAAATAACCCTGAGGATTTTACTGTGTGTTCTACTCTACAACATATCTGTAGGCTAAAAACAAATCTCCATTACGTTGCCTATATCTGCAGTATGACATTCTAAATCTAAAACAATGTGTGTGTGATATCTTCATCTGTAAGAGACTGTGTTGGCGGTTATTGAGTTAATTTGTCCTCCTATCCTTTGCGTATTTGTGATTGAGTTGAAATCAGATATACAGTAGCAGCATCGCTGAGCACGGCTGTTGGTCTGTGTTAAGTGTTTTGAGATCAGCCTTATGTTACTTAGATATGTCCAGCTTGGTTTTGATAATACTTGGATCAAATGGACTGGCTCAGAATTACTTTAAATGCTATTACATCTTGGCTTTTTATAAGTGGTTGGTTGGTTGGTTGGTTGTAATCACCCTGGTGATCATCAACTTGCAAATAGACTATGTGTTGCGAAGGCTTTCACTTAGAGTTCCATATATGGGATAACCCATAGTCCCATATATGGAGACAACAGCGATATCCAGCGCTGACATCAGATTAATGTAGAAACTCCAAAGATGGATATAGACAGTGGTGACATCATCGTAACACTAGACTTGCACAGCATAAAAGGCGGGTCCCATGGCTTCTAAACCTGAGATTCCAGGCAGGTCTCCAACAGGTCAACATACGAATCAAGGTATCTGGCTTTACAACCCATATACCTTGAATGGCTTGTATTACCTTGGGTACGAGTCTTCTAGATGAGACAGAATAACTGGCTAATGGCTAAGCAACTCGTAGAGCATTGAAGTAGAGGTATCCACATCCCGGTTAAGTTCGTATCGAACACCACTGTAGCGGGTCCTAACGAAATAATCAGCACTGGTTCGAGCTATTTTACACTATGTATGCCTAAGTTTATTCATAGTTGTGTTTTATTTTTGATGTTTATTTGTATACACAAAGCCAGGCCTCGATCCCCTTACCACTTTGTAATCTCTGTTTCCCTTCTTCGTCTTGCTACCAATACTGCCCTCTGTAGGAGGACAATGAATGTTCTCACCATGACGCTGTCCTCCCTCAGTGCTGGGTAAGTACCGCTGCTGTACATTGGTATTCTCAGTTTCTCACCATACTGTATGGTAATACCAACAAAGAAATATCTGTTTAAATATGAATGGGCAGGTTTGGTGATTTATACCTTTATCACATACCCAGCCTTTATTTGACCCGGGTAAGAGTGATTAAAGGTTGTCGACAGTAATGCTAATCTTATGAGCCTGAAGCTGAAACAGGAGCTCTCTATTTTTAATGACAGTTGACTAAAGTAAATATTCTCTGCGGGTCCAAGTATTACAGGTGTGTGTGTGTATGTACTATATATATATATATATATAATATACACACACACACACACACACACACACACACACACTGTATACTTTATGTCTAAAATCACCAAAGTTGTCCTTTAATGGTCAAAAAACAAGACTCCAATAAAAAGTGAACCTTTCAGGAGTACTTTGCAAGAGGTTCATCCCCTTCTCCCTTTTACTTCCTAGGAGCCTGTCTTTGCCTCTGTCTATTCTAGCAGTACACCTCAGTATATCATGTGTTTCAATCAGGTAAATGTGAGAGTGCCGTGCATACATTTGGGCCAGTCCGTGCATGGTGGCCTCTGCATTTAAATATGGCGATCTGGTATGCAGTGTCTTGTATGCAGTGGAGAGAGTTTAGAAAGTTTGTCTTGCCATACAGGCCCCTGCGATTGTGAGTTTTGACAGATGAGTCTTGATTTTTCCACTCATATTGTAATCTGAAAAGTGTGTTTGGTTTGAAAATTGTGAGTATACGTCTTTTTTAAGTGAACCATTGGGTCCGATTCTCTAAGCTGTTTAACGAAACAAAAATATTTAACCAAAATTATAAGTAAATTAATTTACACAAATTCCCACGTTATGAGTCTGATTCATTCATCTTTTTCTGTTGGTGGATTTTGCGGGAAGTCTTCTTTCTCATGTCTACTCTGAGTCGGAGGCAGACTTACATGGGACTAAAGCTTGTGTATGTCCTTAGAATACACAACAATTACAACATTGCCAAATGTTAATAAAATATTTATGTGCCCAACATTTGTCAACATATATAAAAAATAAAGATGTCAAGGAACTATTGCTTGGATGCATATTATAGACATGATGCAAATTCGACCGATTTGAGCTGAATTATTAGTTCCCTCAGCGTGTTTGCCGCAAGTGTTGCCACAGTTTTGCTATTGGGCTTTAAGTTTCATGCCAACCCCAAAGTCATGCTTTTAATTCATAATATTGACCACATCAGTGATCACATGAACGCAGTCTCACCATCTGATTTCCGTGTTGGACAGTGGAGGATATGTTCATCCAAAGGACAGAATCCTCTCAGTAATCAATAAAGCTCTGATAAAATGTTGATTGGCAAAGGTGAGTGAGCAATTGTTCATTTATAAAGTGTGAACTTTATAAATGAACTTCTTTCTCATGCATTACACCTGAGAGTAGGCTATTATTTTATTGTTCAGTGGATACTGCGACGTGTGAGGGACTGTAATAAGCTGATCTACTGCGACGTGTGAGGGACTGTAAAAAGCTGATCTACAAGTTGTTATGTGGTGCGTCCCTTGTCCGACACGTTGCAAGCTTGTAGATCTGTCCATTTTGAAGCGTGATGACGTGTTATGGTCTGACGTTAGAGTTCCCGATTGCCTTTTATGGTGTTAAATGGTGTGTGGAGGATGATCTGATCTACACAGGATCGCGCTAGTGAAATTAGCTAAAGCCGCGATACACACAACTGAAGGCTGTACACGCAGCCTGGTGAATCGCACGTGAGATTGTGGTTATCGCAAATACGCACTCCTTTGGTAACTTTAAGAACAGCTTAGTGAATCAGGCCCAGTGTGTTTTTGTCTTGTTGTTGACCGTTCTAATCCTACATAGAGTTGGGCAATATGACCTGTGACAATTTGGACTTTCACTTAACATTGATGTCTAAAAACATATACCTCTATCTATGTATTTACTTACAACAGATAGATGGAGATGAAATTATTCTTATTAATATTTTCCTTACACTATATGATCCATTGAAAATACAAATATTTTAACGATAAAAAAAAAAATCCCTGGACGGAAAGATATATTTTAATGTATTTTTTCATTGTCCATTAAAATATGTAGACCGTATTGGAGGATTTATTGCCCATCCCTAATCACTCTCTCTTACTGTCTTCCAAATTCTCCTCATACTAATTCTCCTAACTCATGCTAATGCTTTACTCTATCTCTGTTAATGTCCCATTATGTTTTTATGTTCTCCATCTTCAGACTAACATGTCCTTCGAGGCCCAGGAGGTCTCTTCTCCTACCCAGAGCCAGTCTCAGCCTCAGTGGAGACAGAAGGTCATCCTCCCACCCACTAAATGTCCTCTTCCGTACACATACATTCTGAGGTTTACTCCTACTAAGATGAGGTTTACCCACTAAGATGAGGTTTACCCCACTAAGATGAGGTTTACCCCACTAAGATGAGGTTTACCCCACTAAGATGAGGTTTACCCCACTAAGCAGTGCAGCAGAGACTAGATACTAAGATGAGGTTTACCCCACTAAGTAGTGCAGCAGAGACTAGATACTAAGATGAGGTTTACCCCACTAAGCAGTGCAGCAGAGACTAGATACTAAGATGAGGTTTACCCCACTAAGAAGCAGTGCAGCAGAGACTAGATACTAGGATGAGGTTTACCCCACTAAGAAGCAGTGCAGCAGAGACTAGATACTAGGATGAGGTTTACCCCACTAAGAAGCAGTGCAGCAGAGACTAGATACTAGGATGAGGTTTACCCCACTAAGAAGCAGTGCAGCAGAGACTAGATACTAGGATGAGGTTTACCCCACTAAGCAGTGCAGCAGAGACTAGATACTAGGATGAGGTTTACCCCACTAAGAAGCAGTGCAGCAGAGACTAGATACTAGGATGAGGTTTACCCCACTAAGAAGCAGTGCAGCAGAGACTAGATACTAGGATGAGGTTTACCCCACTAAGCAGTGCAGCAGAGACTAGATACTGTACTCCAGTATCCTAATTCAGTGGCACTCAACCTTTTCAGGCCGTGACCCCCCAAAAGAATCATATTTGAACTGGGGAGCCCCCACCCTGACAAGCACTTGGCATTGTAGGAGTTGAGGCATTACATTTTGATTCGATCCCACAAATAAATATTGTGAAAAGCCGATCTACAAGCACGCCTCTTATATTATTTGACAATTTGACCAATGCTTGACCAGTCTTTACAGTATTGTTTGTTATTGATTACTTATAATGTAAAAAGGTCTTAATTACTATCACCTCCCGGGGTTCCCGACCCACAGGTTGAGAACCACTGTCCTGATTGATCTGTTTATGTGGTTGTCTAGGCTCAGACAGCTGAGGAAGAACGGCCACAGGTGACAGTGGCTCAGCAGGATGCTGAGGAACATGAACGATCCAGGGAGAGAGGGGCGGCAAATGATGTAAACCGGTTAACCATGGCTGGACACATGGCCAACAGAGGTGACATTTATATCTATTATTATTGACTCTCTGTTTTTCTGCTTGCTTTCCTGGCTGTCTGCTACCTGCCTGATGGTCTAACTACAAGTATGTCAGTATAGAGTGTACCAGTCATGTTCTTACACTGTTTCACACTCATTCTCTCTTACTATATCGGAACTCAACTCCTGTAGGTAAGCCGTGGACTGTGATGATAGTAGAGGTCTATGTTGTCACTCTTTCTTTCACATCTTATTGTCTCTTATTTGTTTCGGTGTTGCTTATCGCTTCCAGAATCAGACAGAGATGACACAGCTGACTCTCATGACAACAGACCTTCCCCTGGAGCAACAGCTTGCCCACATGGAGGTTAGTGTAGGGTTAATCCATATACACTCGCCGGATTTTCCTGCCAGGAGCTGACACGATGTGGATGTAAAATGGAATGTTCTGGTCGCTGCAAATGCTTTAAGTCTGGACTTATCTGCACAGTGCACACCCCTTTGTGGTTGCAGTTGCTAGTATATACTGGCTTGTCACTTGCCCAGCCACCATTGCAAATGAGAATGTGTTAATAATGACTTGCCTAATTAAAAAAGGAAAAAAGAACAAGCACTAAGCTTTATAGGATCTAAGTTTGTGTATGGTGACCATATTTAAAAAATATGTCCACTTTAAAATGTGCCATAAATGGATTCTGTGTATGCTAATTAATACAAATACATGTGTTAATTTACACATGTATTTTCATGTGGATTAACCATAAGCAGAGATGTACATTTTGTTCTGCGTGGCCGGAGGTTGATTATCAATTAGAGTCATATGAAGGTCATCTGTGCCAAATAGCCAATACTGAATATTCAATGAAAATAGCAGATCTGCAAGCTCACAATGTACCACGTTGGGATGTTTTGTGAGCTTGTAGATCAGCTATTTTTGGCAAAGTGGTCTGGTGTAGGGGAGAAACGTGGGTGAGAGGGGGCCATGTACAGACTCCTAAGGGATACTGGTCAATGAAGTATATAACGTTTAAGTGGTTAAATGAACACTGCATATAGCATCTAATCTTTATTGAGATTTATTTTGTTTGTAAATTTCTGGTTAATCTCTGAACTGTTTTTTACGTTGTTCACTTCACAGGGATCGCCAAACAGGCTGGGACGGAGGCGGAAGGTATGATTTCAGAAATGCTATACAAACATGACTCTCCCAGACACACAGGATCAGTAGTGTGTGTGCTTTTACAGATATGGGATTATGCTGTGTTGACAACACAAGTAATATGTGATTATTGTTGACACCCATTTATCTAGCTTTGATTGTATGCTTCTCTTGTTGAGTCTTGAATAAGAAATAATCTTCTGTTTTTTTTTCCATCCAACTCCAGCTGCTTCCCACAATGCCCCACAGGAGCTGAAGGAGGGGGCGACTACAGAGGAGCCATTTGGCTGTTTCTATGGAGAACAGCCGCCTCCCTCGACCTGTGTCCCTGCTTCCTCCGGGGACGGTGCTACAAGCGAGCAACAGCAGGATTTAAGTGTCTTCTGTCAGACCAACACGCCCATGTGAGCCCGTGTTATCACACAGACATAACATTTATGTAGCAATGATGTAGATACTATTATTGATTAACCAACTGTGATGAACATAACCCATGTTTTACGTGGGTTATTACTTTGACAAACCTCGCCGTGTCTCGTCTCCTGTGTTTGCAGACTGACTTCAGCCGTAGCAGAGCACAGGCGGGCGGTGCGTCCATCCCGTAGGACCCAAGGCTCCAGGAACCCTCTCCGGGCTCTGGCAGCCAGGGAGGACATCAGACAGGACTACATGGGCGAGAGGATAGTTAGTACAGAAGATGACAGCAGGATACAAGCGCAGAACAGTGAGTCAAAACATCTACAGTAAAAACCCTCAGCGTTTACAGTCCGTTTGGTTACATTTGTAAACTCTTACAAATGCATAAATGAACACAGGATTTTAATGTGTAGCTTTTTCTCCTAATTCCTAAAGGCCAGTCCACACCAATGCAACCAATGCAACTACTTGCAAGTACTATTATCCCCAAATGGCACCAGTGACCAGTCTGCAACTGGTCAGTTCAGACCACTGCAGCGGTCTCTAAAACGGTTTTGTTGCAATAAGTTGTGTTAGTGTGGACTGGCCTTTAATGTAATCTTTGCCTTCTCTCGATCCGTACCACCCTAAATCTCTACGCGTCTGACATTTTCAATTTTTTTCTTTTTCTTTTACAATCTTTGCTCGGGTTTGATCCACTATCCAGAGTCTAAGAATCCTTCCGGAGCGGACTCACGGCGGGCCAGCACAGAAGATTTCAACAGCAAGACATCCTCAGATGCAGTAAATAACAAGACCCACCCTCCCTTCAGCAGCCACATGCTCATTCACGTCAAAGGTCAGAGAAGAGCATGTTAGCATTTGCGTGTATTTGTGTTCATGTGTGTGTTTACCTCAGTGTTAAGTTATCCATTTGTACTCTCAGAGTTAAATTAACACAGTCTGTGTGTGCGTGTATGGATCTTTTGTCCATCTCTTTGTGTGTTTCCTGTGGCAACAGGTAGGCGACATGTGCAGGTACGGCTGGTGGAGCCCTCAGCACTGTCGCTGAACAGTGGTGACTGCTTCCTGCTGGTCACTCTCGACCACTGCATCCTGTGGAGCGGAGAGTTTGCCAATGGCCCAGAGAAAGAAAAGGTACCACACAGAGCCAATTTGACTCTGAACAGCGGTAATGTCATGCTAACATGCTATGCATAAACCATTGCACGCTCACTACAGTACCATACCAGGGTAAAATACTCAAGCTCTCCATGAAGCTACAATCCGGGACGTTTAATTAATAAAACGTTATTTTGACCAATCTGTATGGTAGAGTAACCAATCCAATCAAACTTTAATTATAGAGCACATTTAAAAACAACAGTTGGACCAAAGTGCTGTACACTCAGTAAAAAAACATAGTGACTCTCAAAAATAGCAGTAGAGTATGTTAATACAATATAACCAGTACTGCAGGTACTGTACTGGTTATCAATGTCAATATAAAGTTAATTATAGCACATACTGTAGATCCACCATCTTGGCGGTAGTTTCGACATCTCCATTATGAGGGAGGCAATGGACATAAAATGTACATGTTATAGAATTAAGCACAATTTCAGTATTCTGAATAGTTACTTTTAAATAACTTCAATATTGGTGACAATTTACAATTCGGACATTTAGCAGAGACTCTTTTCCAGAGTGACTTACAATAAACAATGTAGTGCCTCAAGACGATGACGGTGCTTTGTACTGACAATTTACATAACCAGTAAGACGCCCTGAGGGCGAGAAGCATGCGACCTCGCCCTTTAGGGCCAGGCGGCCTGGGTGAGGGCAGACTGCTGCATGGGCGAGTGCTGGCGCTTTGGGATGGGGGGGTCAGATCAACATATGGAATTTTGTACTGGCCATAATATGGAGCGTGTCTTGGGTGTACAAGGTTTGATAAGGTCAGATCAACTGTTGTTGACGAAAAGTTAATTGTTTTCATGTACATCATGTGTAAATGTGTTTGAGTGGTGATAGTATTCAAACACTGAATGTTCTCCTCCAGGCCTCAGAGCTGGCCATGTCCATTCAGAAGCAGAGCGATCTGGGCTGCCAGGCCTCACAGGTCCTCCATCTGGAGGAGGGGCTGAACTCAGACTCAGGCCAGGCTGCAGAGTTCTGGGACCTCCTGGGAGGATGTGCACAGCACAGAGGTGAGGCCAGTGGTGGAATATACACTGGTGGTGGTGGTAGTACATTTACTTAAGTACTGTACTTTTTGTACAATTTTGAGGTATCTGTACTTTACTTGAGTATTTCCAATTTCCAATACGTTTATTTTTACTCCACTACAGTTATTTGAAAACTTTGGTTACTAGTTACTTACTTACTTACTTACTTACTGATTATTATTACAAGACGAGATATCTCGAGAAAAGCTATGATTACCATCTTGGCCATTCACAAGGTCACAAGATTTGATTAAAGAGCATTAATCCAGCTTTAAAAATAATATTTGTACCTTATTTTAGCTCTGGTCGCTGCTAGCCTCCATAGGCCTCAGAAACAGCCTCAGTGGACACTCATTAGTGGTTTTTAGTGCTCAGATTGGGATAAGGTACGACGTTGATTCGAGGTCGTGCTAAGCATAATAATAGTCTGATCGGTCCGACAGTCGTGAACAAGACTGGCACGGCAATGGAGGACAATCACGTCCGGGTCGGCCGGATAATGCTTCTTCTTCTATGGTTATGGCGCGCATTTCACTGGCACTGGCCTCCCATTACTACCTATTGGTAACGAGAGAGATAGTGTTAAACACTTCAGCCATATACATTTTGACCATTTGAAAATAGCCGATCTACAAGCTCACAATGCGTTGCTGATGCGTCACCGTGTGAGGTTGTACGTCAGCTATCTTTTGAACAGTATAAATCGAGCTTAAGGTTGTTTTGTCTTGTGGCAAATATTAGGTCTGAACTAGACTGAAAAATACTTTCACTTTCAGATTAGCTTGTCATAAGTATTTGTGTATGAATTATATCACTGTTCTATACATTGCACATTTTGACCCTGTTTCTATATAGTGAATTTTACTTCCTTGATAAAGTGCTAATTTAGCTGTATATGGCTCTGTTCCATATGATGACAATCACCAGAATTGGGATGCATTGGTTGTCAGAAGTGTCTCTACATACAGTATATTTGGAATGTATTGAATGGTTTGGTCTGTGCTGATGTCTGCAGGTGCAGGTCCGCCAGAGGAGGATGAACTGTATGAGAGTGGTGTAGTGGAGTCAAACTGTGTGTACAGGCTGGTAGACAACAGACTGGTGCCCCAAGAACAGGCCTGGGCTTCAATACCCAGTGTCTCACTATTGGCTTCATCTGAGGTGACCGTGAGACCCCTCTTGATTCTCAACTAGTACACTATGTATACAGCAAATGTAGAGCACATGCTTTTTTTTGGTAATGAATATATTGTATGATACGTTTATAATATTGTAGAGATCCCTGTCCTACTGGGAGAGTGACGAATAGACGGTCCAAAATGTCTCTGTGAATATTTCATATATTTGCAGTGAAATTTTTTTTTACATTGCTTACATTGCTGTAATATTAGTGTGAAACCTTACTGTGAAAATGTGCTCATGACACAAACAGCAGTTTGAATTAATTAAATATAAACACTCCTAAGAAGTGTGTAAAGACCATTTTAGATATATAACGATAGGGATTTAGAACAGTGGTTTAGAACAGTGGTTCTCCAAAATAGCAGTATGACTTAACTTAAGACCTGGAGGCGTGGTCAATGCTGTTTGGCCACTCAGAATAGCCAAATGGCATTGATCACGCCTCCAGGTCTTAAGTTAAGTAATAATACCTGGTACTTAAGACACGCATAATACTGCCCATAGTGTTTTGTTAACACAAATCTGCAATTCTGGGGGTCGCTGACACACAACATTTTGGACATTGGGGGTCCACGCCCAAATATATAATATCAATTTTGGGAATTGTGGAATCAGGCTCGGGTCTTACGGTCTTAACTGTCTCTGTTGTTGTGTTTTCATGCATCCAGGCTCTGGTGTTTGACTTTGGCAGTGAAGTATACCTTTGGCATGGAAAGGATCTTGTCCCTAGCAACAGAAAAGTAGCTCTACAGTTGGCACAGCAGGTGTGGGGCGGAGCCTATGACTACAGCAACTGCAGAGTGAACCCCCTGGACCCCACACAATGTAACCCCAGTATACAGCTGTAAGTTAAAGTACACACAGTAAAAAAAATCACACTTAAAAAGAAAAACACTTCTGTACTGTTCAGAGCTACTGCAATACAACGGCAGTATTTTAACATATTGCAGAGGGTGTAAAGCTAGACTAGAACAGGATATCCACGCGTTACAAAACATTATCTATACAAGGCAAAATGAAGGCCTTAAAATGTAGTCTTGACTGTATGGGATTTAATGAGGGGAAGGTCTTCATATATGATTTGTTTTCTCCTAAAGGCGGGGAGAGGGCCGTCCAAGCTGGGCCCTTTTTGGCTGCATTTCAGAGAACAACGAGACCGCTCTTTTCAGAGAAAAGTTCCTCGACTGGCCTGCGAGGAGTGGAACCAGAGTGGACCCTACTCCGGTGATGGAGGACACGCAGGTTCGTCAGAGAACTTGATGATTTAGAGTTCACACATAATAATAATATTATATAACATATCAGAGATGGATCCTAATTTACTTAAATAACCCTCTCTCTTTCTCTGCAGTGTTTTTCACAGGAAGCCCTTTCAGCACCAGTCACCCCAGACGAGCCTTCTGTTCCTGTGTCACCTCCTCAGTCAGAGTGTCTGTCTCCTTGTGATGCTAAGGCGCTGGTGTCAGGCCAGGGCCTGGTAGGGGACGTCTCGGTGGACGATTCCCTGGAGTGGCTCAACGTCCCGCGGGGCCACAGAGTAGTCACACTTGAAAGCGGACGTCAGCTGGAGCAGAAAACAGTTGCTGTAGACACGTGGCACGTCCAGGAATTTGATGATAGCGAGGTGCCTGTTGAGAGCAGAGGACAGCTGTACGAGGGCGACTCCTATGTGATCCGCTGGACGCACAACGTTGATTCTGCTGGTGAGACACACACACACACACACACACACACACACACACACACACACACAGACACACACACACACACACACACACACACACACACACACACACACACACACACACACACACACACACACACACACACACACACACACACACACAGGAACGCTTATGGTCAGATCCGGTGTTGTATACTTACCCACACGCTAGAGAGTTTTGACCTTTTAATGTGAATGACCAGTGGGTTCTCATCCACTCAGTGTAATGCTATTCTTTGTCTCTGTGGTACTGTAGGTACGCTGTGCAGCTCTGATGTACAGAACAGTGGTCCTGAGAAAGGAAAAACGGTCCTCTTCCTCTGGCGGGGTCATCACTCCACTGTCAGTGGGCAGGGCACTGCTACGTTCCTGTCCATTGCATTAAATAACTGTGAGGAAAGACAGGTACAGTAAGTTAGCCACAGTGCTTCCATTTCAAACAGGCTGTTAGATTATTACAGATGTTTACAGCTGCAATGCAGACCATGTGGCAATAAGTAGGAAAAACTGTCACTGGTGGAAAAGCGATGGTTCGGTTCAATAGAATTTTGCTTTTTTTGTGTAATGGCTCAAGGTATCTAGTAAATGATTTTCATTATTGGGATACCAGTAACATCAATCACTTTATGAAGTGGTTGCACTTTGCAAACAATCATGCTCCTTCCGACTTCTGAAAAAACTTTGGTTTGGACAGGTTTTCCAAACTAGTTTGGAGACTCAAGACATCTGGGGGGTGCACAGGTTCTGAGAAAAAGTACGGAATGAAGTCAAATTAGTCAATTTGTAGTTATATCACCTCCCTTTCCGAAAAAAAAGTTCAGACGTCGGAGGTAGCTGTAGCCTACTATTCTGTTTCATGTTGTTTATGCTCTTTTGTATTGTGTTGTTGCTGGTGGAGGTGGTGGTACCCCAGGGGAAGGAACCACCGTGTTTCCTGCAGCTTTTCCAGGGTGGTCTGGTCATTCACAAGGGCAGACAAGAGGATGCTTCCTCTAAAACAGGTACAGCAGAACAGCCCTAGATTCTGGGTGGTCGAGTGTGTCAACTGTATCTCCAGCCCACACACCCTTTTATCATGTGTGGTTTGGCTATTCAAATCCTCCTCTCTCACGCTATAGCAGGGTGGCGTCTGTTCTCTGTGCGAGGAGAGCTTCCCGAGGAAGGCTCTCTGTTGGAGGTGGACTGTTGTTGCGCTGGTCTCCGCTCTAGAGGCTCTGTCGTTCTGCTCAACTGCCAGCAGGGGGTGCTGTACCTGTGGCATGGTTGCAAAGCCCACTCAAGCTCCAGGGAAGTCAGCAAACGGGCAGTGGAGCGGCTCACTCACACGTAAGTAGGACTGGCATCTAATCAACCGTACATAGAATATAGACACTTTGAAATGGGTGTGACTGTGTTATCCCATTTAGACCTGAGGCCGATTCTTTAAAAAAAAGAGTCTTTAACACTAGCGCGTCGGAGCGGTCTGGCTGACCGATTTTGACATTTTTAAGTGGATTTTCTTTGCCCTTGAAGTCCTGAGAAAGTTCCCCTTGGATGACTTTTTCTAAATGTTCGATTCAAACCATCTCTGTTTTTTTTTTCATTTGAAATGTTTTGGAAATATGATTTTAGACATAATTCTACTACTAAGTCTGCTCTTTTTCGGTCCGTGGGACCGCCTTAGACTCCTCACCCTTTCTCCCCCGCAAGCAGTGAAGTTCACACCTCCCTCCCGGCTGGAGACGGGCATTGTTCAAGCTAATGTGTCATTTGCATTCCAACTACTTCCACATGTATAGGCAAACTTACATTACGAATGTACTCGCAGCATAGACTAAATGTTGTTTAATAATAAAGTTTATAGCATGGTCTGTTTGACCCGACCGATATTTCCTTTCCTTGGAGCGAGAATGCTTGCCGATGCGCGATTCCAAATAAAAATGACAGTGTTTGAAATCAGTCCAACCCGATAGACGTCCCGAACCTCTAAATGTTTTGTCAGTGAAAAGATAACAGTTCTGTCCGTCCTTCTTTGTCTGTAAACTTTTCTGCACGCTACCAGTAGAACTGTGGAACTGATTTTCATGCATCACGTCTCTCTTTTTTTTCCTCTCTCCCTCTCTCGCTGTAAAAGAATATATACCGGTATTCACTCCTGTCCAGAATGGGTTATTTGACTACTGGTTTACAGGATCTTGATAGAAAATCTTGATCCTATGTTAGGTTATAAAATGTTATGTGAAATGGCATCTGTGTGAATCTACAGTTGATGTATATGGATATGCACATGTGTGTCTTAGATGCCCGGCGGAGTTGGGTCTCGTCACAGGCAGTCCTGTGATGGTGCAGGAGGTAGAGGAAGGCTCTGAGCCCCCAGAGTTCTGGAATGCTCTTGGACAACAAGACAGAAAGGCCTATGACTGCATGTTACAAGGTACACAAAACACTTTTGTACTGTCCATACAAATGCAGTCCACACAACAGCATTAAGTAAACTTACCTTTTCTGCCATCATATAAAAATATTCTGAATAATTACGGGTATATTTTACTCCATATTTTACTGTGTATTTGGGTTTTTTCTCAGATCCAGGCAAATATAACTTTACTCCGCGTCTCTTCCATCTGAGTGTTCAGTCCGGAGTCTTCCAAGGTGAAGAACTTCAGAGCCCTGCCCGCTTGCCGGGGGTTGTCATGGCGATGCCCTTCGTCCAGGAGATTCTGTACTCTGTACCACAACCAGGTGAGCGTCAGTCAAGCATTCACACAAAAATAAAAACATACACATGCTCTAGTCCAGGGGTGCCCAAAAGGTAGATTGTGATCTACCAGTAGATCACAAAGGCTGTGCAGGTAGATCACATGACATGGCCCTAAAGAAAGTATAAATTATCGACAAATGGAACTTAAACTAAAATGATACTCCAGGTCAGTACTTGAGTACATCTACTTAGTTACTGTACACCACTGCCTTATTGTATTTTATGCTGTCAGTCAGGTGTCCTGACAACTTAGACTACCTCTCCATGGACCATGGGTCTCATTTAGTCCCCAATCCCCAGACCAGGCCAGAATGAAAGTGAGCATTAGCACACAGCTCTGTGATCCCAGGACAGAAGTTTAGAACCACTGCTCCAAACGATGTTCAAGCTCATTCAATATTCTTCTCTGTCTCTCCCGGCAGCCTTGTTCCTGTTAGATAACCGCCTGGAGGTGTATCTGTGGCAGAGAGGTCAGCCCGAGGAACCGGAGAGTGGCGGTTCAGCCTGCAGCCTTTGGGATAATGAAAGGAAGTGTGCCATGCAAACAATACTCCAGTACTGCAAAGGTGAGTACAGGGCCGTTGCTATCTTATTGTGAAAAATATTGTTTGTGGCCTCCCTAATAAAGGGAAACATGCATTATAACATCGCCAACATCTGCAAAAATTTGATCAAATGCTATATTTTCTACGAAATGCTTATTTTAAATATGTTAATGTTAATATTCAAATTCCAAATTATAAACAAATCAAATAACCCTTTACCCCAAAAATGTAATGAATAAAGTAAATTTAGCCATCTCAAAGAATGAAAATAAATAATGACACCAGCATCCAGATAAACAGTGCAAATGATAATAAACAGCAAGTGAAAATTGAGAGCGGTGCCAGAAAGTCTCTGAAAGCAAGCTAAATGTCCATCTGTTTGCTATGTTAAGCTGTCATCATACTGTATAGAACACTTTAACCCATTAAAACCAGGAAAGCATCTGTGTCATTTTAGATTTCTTTGCGTTGGCTATTCAGTCTTTGTTCGCCTTTTTACGGCAGCCCATTTGGGACAAAACACTGTGGACGAGCGTATCTAGTCATGATGAAAGACAGATGTCTACAAACAAGAATGAGACGAGTATCATTAACTGCCAGGTGAAACGAGCGCTGTCTCCATTGTGCATCTGTGCACCCCTTTTTTAACGTGTATGTTTCTCTGTCACAACCTCGCGGCCGTTGTTTTCATTCGTTTCCGACGTTCTTTTGTTGGTTCCCTGTGTTGTGTTATGGCATTCCTGTAGCTCTAGACAGTTAGCTCATAAGTTAGCTGCTGTTGTCAGTCGCTCTGCGCTGCAGCGTGGTCAAACTCCCTGTTAGGGGCAGGCGGGCAGCCAATCATGACTAGGTCGCTGTTAATGTGCTGCTCGCCATTTTCTTTTTTGTTTGTTTGTCTGACTTTATCTGTATACATTTATGATTCATAAAAATTGAAACATAAAAATTCAATAAAAAAGTTTATTAAACTTTGTATGCCAGGTTTTCACCTGGCAAAGATTTTTAGAGCTATCAAAACAGGGGAATAAGGGATAGCATAAGACCTGCCGATCTTACCAGGATCTACGAGTGCTGCAGAAGGTGGTGACATCGGCTGAGTGCACCGCAGAGAGCTCTGTGGTGACAGCAGGTGCTTGAGTAGGGTGAATTACAGTAAGGAGGACAAACAACATCCTAGTAAACAGACTGTTTGTGATGATGTGGAAAGGAAAGCACTTGTCCTTGAGTCAAGGCTTGAACGTTTTCTGAATGAAGACATGTTCAAAGATACAAAAACACAAGAACACAAAATAAATATTCTTGATATGTCCTTTTCTTCCTCATGATGCACAGTATATGTGTATAATGTATCATTTTCTATCTTTCATTTCATATATTTTATAGCCATCTAGTGGTCATAATTTAATTTGCAAGGTGTTTGCGATTATCCTGCATTTTTACTAAAGGGCCAAATGTTGGTTGAGGGTTATGCCCTGAAGAAGGCTGTTTGTGAATCCCAAAGCTCTGTTTTAACATACACAGGTATTGATTTAATTATTTACTCTTTTTTTGGACTTTTCTTGAACTTTTGTGTTCCTCTACCAATGAGCACGTTCATCATACATTATTTAGACTTCTGAGCTCACCTTTTCTGTTTTTTTGAGGGTCGCTAGCCCCTCCTACATCCAGCTTTTGGTTACCGTCCACAAATTCGTCTTAAATTCCCATTGACAATGAACGGAATTTTTTAAGTCATAGTGTCTGAGCAAATCGGCATAGTGTCTATTTTACATAATGATGATGTACGATGCCCCTCACTTCACATGGGTGTGATTTTTCTATAGAAAATCAGGTCTAGCATACAATAAATGCATATGTCGTCTTGAACACTGTTAAATTAAAAACTATATACAGTATATGCTTTAGATATTATAGAACAGGAACTTATAGCATGAAACGGCACTACCGGGTAATGATGTCAAATGTTTAGTTTTTGGTCATTGATCTGTGTTTGATATGTTGTGTTTACAAAATAATTTCCTACAGAGATGAACCCTAGACGCCCACCTCACGCCTACCTCATCTTGGAGGGATCGGAACCCCTGACCTTTACTAATGTTTTCCCCCACTGGGAGAGAAAGCCTCAACCCAATTCACAGGTACAAACCATCCGCACTAATGCAGGTACATAACATGTTCTTAGACATCAGGCTGAACCCCTCTATACTGCCGTTGTTGGGCAGAAACCTTGTATCTCCATCTTTCATCTTAATTATAATTCTTCATAAATGAATACCGGTGCCCTATTTGTTTTTTTTACAGTGTTGCACTATAGTAGCGAAAATGTAGTAGACACATTGTGATTTTTGCACAATGTGACGCATTATGAGCTTGTAGATCGGCTATTTTCAAAAGATTTTTATACATTTGAAAACTTTAAATGGGACATTCTGCATAATTTGTACTTTTACTTTTGGTACTTTAAGTACATTTTGAAGCCAATACTTGTGTACTTCTACTCAAGGAAATGTTGAATTCCGGACTTTTACTTGTAACAGAGTATTTGTACGTACATTGCAGTATTGATATTTTAACCCATTTTGGTGTTTTAAGCATTATGATATACTTTAGCTATTCGAAAATAGCAGATCTACAAGCAGATCTACAAGCATGTGGAGCAAATCTTTGAATATATATTCGTTCACAGCAAACGTTTTTAACTCAAATCCTTGCTTCTGGAAGGTCCCTGGAACAACATATTTTCAGATGGGGGTCGGCGGCCAATTACAGTATATATTTGGGGGTCCTTGACATGAAAATGTTTGAGCACCACTGACATAGAAACATGGGTTTTTTCCAGAAAACTGTCAGGATTTAGAAGGCTTTTGTAGAATCGTCCTCGGGTCTAAATGGGTTAAGTACTTTTTTCCACCACTGAATGTGTGCTCCTCCAGGGAGAAGTGGGGCGGGCCAAGCTGACCTTGGTGCAGGATGCCTTGACGCAGCTTACCAAGACGCACTACGTCCTGGAGGAGCTGCTGCGAAGCCCCTTACCTGAAGGGGTGGACCCCCAGTGCCTGGAAATCTACCTGTCAGAGGACGACTTCCAGGTACGTAGCAGTGTACTTGCAGCTAGTCAACCACAAGGCTGCAGCATGAAGACATTAAGGGCTATATCTTGTGCCACCCCTTAAGGAGAATTCCATGCTAGAAGGCTTTCTTACTTTTCTTTGTAGTTGTTACGTCCCCACCAAAGAGGTCCAGGTGTTATTTTGTGCAAAAGCTCCTTATTGGCTATTTCCCTTACCATAAGCCCTAAATGAATTGCATTGAATTGAATGGGAATTGAATGGGGCTATGGGGTGTTGTGCTAATTTGCTTATTTCCATCGCTCAAAATTATATATTTTTTGTATATATCCTCTCTTCATAATGTAAATAATACCCCAACTGGCACAGTTTACTACTTATTTCGATGGAAATAAGCGAATTAGCACAACACCCCATAGCCCCATTCAATTCCCATTCAATTCAATGCAATTCATTGAGCGCTTATGGTAGGGGAAATGGCCAATAAGGAGCTTTTGCACAATAAAACACCTGGACCTCTTTGGTGGGGACGTAACAACTACAAAGAAAGGTAAGAAAGCCTTCTAGCATGGAATTCTCCTTTAACCCTTATCCCTAAACTAATTTGCCATTTTTTACTATTTTAAAAAACCTTTTCAAATAGTTCAAATAGCCGATCTACAAGCTCACAATGTCTCGATTATTCTAGATCGGCTAGTTGAACTATTTTAAAATGTTTTTCAAAATATAAAAAAATGGCGAATACGTTTAGGGATAAGGGTGGCGCAAGATGGAGCCCTCAATGTTGCTAATTCAGAGTTCATGTCGTGGATATCAGGCAGAAAGTCTATGGGCTATATCTTGCGCCACCCCTTAACCCCGTATCAATAAACTTTTATGCCATTTATTTTTTTTACCATTTTGAAAAAAAGTTAAAATAGTTAAATTAGCTGATCTACAAGCTCACAATGTGTTGATGTACTGTAGATTGGTTAGTTGAACTATTTTAAAATGTTTTTTTTTTCAGGCAAGATAGGGCCCATATCTCACTTTTCCTGATATGTATGGTATATTATATTATAACATGCTGCTAAAACATGGATGTTTAAATGAATGAATGACTTACAAATGATGTAATTCTGTTTCAGACTCTTTTGGAAATGAAGAGAGATGAGTACAACTCTCTCCCAAGCTGGAAGCAAGCTGATCTAAAGAAAAGCAAAGGACTTCTGTCGTAGATGGCAAGAACAAGTGAAAGCTGCAAGAGGGCCACATTAAGAGGTCGAGTCCCCACTCCGATTGGCCCTTCAAATGAGAAGACATGATTGAAAAGGGGATCACTGCACGCCACCATGCCTTTGCATCATTTCATGATGAACTGCTTATTAATTAACAAAAAGAGAGAATTCATTTTATTTATGTCAACTTATCCTGAAGAGCTACTGTTTTTCTTTTTGTATTTTCTATTTTTTGAAAAGATGGTACTTACTTGTTAAGTGAGGAAAATTTGTGTACAGTGTTTTCACAGTAGAGGCTAATTTATTTTGTCGCACGACCCCCTTGACAACGGAAATGACGTGGCTTCAACTTTTTCCAGTTGAATTCACATCATTTTTGTATGATTGTTGTATGGCAAAATGTATTATCTGTTATTATCATGTTGTATCTGTGTGTCTTATTTAAGTATGGTATAATAGGGCTTTACTATGTTCTCAGCCAAATGCTCTCATTGTTTCAGAGGGCCAGACTTCCTACTGTATATCTTTTAACAGAAGGTCTACCATCTGAATCCCTGGACTGTACCCACTTTCTTATTCCCAAAGACTGATGAATAATTGTGTGGATGTCTTACCAGACATGGATTTATTCAGAAGTACTATTGAAATAAACAAAAAATATAGAGCCAGTAAAGCACGTTTTCCTATGAAATTTTAATTCATCTGTACAAATCAATGAAAGGAAAATAGATTGATCTGCAAGAGGAAAGGGTGGATGTCAGTAACATACTATGGGAGGGATAAGAAAAGAAAGGAGTGCTTACAAAACGATCACTTCTAATAAACAATGTAAACAAGAAAATATAAGAGTAACCACGTCCTAAGTGTTACAATTCAATCAATGTAATTTTCATCAAAAGAGCGGTGCATGCCAGGGGACTACAAACAAACAATTCCAAACTGCAATTCAAGATGAACTGATTTGTCACCAAATGTAGGGTGCCTGACAGCATAATCCAATCTAATTGTGTGCAAGAACCACCTTGCATCTGGTGCCATGCAAAGTGCTGAAGTGTTGGATTTGTCTAAAACTGTGTGGGAACATGTGCTTTGGAACTGTGTGGAGACTGGAGATAGACCATGTGTAAAATCTGGCAATGGCTATTGGCTTTTTAAGAGGGCCCAAGGGGTTCAGTATTAGCAATGCGGGGGAAAGCAGGTAGCCATGCCCCAATTAATATTAATATCCCTAACAAAGACACACACACACACACACACAGTCACACACACACAACGCATTACCTAACACAGAGCTAACAACATATCCCTGCACATACTGTATGTGGTGACTGCCACTTCTAATGTGAACATCCACAATATACCCTGGCCCCACACACTGTAAAAAAAGAAAAAGTCATAGTTGCCTTGATTCTGTCCACTGGGTTGGAGCCTTTTTGGCTGGACGTCTTTGTGTTATTTTCACCAGCATGGATAAGCTGAATAAGCCTCCATGTGACTGTGAAGTCCTGGTGAGGTCGGATTAAACTCCACCATTGGGAGATGGGGCACTGGAGCAAGAATATCAAGAGGCAAGTCATCTGCAGCAGCACCTCAGACAACCTCTCAAACACCCCTGGTTAAGCACAAAGCCACCACCATCTGACACTAACATCTATATAAAGTAAAGGGCTGAGAGTTGTGCAGTATGCAGTTCAGTATATGGCTTCTAATACAAAGGGTTTAATACAAAGATGAATACACGCTACATTTTAAAAACAATTAGAGTAAATTAGACAGATAAGAAACAGAAAGCTAGTTTGCAAGGTCTTTTCCAATGTACTTCAGTCTTTTGGTAGATTGATTTAACATCTGCATTTAAAATTTGACTGATATGTTTGGATGGTGTGTCTGCTCCTTGGGCAAGTACGTTTCCAAAGAATATGATATACATACAGAATTTACAAGAGCAGCAGCTTGAGGATACAGGGTAAAATGCTTGTGTGTGTGTGTGTGGGGGGGGGGGGGGGGGGGGGGGGGGCGTGTGTGTGTGCGTGCGTGCGTGCATGCACATGCGTTTATGTCTCTGTTACTTAGTGTGCGTGTGTTCATGTCTCTATGTCGTCGATGTGTGCGTGAGCTTCAGATGGCATGTTCTCTCTGCATGTCCAGTCCAGGTATAAATCGTTCTGGTTCAGAAGCCAGGGCTGCCTCACGCAGGACCACCATGTGATCCTCGGCCGCATGCAGTGATTGGTCGATCCAGTCCATACTCCCGGACATGTGACAGGCGTTGCGGGTTACCAGTACTAGATGGCTGACAGAAAGGAGGAGGGCAGTGGCCCTGGGGAGAGCAAAAGTAAGTGATGTTTACCTGTATAGCACACAGTGCTTGCCCAGTAAATAACAGCCAAGCAAATGCATTTTGAGCTTCTTCTTCTTCATCTTTTATTATTATTATTATTTTACTTTTTTACAATTTATTCCAGAAGAAAACCCATTATCTCCAAAGAAGAGGGCGGTTTACACACGTGCTGCTTGGTCATTTCCATTTAATTACCTTGTAAAAGATGAATGCATCATTTCAAAACAATGGACAAATGAAAACAATATACGAGTTATGAAGCGGCTTTTCTCATCAAAGCTGAAATATTCAGATCACTGTATCTCTCTATTTATCTCATGACATGAGTTATTCATCTGTGCATAAGTCATGCCACACTGCTAACTCCTTGTCGGACTATCAATCTGCAGCATAATAAGTATTTTAACCCATTCAGGCCTGACGTCGAAATTTAAAAAAAAAAGTTTTCTAAATCATGACAATTTTCGGAAAGATTTGAGGCACATTTTAACGATTTTTCAAAAATAGCAGACCTACAAGTTCATAGCGCGCCACTCGGTGGCGCGCTATGAACTTGTAGATCTGCTATTTTTCAATAGCTAAATTATAACATAATGTTTAAAACACCAAAAGGGGTTCCCGCCCAAAATGGGTTAATGGTTAATGTGATTAAACGCTAACGTGACATGGATGCGTTCCAGGTCTCAATGGATTAACAAAAACCCTGTCACAGAAAAATAGCCTCTTTGAATGATGGAAAAACAGATATTATTACCTGGCATCCAGCAGGATTGGATCCAGCGGGGGGTACATAGATCTCACAACATCATCCACCCTACAAGACAACGTGAAACAATGCCATGAATCAGATTTTAACACACCAGGCTACAATGTCTCCGTTTTGACAACAATATGAAGTTATGGGAGGGTTTATTGCATACAGTAAGATGATAGGTTACCTCGGGCTGATGCGTTTGGCCACAGTGATGATGTCACTTAGGCTGGCCGGTGCTTTGACCTTTGCCCCTGAACCCATTGTCAAGGCGACCAACTTTTCAGTCAAAGTGTGGCATATCTGTATGTGGACATTAACATTTATATATTATTCAGGAAATATGATGGGGGGAAATGTGTTTAAAATAGCAAGCAAGTAGTCTCATTACCTTTAAGATGGAGATACAGTGAGACACCAAACCTCTGTGAGAAGTACAAAATTGGTTTGGATCGATGATGCTGGCATTCAGACTATTAAGGTTTTAACAAATAAAGCTCATTACCATGAGTTTAATTTTCAATCTGACTGTACTTTATATCAGGCCAAAACTATGTCAGGGACGTATTGTATGATTCCATTGGAAAACCAAGCACAGCATTAGACGGTTTGAACTAGTTTAGATTAGTTAAGACATTGCTAATGACTTACGAGGCGTCCTCAATCCAGTCCTCATTCTCCAGGATGGCCTCGATGTGAGGGTTAGTGATGACCACATCATCCAGCTCCAACTCTGACGGCTCACTCTGCGTCTCCATGGCTCCGATCAGATCTACGTTGGGCCTTTGGCAGTGAAGAACATATAATACTATTAGTACTATTTTGTATAATTTGCTACTGGTGCTGTCACTTGAGCAGCACGGACATGTCATAGTTTTGTTCAGGGTTTATTTTGCATTTCAATATGGCCCACTTGGCATTTAGTCTTCCTAGATGTCTTCCTTTTCCTTTTCCATCAAGGATTTTCTCCCTTGCCCAATTGAGGGTCTATAGACAGAGGGTGTTGTTTTGATTATTTGTCATTAAATGTGAGCCTGTAAAGCCATTTGAGACTGTGACTGTGTGACAGTGCTTAAGTGATCACTTTGAGTTGATATGGGTTGAGTCAAGGAGGCGCCAGTCTCCGCTCACTGAGTGAATATATGGACTACAGATGAGTGCTATCCATGGCGGGAATAACTTATATGGATAAAGGATTAGGATTCCTATTTGGTGTGTAGAGCACGAGACTGTGTATTGATAAAGGCACTGACTTGGAGTCAAAGTGGTGGAGTAGGTCATGGGGGTGGCAGTAGCGGTGTCTGCACACCACCACCAGAGCAATGAAGGAGGCCAGGAAAATGGTGGCCAGCACCCCAATGGCCACGATCACCACCGTTTCCATGGTGACTCCCGCTCCCGCGATGGCTGCAGGCAGCAACACGATTGACCAGGCGTCCAGACTCAATTAGGAATGGGTGCTCATCTGTTAAAGAGAGAATAAGATCAGATCAAAAGACATTCTAAAAGCAACAAGTTAAAGTAATCAGTATTTCATTGCACATTTTTCACTCTTGTGAGCTAAGAATGCACTGTGAACTGTTGAGTGTTGCTGAGAGGTTTCTGAAAATGCCACACCTACAATATACACAAAACTCAGATCTTTATCTACAGTAAGAACATAAAAGATGAGGTGAACATGACTTGTGTTTGTATTTCATGCACTGTACCAATACAATGAGTGTCTGAAAGAGGCTTGGCTCACAATGAGAATAAACTTTCTCTTGAGATTATATAACTCAATTTTATAAATCAGGGTAGTTATGCGGAACAACTGCTACTTTAATACCATATATCTTGACATTTCTGGATTTCTGCCTCACATTCGACTACTCAATCACACTTTGTCTTGTATCTACTCTGCTGTGTCTGGTATATTCTATAACCACCAGCATTCACATAAATATGAGAAGACATCTTGTTTTGTTATAGTGTGATAGGCCGCTCTCGAACGAAACCGACATTTCAATTAAAGTAACCCTCAAAAGAACAAATAGACTTTGATGAACCTTGACCTCTTACCCTCCAGATGTGTTAAGTCCCTGAAAAATATAGTCCGTACAGGATTTTGTTTCTTTTTCTCCCTGCAGGTTCTCTTTTGGTTGTGTCTGTCAAGACTACCTGCACTCTGCCCAGATTAGTTTGTTACTCATTAACTACATCTGCCGCACCTGAGTGCCCTTGTATGCATGTGTGTATACCTTTGACATTACAACTTGGGTGAAACCATATTTAGCTTAGCTATAGCAAAATATATCCCTGCTACAGTTACATTAGCTGTAGCATAAATTAGAGACACTAACTTTGCGCACAGCCACCATGGGTAACAGAATTGCAGAATTACAACATTCTCTATAAACATTTTTGCCAGGATGATTATGAGATTCTGCTGTGGAATGCTGTAAGTCTTTAATCAGATTAATTTGTGTTACACTTGTTGGATCATATGGTGCTCTCTCTCTCTCTCTCTCTCTCTCTCTCTCTCTCTCTCTCTCTCTTTCTCCAGCTTTACTGACTTCTTTCTGGTTAAAGCCACATGCTGGAGATTTGACCACTGGAGATTTGATTAACACCCATAAGCCATAACACATTTTTTATATATTAACGGCGTCTGGTATTCTATATTTATGTGTTCATGCAGCTCGTATCTGGCAACCTGTGCTACAATTGTAGATTGTAGATTCTAAAGCCTTGCTTAAGCAAGGCTTTAGAAGTACTATAAACTAACCCATGAAGTCCATTCAGTCAATTGTATTAATGCATCATATGTATTCATTTACATATGATGAATGCAATACAAGTTTTCACTGAATTAAAGGAATTAGACCACGAAACCGTTTTTCTTTCCTAAAGTGTAGCCTAATATAAGCCTATATATATGCCTACCCGTTATCCGAAAATGAACTCCTGTAGGTGTTTTGAGATACACGAACTTCACGAAGACTCATAGGCTAATAGAATTGAAGCATCAAAATTAACTAGTTGCCTAATTGAACCCTTTAGCAGCTAAAGTTTAGCTTGATTAAAAGGGGCGCAGCCTACTCAGATTTAATATAATCCTGATGTTCAGCAGTGCCAGACTGTGCCAGTAGATTAGTTATTAACTTATTAGTTTTCAGAAAGTGATGTAGGCTATTAATTGAATAGGCATACAACCTGAGAATATAGTGAATATACTGTAATTATACGGTAGGCCTATTCTGTATGCCATGCAACCACTACTAGGCCAAAATAACGTAGAATTGCAGCTGCAGCGGTGTTACTGTTTTGTGTTTTATATGGGTATTCGGCAGACTGAACTGAAACAATGCAATAAATTGTGAGGAGAAAAACTATTAAAGCAAGCAAAAGACTATTCATCCAAGAGCCAACTGTTTGCCACATAATGCATTGTTCATTCATTATTTTATTTTCGCTCTGATTAGCCGCGCGCGCGCCATGTAGGACAAATAAATTACTTGGATTTGGTTACTTGGATTTGGCAATTCTAGGCTAATCATTAGATTTCAGCCTACCGTATCGATCCATAAGTTTTACTCCAAATATTTTTTACCTTCCTTCCTATTAACCATGTGCGTCTGAAGGAGTCAAATAATAGAGTTATCACTTACCTATAAAACATATTTTTATTCTTTTCCGGAGTTCGTATGTGGAGACAAAGCACCTTTCCCCTCAAGGCAGCAGCGGAGATGGCACGGACCTCTCCAAGTCGGAAACGGGAATGCGCATAACACATTACGTGGGCTGCCGAGCAGTCAGTGAATGAGTGATGATCAACTTTACTTAGTTTGCAGCCTGCTTGCAAAGTTCTGAGCTCATGCGTGTGCAGTAGCCTACTAGGCAGTGCCCAGCTATCCTATGTGAATTTTACAATTCCAGACAGATCTTTTAATTAACTAATGTCATATTAGTTGAGCTCTCCACAAACGTGCGTGCGTGTGTTTGTTGTTTTTCTTATCTAACTATGCCCAAAGTTTTGTTTTACAGTACACTACAACATTAAGGACAGGCAAACAAAAACACAACGCTAGGTGGCATACGTTAACCATTAAAGCGACAAGTAGGCTGATGAGAGAGAGATAGCTTGTGCGAGTAAGTGACCAAAAATCCTTCTAATTTATTGATACGTAGGCTACATCATAGATATATATAAACACTAGATGGCTCAAGGCGGAGTTTCTGACGTCGTTCACCCGGCAGCCATCTTACTTCGGGGCTACAGTACAGTATGTTCAATGGCAGCTCAAACAGAAACAGTCATAACTCGCTCAAATCTTGACGGATTTACAAACGGGTTGGTTTATTACAAACGTTGTCAACGTGGCTATGATTCAGGACACTTATCTGCTTAATTTAATTTTTTTATATGAACGTCGTATAAAAGCATATAAGTATGCGGACGTCTCTGACGTTTATAACAAACCAAACCGTTTGAAAATCGGTTGAAAATTGAGCAAGTTATGGTCATTTAAGAGTACATGCCCCATAGACACAATGTTATGTGTCCCGAGGTAAGATGGCCGCCACGTAACGACGTCACTCTCCATTGGCCAACAGCGCGGGTGAGCTATCTAGAGTTTATATATATCTATGGGCTACATCATTATTTGTGTAGGACACGCAGGCACGCATGCACGCACACTCACTCTCACACACACACACACACACACACACACACACACACACACACACACACACACACACACACACACACACACACACACACACACACACACACACACACACACACACACACTACACGCGCGCACACACACACACACACACACACACACACACACACACACACACACACACACACACACACACACACACACACACACACACACACACACAGAGAGAGAGAAAGTGAATGCACTAAATTGTTTTATTCAGACTGCAGTACATAGGCCTACAGTTTTTTTATCCAAAGGAAAGATAGGTCTTACTTCGTTTAAAGGTATAATGGTATGCGAACAATGTTGGTCCTAGCATAGTGAGATAAGTTTCCTCCGAGAGGTCATAAACCCTATGATAACACAGCATTCCTAGATGTATAGGTTTTGGGAACCACATTCTGTACTATACTCATTCTAAATTGTGTTGTTGTGTGTACTCACTGTGTGTACTAGGCCTAACACCCTATAATACCCAGTGGTGGAACAAGTATTTACATGTTTTACTTAAGCAAAAGTATCATCAACACTATAATGTAGAAATACTCTGTTACAACTTGTAAGTGTACTTAAAGTAGGCTACTAAAAGTAAAAGTACTCATTATGCAGGAAGTCCCATTTCAGGTTACAAAATGTAGAAAAATAGCAGATCTGAAAGCTCACAAGTGTCGAAGTGTGTGTATCGCTGAAGTCAACTAATACTAATGTATGTTTTTGTAATAATAATAAAAATCAAACTCGTGTGAATTGAGGGGCGTCCACCGTGGCTGCCAAATGATTGCAGATTCACATTACGAGACATGGATGCAGTGTTATTGAATAAAACGAAACCAGGCACAAGATGTACTTTATATTGGCCACATGACGCCCCACATGTCATTTAGTGCCCTAAACAAACATTAAAAGTCCATAGACTTGGCTGGCAAACAAGTTTAGTTAAAAGTGCTCTAAACAAACATTAAAGGTTCATAGACTTGGCTGCCATATGACATCATTTCAAAAGCCAGGTGATTGCGCCCCTCAAAAATCTACAATGTAGCTAGTAGTCTTCTAACTTCACATCTTGCCACAGCCCGTTTATCTGTTCGCCTTCCGTTCGCCTTCTCCTATACCAAACCACACTGTTTGCACAAATCTCTCCATGCACAATACCTGCATGCCTGTCCAGACATAACGCAATGTTTCATCCATGCAACTGTCATAATTACTGTACAGTTTGCATTTGCATGAAATACCATGTTATTGCGCAACAATTCACGGTGATGCAAATTACATCACATTTTAGGCCACACCCCGTTTCACTGCGCGCGCGTGAGTGAGACTGGCCGAAGGCATACAAATACCACATGACTTACACAAAATAAAAAACAAACATAAAACAAAACACAACTAGCAGTCAAAAACTACCCCAAATGGACAACACCCCTCCACATTCTGTTAGTGATTATATCATCTGTAATGTATTACACTTACAAATTGTTAATGCAATCCTTTTTAATATACAAATAAAAGTAGTCACATATTTCATGGAACTTTCCTTTGACATTGTTCCTCCTGGCAATAATGAGTATTCGAAAGATGCCGTTTCACTCATAAGTTGGGTCCAGTCTGTGATCTCTGGTGTAGCCGAGCTCTTCCAGTTTCTCAGTATCAACCTGGCTGCAGTTAATAAGACCTGCAGTCACTAATGCACGTTGTGCCTTGGTGACCCCTTGTGGTTGTGGCAACAACGTTCTATCTCCCAAGAGACAAAGCCTTGGGCATACTGGTAGTATCAGTCCCAGCCATTCTCCAAGTTTCCTCAGTACCTCTTTCCAGAATGGTAAAACCACAGGACATGTAAGTACAGTACTTGAGTAACTGTACTTATAGTTACTTTACATTGCTGCCCATCAGCCACTGCAGCACCACGCTGAAGATCCCATGCTCACCTGTTGCATAGGTTTCCTGATACTTAAAGTTTGACAGTTTTGCCTCACATCCACTTTGCTTGTTGGCAGCTAGTGGAAATAACCAGTGGACATAATTACACACTCCTTATCCCAAAGCCATGCTTGAAAGCAGGGTGCCTCAGTCAGAACAGTTAAAATGTTTGTGCTATCTTGTCAAAACAAACAATGCATACAGTACACATTAGGTGTATGGTTTATGAGGAGAAAAAAAAGTCCCATGGCCCTTTCTACAATAAATTACAGAGTAATTAAAAATGAATTGGAAAATTTAGAACAACAATAAATAACACTAAAATAATTAAATAATTGCGATATCCAATGTCAAATTATACTAAGATATTGCAACTGCAATATATTGCAGTTGATTATGGGTGCGTTCGGAAATACAGTAGTACATTAGTTTGCATTGCACAGTGTGCTCAGTGCGCTATTTCCGAACGCGCCCTATGCCTCATTGTAAATACTAGATGTTGGGAGTGCTCTTGTACGCCCAGTGCTTGCTGTCATGCTGTGTACTAGCTGTCCGCTGGGCATCATTTGTGATCAGAGCTGTGGATTGAATAGCAACAGAAAATGGCCAGGTGTTGTCTTCTCCTCAGAGCCTTTGATATGTAAACCTGTGTTCCAGCTGCAAGACGTTGGTGTCACTAGTGTCAACAGTGATAATAAGTGACTCATGGTTTCCTTTTGCTCCTGTTATTTAATTTCTCATTCGGATATAGTTCATGATGGATTAATGATTTAAGAGGGAGGCTCGGGTGTGTGAGAAATGGTTGGCGGATACTGTTAACACCATTTCTCCCTGGTTCTGCACTTAAACACACTGAGACAGAAGTGCACATTAATCACGGTCACGGCTGATTTTCACTGAGTAACAATCCTTCCAGTTCTTGGAATAGCAGCAATATGACTAATCATCAGCATTTTGGGCTGCCTGCCTTTTCACTGATGAATGAAGTACAAGGAAGTGGATTAATTTACTGTGCCTGTGGCCCTTCCTGACATATGTGGCCCCGTGCAACTCCAATATGGTCTCAGGGAGGGAGGGATGACAAAGCCTGGAAATGCATGGGGGTATCTCTCCAGTCTCCACAACAGATGGCAGAGGTTGGAGGTTTTGGTCAATATGGATATAGCAGCACACGCACGCACGCACGCACGTACGCACGCACGCACGCACGCACGCACGCACGCACATACGCACGCACGCACGCACGCACGCACGCACGCACGCACGCACGCACGCACGCACGCACGCACACTAATAATAACACACACATAATGTTATGATGAATTGAACATGGTAGACCCTATTGTAAACATGTGTAATGCTTTATGGTGTCGTCCACAGTTAAAAGTCTTGTATTGAGTTGTGCTTGAAATGTACTGTAATTCTCCAAAACTGTTAATAAATTCTTCAATCAATCAATCAATCAAAACACTCACACTCTCTCTCTCTCTCTCTCTCTCTCTCTCTCAATCACAAATGGTGGATCACATGTGAATCACTTCACATAATAAGCCCAGTTATGTGCATTCAAACATGAACGCCATTTAATGATGAGGGTTTTTTTCATTGATGGTGCTAGTTTTATGAAAGGTTCATGCTGTGTGCGTGCTTCCCACGATTAGGATTATCTGGCCTGTCAAGTATTAAAAAAGAAAACATTTTTTTTCTGTGAGCATCGACTTCAAAAGGGAGCTCCATCAATATCAGAGAAAATGGATATAGAAATACAAAGACGAAGGATTTTGTCTGAATCTTTGCAGCTTTTCTGTTCCTGCAGTGCCTATAGGCTTACACAGAACATAGCTTCCAGTTGCATAAGCGGCTGAGAGGAAGACTGAGAAATCTGTGAGTCCTTTAGGGTGCAGGGGGTTGCTCTGCTGAAGAATGCCCTTGAATATCTGAACAATCCACCAGGCTTTTAGCCAAGGAGCCTTTGTTTTGTACCACTTTGTCACACCACTGTGCATGGGGATGGTTGAAAATCCCTCTCTTTGAAGAAAAACGGAAAATAAACATTTCAGTCAGACAACTCAAGGAGGATGTAATATATATTTATTGAATATAGATGAGCAATACAGTATATTCATTATGGTTTGGCGATGTATTGGATCTGCTTTTTAGGTACTTAGATCAAGCGCATCAGTCCCGACCAAGGGACTCCGAATCCCCCGTACCTAAACAGTAGATCCAAAACGACAGGTGGTAGCTGGGGTGGAGGTGGGTGCGCAGAAGGTTTGTATACAGCGGCACGCTGATACAGAAGCAGCAAGCAAGTTGTATACTGCAGCGCGCAGGTATACGGTAGCAGCAGCGAGCAAGCAAGCAGAAGGAGGAATGCAAACCTCCGGTTAAAGTAGCCGGTATGAAGATGGAGTGAGTGTGTGATTGGCTGAGTGAATCATGTGAATGGGAGCGTGATGCTGAGGCGGTACTGAGGTTCCCTGACTGAACTTGTTCTGCGCATGTCTACGACAGGCGCAAAAGCTCATTTCAGTCAGACAACTCAAGGAGGATGTAATATATATTTATTGAATATAGATGAGCAATACAGTATATTCATTATGGTTTGGCGATGTATTGGATCTGCTTTTTAGGTACTTAGATCAAGCGCATCAGTCCCGACCAAGGGACTCCGAATCCCCCAAAACACAGCGCAAAACATCCGAATCCCCCAAAAAGCAGATCATTCCACACCAACCCTAAGCTATACATGTGTACAACAGAGCACCTGTTGTTTCCTGAAATCTGAAATCAGTACCCAGTAGCCTACCACCTGGAGCTGAGAGTTAGCGAGCCTTGCAGAAAGCGCAGCGCATGAAATGAAATGAAATGAAATCTATATTTACCCAGGGTATCTGGGCTAAGCTCAAGAACTTGTTTCCAGCTAGGCCCTGCTCATAGAACACATTTCATCGTAGTGGTTGATGCCTTGTTCAAGGGCATTTCAGCGGTGGTAATTTTAACGTGTCGGACGGCTGATTCGAACTGGGAACCTTCCGGTATCTAGACCGCGCCGCTATCCGTTCGGCCACCGCTGCCGCATATAGCATGATCATAAAGCAGCAGCAGTAAACTATGCCGCAGCGCATATAACATGATCATAAAGCAGCAGCAGTAAACTATGCCGCAGCGCATATAAGCATGATCATAGAGCAGCAGCAGAAAACTATGCCGCCTGGCGCAGCGCATATAGCATGATCATAAAGCAGCAGCAGTAAACTATGCCGACTGGCGCGGCGCATATAGCATGATCATAGAGCAGCAGCAGTAAACTATGCCGCCTGGCGCGGCGCATATAGCATGATCATGCAGCAGCAGTAAACTATGCCGCCTGGCGCGGCGCATATAGCATGATCATAGAGCAGCAGCAGTAAACTATGCCGCCTGGCGCGGCACATATAGCATGATCATAGAGCAGCAGCAGTAAACTATGCCGCCTGGCGCGGCGCATATAGCATGATCATAGAGCAGCAGCAGTAAACTATGCCGCCTGGCGCAGCGCATATAGCATGATCATAGAGCAGCAGCAGTAAACTATGCCACCTGGCACAGTGCATATGGCATGATCATAAAAGCGGCAGCAAGTAAACTATGCTACCTGGCACAGCGCATATAGCAAGCATGCAGAAGCAGTTAAAGAGTATTTATAATACCCTGCAGCATAGGGAGCTAAATAAAGAATATATGTAGCATGTGTGTAGCATTTGGAACTTTTGGTGCTGCTGTGGTAGCTGCGCCGATCCTGAAGAGTGTGACGTGTAGCGATCAGGAGGCAGCCCACGGCCTTGACACAGAAAATGCAGCTTTTGCAGAACCAAGGACCGGATATGGCTTCCCGGAATCCATCATGAACAGGGGCTCATGACATTTGCGGATGGACAGCATGGCAGAAAACGAGGCATGGAAGAGAAAGGACAAAGACCAGTGTTAGTTGCTGTCACAGATATACCTTAATGAAATGAGTTGTTTTGAGTGATTTTATGGTGGGCATCCAAGCAAAGTCAGAAGTGGAAATATCATGTATATAGGATTCGCCACATCTTAGAAACCCATAGAAGGAAGTGAGACATCTGATTGTATGAGATCTATGTAAGGTAAGACTGAAACCCTTGAGATTGAGTTGAGAACCAGTTGAAAAGTATTGCCAGTAGATTACTCACTGAATGATCTGGAGTAAAGCTGAACGTCAGCTATAATGCCTTTGAGATTAAAACAGTTAACTAAAGCACTACAAAATAGGATACACAGAAAGCAACTTGGAAAGATGAATAGGACCCTGCAGAGTCATAGGTTTTAAGCCGATTTGGCTGAAGCTTGCAGAGAAGGCAGGAATAGTTTAGCATGGTTTGATTGAAAGTTACCAGGCTACTTCGAACCCATCAGCATGGCCTCTGGGCTAGAACATGAAATTAAACAGGACAAGCATCTCTACGTTGACAAACCTGGAATTAAAAACAGGTCTTAGAATGAAATAATCCATAACACAGGTCCACGTTATACCACTGAGTAGCCTGTTGATAGATGGAACAGAGGAGCGTCCTTATTGATGGGTGATTGCAGATTCATTCATTATGACGGATCCGTTTCCCATTCCCGGTTTTATCCGACCAAAAGCAAGCCACCGCTGCTTATAAGGTAGCTCCAAGCACAGAAGACTTATCTGCCGGCAAATATTGAATTCAGCCATTTATCTGCAACCCATCTCCCTTCGTACTCTTCCCAACCGTAAAAGGAGCTGCGTCCATGTCAACAACTAATGTTACAGATGTTTCGGCCGAAACACTACTTAAGTGGCTGAGCGACTGCGTGTGAATATAGAATTGAAAACTAAGAGAACAAATGCAGCCTATGTGAAGATGCAGATTGATTAACTGATGACCTGCCTCGTGGTTTCGGTAGCAGCAAATCCACGAATACCGCCAATGTGAGCCTATCCGGTAATGGCCGCAGCTGCGATGAAGACTGTATGCGGCAACCCACAGGAAGGACCTTCCCAGCACCCAAGGTTCATCCCATCAGTATGATCACCATAAAGGCCTGTCGCTCAGGAAATGGAAAACAGAAGCAGTAGGAGGTCAGGCTATGAATGAATATCACTTTAAAATGACATGGATATAGCTAAAGTTGACGTTAAAAGCAAGTTAGCTTCAGTCATAGTGTAGTATCATCTAAGCCGTAACGCTAATAGAATTAAATCGTCATCATTTAGCAGCAGTGTTAGCAACGCGGTAACACCATACCTCTTTTCCTGGGCTGAGCATAGGAGAAACACCACACCTGTTTCTGGGCTAAGCATAGCAGAAATGTTAGCAATGAGCCAATTCCTGTCTTTAAAGACGTTTATTTTAATGTTAAACACTTCCCTGGCGCGCCATATGCACTTACCTGAAAAACAGAGCCATAGAGTAAGACGGTAAGAATGGCACGGCTCTTCTACAAATGGGTAGAAGGACCGAAGTAGGCAGAAATGCATGGACCCATGCAACAGCCCAGCTTTAGTGATCTTGAATCCCTATATGTTAGATTGTTTGTAGTAACCATACGACAAACACGTTAGGGACTTTAGTCATCACTGAATAATACTTTTAAAAACAGTTGTCATGTTGCACACGTGCCTAAAAATAGCTCTTATTGCGCCGCTGAAACTTCGTTGAAAACAATGTATTCAAACTCTGCTTGTCCGCCTTTCAGACTGCATGAACAGCGCTCGGTTTCTACCCCCTCATCGTAACTCTTCTATTAGATGGCTCTGCTGTAACCTATGCCACCAATTTCTCCAAGCATACTTGCATAGGCGGCCCAGCGCGTTAAGTCCGGGGGTGCTTGAGGGCTGAAGCACCCACTGACACAATGGACGCGTTCAGAAATAGCGCACCGAGCGCACTGTGCAATGCAACAAGAGGACGAGTGCGCTCCCGCACTGGGGGCAGGGCAGGGGGGGGGGGGGCACCCACTGTCGTTGTAAGAACTTTAGCGCCTGCATAGGCCTATATCCCGTGCGTCCGTACCATAGACTTGTTTCTCCAATTATGAGCATGAGCATATAATTATTTTCTAACCATCCGTGAGCACTTCTGCATCTGATTAATTGAAAAGAAGGACCCCAACGTAACCAAGCCAAAGTGCTTTTCTGGGCATTTTTAAAATCCTCTAGCTGCAGACCACTTATATTGAACTGCGCTTTGACAACTGGTAATAGTTTGCAATAGATCTTCCTGATCATTAATCCCCTATCAATTAGCCTCCTAAAGACCTCATAATACTAATCAAAAATATTGTTGTGATTCCTGAATGTGCAAGCGTCCACCTTATAGCCAAGTAAATCCTTTACTTTAAACAGCAGGATCATTTAGTTTATATAGTTAGCATGAATCATTTGGCATTATATTGATTCCTCCAGCCAAAGATATCCGGCATGGCTCTGCCCACCCTAGGCCCATGATATGGTACAATTCACACTTGAATATTCCTTGGGACCCAGCAGCCATGTGGGCCTAAGCAAACTAGCAACGTCTATTCCCTCAGTTGCTCTGGTCAACTCCATTTACTTCTGACTGACGCTGCATTGGACATTTCATTCTGATCAGAAAACTTGAGTTGCCATATTGGAAGAGACAAGCAGCCAGGTCCGCGAAAACAAGCCACAAAAACAATCTTGAATCCTTATGAAAACAGTCCAAACAACGTCAATAATTTTAACAACATATTAGACTGAGGGTGCTTCAAATGCACCGTGGGTTTAACAACGACGTTTACCCGGCAAGTGACTTAAATAAAACAAGCCCAAGATGCTTATAATGACCAGACGTGGCAACATGCCTGACAGACGCGATGCGGACATACTCAGAGTAATCTAGTAATGGTGGCGACTTACGTGGCAACAATGGAATGCGGAAGTGCTCATTCTATCTCAACGGGATAGTTCCAGCCATAGGAACGATGTTGGAACTGGAGATCAAGCGTGTCGCCACTCTCCTCCTACTTTACCTCTGGACAAACTAGTCGCAGACGCAGACTAGTGTATACTTTTAATCCATATTACGTCCACATATTGACTAGTAGGCCTACTACTAGGCAGTCAAGACAAGAATGCGCACTAAACGTGACCGCTGTCTGAATGATTATAAAACATTGGCCTGGATTTACATGTGAAGAACGGCGGAGAAGCAGAGCAACTCGATAGCAGGTAAGGCTGCTTCCTTGACTAGTGTTGTGAGCAGGACAGACCCAACGTGACATTCATTGGCTAACAAATGCGATCTCGGTGTTTGAGGCACAACGATAAAATGGCAACAGAAGAGAACATTTAAGCAGCAGCTTCAACTTGATCTAGGTTCCGTCGGTGAACAAAGCAGTGCACGTTCTTCCCACCAATTCAAACCCCCTGACTTACCAGGTTTGCGTGGAAAACCGTGAAAGCAACGTCAGCAGCAGTAGAATTGCGCAGACGCAGAAGGTTTGTATACAGCGGCACGCTGATACAGAAGCAGCAAGCAAGTTGTATACTGCAGCGCGCAGGTATACGGTAGCAGCAGCGAGCAAGCAAGCAGAAGGAGGAATGCAAACCTCCGGTTAAAGTAGCCGGTATGAAGATGGAGTGAGTGTGTGATTGGCTGAGTGAATCATGTGAATGGGAGCGTGATGCTGAGGCGGTACTGAGGTTCCCTGACTGAACTTGTTCTGCGCATGTCTACGACAGGCGCAAAAGCTCATTTCTCTTTTGTTCCTTTAGCTGTGAAAAATGCTCCACCATGCAGAATCTATCTCCATGCATTTTTGTGTCTGACAGGCCGAAGGCATGGCTCAGATGGCTGAGGCTATGTTTTCGCCCCTGTCCGTCAAGTGTGTGTCTGTGTGTCCGTCTGTGTAGGCCTACAGCTTATCTCTGGTGCTGCGAAAAAAATAAATCAACTAGGTGCTCAGTGGAGGTGCAGTTAACAAAGTACGGATGGTGCTTCAAGGATTAAAGGGACTATAGCACAAGAAAAAGCAGCGATCCGAGCACTCAAAAAGGTTTAAAAAATCACACTTGTGTGAAGTGAGGGGCGCTCTTCGTAATACATCATCATACATCACATTCTGTGCTCAGCCAATCAAATGTAACCTTTTTGAGTGAATCACTTCACATAATAAGCCCAGTAGTGATACTATACTGTATATTCAAACATGAACACCATTTATGATGAGTGTTTTTTTCATTGATGGTGCTAGTTTTATGAAAGGTTCATGCTGTGTGCGTGTTTCCCACGATTAGGATTCTCTGGCCTGTCAAGTATTGAAAAAGACAATTTTCGCCAATGATCGCCGCTTTTTCTTATGTTATCTCTGGCACTGTTGGCCCGATCAACGTGAAACCGTGCACATTCACTCACTGGAGGCCAGAGCAGAACCTCTGCCTTAAATCTTTCAATCAGCTTGTTATAGCTCCACCAGGAGGCTGATATTTGCAACACACGTTTTTTGATATTACTCCTACAGATTTTGTCCAAACATCACGCAAATTGACTTCTACTACCTGACCTGTGGAGTCCTCTGCTCCGATAAGCATATTTTTCTAACTTTTGACAGTACAAATAACCTCAATATTGATGATGAAAGTAGCCTAATTATTTCCTTTCAAAATAACCTACATCATATATTATTGAATTTACTAATGATAATCCAGGCCTTAATGTATTGTATTACAATAATTCACCAATAATTATATAATTTGTATGACATCATAACATTTACACAATGCATTTTGAGTACACAGTAAAATTGTTAATTTGCGTGCGGACTGGGCCAACGTTTCGACCTTTCGGCCTTCTTCAGGGAATGAAGAAGGCAGAAAGGTCGAAACGTTGGTTTCTTTTCAATAAATATACAGCATCGTGGCTACGTGTGTGCGGCCTTTTCTTATCCTTAATCCTGAACCGGAGATAGCATGTCAAACTCCAAAAGCTCTGTTAAAAACCTGGGAGTCTTTGACACAGTCTTTGACACAGCACAACATTTTAACAAACAAATCAGTAATGTTTTAAAAGGCAGTTTTTACCAGCTCAGAACCATAGCCAAACTAAAACCCATTCTAACCCATACAGACCTACAGTAGTCACAGTCACTCATGCATTTATCACCTCCCGGTTAGACTACTGCAACTCTCTATATTTGGGTCTGCCCCACTCCGCCATCTCCCGCCTACAGAGGGTCCAAAATGCTGCTGCCAGACTGATTACTGGAACAAAAAAACGAGATCATATCACCCCTGCATTGGCAAAACTACACTGGTTACCTGTTAAATTCCGCATTCAATTAAAATCACTACTCTTTGACGGCTTTGCCCCTTCCTATATTTCTGAACTAATAACAGCTCCCCCTACCACCAGGACACTCAGATCCTCCACTCTCAAACTCATTGCAGTCCCCCCTTCAAATCTGAAAACCAAAGGTGATCAGGCTTTCTCTGTAGCTGCACCTACACTTTGTTTGCTTGGCCTGTTTTATGATTGTATTACATGTTCTACTATTGCACTGTGGATAGACTACGGTCTACCTGTTCTCTGGAAAGCACTTTGGGTCAACTGCTGTTGTTTTTAAATGTGCTATATAAATAAATTGACTTGACTTGACTTGCTATTACCATCTTGGTTGCTGACTTGCTGTTGCTGCTGTGACCTGTGTTGCCAGATTTTGCAAATAGAAACATTGGATATTTGAAAATAGGGAACCGAACCACTGGTTTAAACATGAGAAAGCAAGCCCAAATAAGCAACTACTGTATACTTTAGAAACAGGCCCAAAAAACCCACAATCGGAAACTACCAATATTTACAAGAGACAAAAAAACAAGCCAAAAGTCGCTTATAATAAGCAGACATGGCAACACAGGCTGTGACAACTGAATAGGAAGTGTTGGACACATTCACTTCCTGTGTTTTTCCCCAGTAAGTTCCTTAAGAAACAGGTGGATAATTATACATTTAAAGGAGGGGATCTACACAATGAATACCATGGCAGGTCTAACCTATGGTTGCAGGTAAACAAAAAAATAATCTTTATAGTTCTGCATTGTGGAGATGTACAGTATAGGAACTTTGAGAGGTGGGAATCGGGAGCATGACCCCCGGCCCCGACACAGTGCCTTGATTGTGTGTGTGCGCGCGTGCGTGCGTGTGACACAGCTGACAAATGATTGTGCCCAGTTTCCATCTGTGTCCTCGCTCTGTTTTCACCTATAACGCATTCCATTTTCCCTTCTGTGTATCTCTGCTCCTTTATCATCCTTGATGTTGCCTCAAATTACTCTCTACATCTCTAATTGTATTCTAATTTAATTATAAGGATTGCTTTTCTTCTGTTCAATTCGTTATGATATCAATTCACTGCACAACGGACAGGGTAGCCCATTGTCTTTTCTCTCACAATAAGAATCAATTAATCCCCATACTTTGATTCTATGACTAATCTTCATCCAATTACATTGTTTCCCAAAAAATAAAACAGTACAGTAGCATCATCAAAACACCTGTTGAAGGTAGTAACTTTCAAGGTAGGGTAGGCTAAGTGTGTAATCATTGAGAGTTTGTTCAGTAATGGGTCTCCCTGTCTATCCAGGTAATGGGTATCCTAGCTCCTTTCGGAACCCTACGTTAAAGTTTCTGACATTTTGATGACTTTATGTAGGTCCAAAGGAGCTCAACCCGGGGGGTCCGGAGACGGGCTATGGGTATCCCTGTCTATCCAGGTAATGGGTCTCCCTGTCTATCCAGGTAATGGGTCTCCCTGTCTATCCAGGTAATGGGTATCCCTGTCTATCCAGGTAATGGGTCTCCCTGTCTATCCAGGTCTTTAACAAAAATAGAAAATGCATTTTCAGGTCTGGATACCAATTTTATCCAATCAGGGGACAGAACTCATGCTATGCCGAGTAGAGGATAAACAAGTGAAATTGGAAGTGATGCAAACAAATTTGGAACTCGAACGAATGAAGCTGATAAAACAGACCGTACTCTCTACTGATTGGTTGAAAATTGAAAATTGTGATTATAGCAACGGACCCCGAAAATAAAATGGGGAGACCCATTTTATTGAACAAACACTATATAGCAAATCAGAATATAGTGCTTTAAACTTTTAACAAAAAAACGGAAATGTATTGTGGCATAGCTAGTAGCTCTAGCTGGCAGTCAGTTACTTGCAGTCTGGTGATTTGACCTCTGTTTTCCTAAAATGATTCTATACTGCTGATGATCCATGAAGACTCTGGCAATTAATGCTCTGATTGACTGGCTATTACGCATGTTAATCAACCATGTAGGTCAGTCAGCCCACAGAGAGGACGCATCTTCAGCCCCCCTTGGATAGTATGGGTAAGTGACACTTGACAAGGAAGCCCGACTGGAAGCAATGTGTGTACCAAACCCTTGCTCCACACCACTGATGAAATCCACTCTTTGCTGTATTGATCCGGCCTGTGGTTTGATTGATGCTGTCTTTAAAAATTCATTAGTTTGAGGCATAGTGGAGCTGTGGGGTGGCCGGCGCTCCTGTAGGGCACATTTGTCTATGTTTACAGAGCCATGAGCTGTTCAGGCCCCTGACACGGCCTCCCCAGGTCCAATGACTCAATGTGTCACTCTCTGCACCGCACACTCACAAACGCATGCCTGCATGCAGAAACGTACACACACAATACTGTACACACATCCCATTATCACCTACATGTGATGATTAAAATGAACATGTTCTTATGTATCTGTACAGTATGGCATTATCTCTTCCATTGCAGGTCAGGTAGTCTGCGGTACCTTAACGTAATTCCCAATCTGGCTATAATGAAAAGCATGAACAGGCTGTAATAAGAGTTCTTTCTTTTCTGCAGTTTTAAATAAATTATGCTTTATGTTAAAATGGTAACTTCCTTCACTCCAGAAGTTAGATTGTTCAGCACAATTGTATATTTGTGTGGTGAGGTGAGGTATACGATATAGCAGTAAAAAATTGTTAAGTTCAGTAAATTGTGTCCAACATCAACATATTGTATGGAAAGAAAATGCAAAGTCAGATCAGATCCAACAACAGTAAGACTTAACTATATTTTTCTGCTATACCATATATCATATGCTACATTTCACCACACAAATACAGTTGTGCTCAACTTGAACCCTGCCATATCACCAGTTTCTCTGTAATGATCTATTCTACATCTACACAGAATGTATTCAATCTAGGAACCCTTTTGGTTCAAAACAAATTCTTAATTCTTCTTTGAAAATATTGAGAGATTGCTATCTGGCTCAGGTGAGGGGGATGAGGAAATGCCACTTTGCTATGTTCCACTAATATAAATGTATTTATCCATCTATTAATTGCGTTCCTCTCTTCTGGGCTCTCTTAGAACTCTTCCTCCTGCTGGGCTTTCTGGCTGTCGGCAGCTAAATAAAGCGATAAACAGCCTAAAGGTGAGTGAAAGATTACAGTTTAATATCACAATACATCAAGGCTGGTGTTCCAAGTGCTAACATTAATCTAGAATTCAGTTTAGTAATTGTTTTTCCATGTAATTTCAAACATTAAATGTTTAAATTAAGGTCACTAAAATAGTCAGTGCTGTTTCTATTTGGTTTATTCAGTTACATTGTGTGAGGTTTACATGATGAACAAAACCATGTTATCACAGCTGTGATTATAGTGATGACAATGAGGACGATGACTTATGACTACGATGGTCATCGCAATCATTACCTAATTGCTATATTACCTTAGAAATATGTTCTGCTAGCCTAATGTGTGTATATTCTTCAGTACATATGGCTCCGTCACGGATGTAATTTGTATGACCCACATCTCTCCTAAATGACATAATGATAATGTGATTACTGTGAGCATATGTGACATATTGATCTGCCCTATGCTCCTTTAAACTGTGCTGATCACCACAACCATACATCAACCATAGATATTGGTCGGAACAAGTTAAACGAGGGATTCGGTCAAATCAATGTATCCATTCATCCAGATGTGTTTGGGAACTGCAGCCCGCGGACAGTTAATCAGTTGAGAACATCTTGCTCTTGTGGAAGCACACCACCTTTGATGAATGATGGGTTTTTTTCAATTAAGACACATTGTTAATTACAACCGTGTGGTTCGATTACAAGGCTCACTGGAGGCAGGTGCAGTCACTACTTAATGGTGACCTATGGATCAGTAGGAAAGAGGTTTCAGAGTGTGGGTACTTCAGCAGGGAATTAAGAGCAGAGGAGGTGGCAGAGGAGGGTGGAAGGCGTGGGACTGTTGAGCAAAAGGAGAGAAATATAAAGGCAGCTAGGAGTCGGAGACAGTGAGAACTGATCGTGTGCCGATATGCAGTAGTGTGGTAGAGAGAGGGATTTATTTTTTCTTCCAACTGTTCCAATTCTTTTTAACAAATTTCTTCCTATATTTATTATTTCTGTCAATTCCCTTGGGAAGCAGTACCTTTTTTTGCTGCTGAACTCTACCAGGTGGTACATCAGGTTGAGTGTAATATGTACACCTGACAGTGACGAACAGGTGCCCAGGCCAGGCCCAGGAGTCACAAGTCCAGCGACAGAATCCTCAAACACAGCCAATAACGGAGGCATTGTGTTGGATTCAAACCCTTAATCTTAACCCAGGCTGTGTCCCAAGGGAAATGTTTTTTTTTGTTGCTGTTAATATCTCAAACTTATATAGCGCTTTTCTGAGTACCCAAAGACGCTTAATTATCGGCAGGTTCCAATAAGTGTACTACTATAAGTATAGTTGGTCAACACATACCTGTTGAAGCAAAATGAATACAATTCAATACATTGTATGGCTGTTGCTTGTCAGAAATCACAGCTGTACAACTAACATTAGGCTTCAGTCAATAGATAAATGTCCCCAGTACTTTCTATTCCACATGAAAGCAGAGGCTGAAAAGAGGATGCAATCCTGTAGTCTGAGCTATGAGTCTGAGCCAGAAACAGTATAATACACAGTATAATGTTCTGGGTCAAGTTGAATTCCATTTGCCTCTCGTCACACTCAGTAGAGGTGAAGCCCAGCCTTCCAGGACATGAAATGCAGCATGGAGCTGCTTTTTGAAGCAGGGAAATGCCCTTGCTCAAGCCTGCATCACCTCTGTTCCCCTTTGCTTCGCCTACTCCCTTAACAGAGCGCAGCAGAGTTTTTTTTTTCTCTCTCTCTCTCTCTCTCTCTCTCTCTCTCTATCTCACACACACACATGTACGCACACTCTCTCTCATGAGCACACACACACACACACACACACACACAGACACACACACACACAGTTCTAGTACCGTCGGAGCAGACCAAAGTGCCACGCTTTATGCTCAGTTTGTATGCATGAGTTTGAGTTTGTGTGCTTATTTATGCATGTCTGTGCACCACTAAATGAGAATGTGTGACAGAACACATTGTGTACTATTTAATGTTTATCCCATGAAGGATGTGCACATAGTGATTGTCTTTGTCGTAGGGTGTCATGAAGCCTTTTACGAAGCATGTCGGCTTGTTTAATGATGAATAATATGCTTGTGTGCGCGCAGTTTGCACTGAATATTATTTGTAAGAGGCTGCCTGAGGCTAACATAATCACACCACCCATTGCATCCACATGACTCAATTGATAAATGGCACCTCTGATTTCAACGTGGTGTTGTTATGCAAGACACACACGTGCACATGCATGAGAAATAATGATTTCCCACTGTTGTAAATTGGAATGTGCTTAATATCATATCAGGGAAACTCTCAGAGGAAATGTCTCCCCCCCAGGGGAAATAAGTCTGTGTATTGGTAAACATTGATTGTGTGTTTGTTTGAGGGGTGAGGGTCATCCTCAGATGGATTTAGCTTTGTCTTTTGGAAAGATGAGACTGGGAAATGACTCCAGTTCTGTTCAGTAGTCTTTGCTGCTGTGAGCGCCAATTAATTTTAAATCACACCCGTGTGAACTGAGTGGTGTAAGGTATTATATAGCCTGATCAGCTGTGGTCTGACGTAATGTCTGACGTAATGAAATCAGCATCAACCAATCAGCATCAACCATGCTCATTTTTTGGTACGAACAGACACGTAAACTAACAAAGCTGAAATCACACCCGGGTGAACTGGGTGACCATAGCAACCATGCTCATTTTTTGGTACGAACAGACAGACACGTAAACTAATAAAAATCACACCCGTGTGAACTGAGTGGTGTAAGGTCTGTCTGACGTAATGAAATCATGTCTGACGTAATGAAATCACACCCGGGTGAACAGGGTGAACATAGCAACCATGCTCATTTTTTCTGCACAAACAAAGCCAGGTAATGAAATCACACCCGGGTGAACAGGGTGAACATAGCAACCATGCTCATTTTTTCTGCACAAAAAAGCCAGTTGTAGGAGTGGTTTACACCACTCAACAAAGCCAGTTGTATGAGTGGTTTACACCACTCAAAAAATTGGAATAAGATAATACTGAGGGTGACTAGATGAGTCATATTAAGGCAAAGTAGAGGTACAGGAGAGTGCTGCTTCCATTCTTGTGGCCTGTTTATCTTTTCTATAGCAATGGAAATAAACAGTGCTGTGGTGTAGATGAGACTTAGTGGTTGGACTGTGGTCGGGTGCCCTCTATTATTTCACAAACTGCAAGCTGTGACTCAAAACCATAAGGAAACTTAATGTCTCTTGCTTACTTTGTGTTCTTAGCTGAAATAGTTAGGAATGCATGCTTAGGATAACTGGTTGAATGGTGATGTTGAACTGCCAGCTGTTGTAGCTAATCCAGGAGCTGGCTAAGATATGTATGCACTTCATTTAGCTGATCTGCAAAGTGTTTGTTTCATAAAAATGAGCTACTTTATGTCAAGAAATTCCTTGCAGGTGATTTTCTTCCAAGTGCAGTGTGATGCAACACCAGATTGTATCTATTTTGTCAAACGCTGCACTTAGTCTAAAATAATTAATTAATAGCACATATTTGGAGAGACAGCGAGCTCCACTTGCGACCGCGACGGGTCGCTTCGACGGCTGTCTGTGTCGTCGCAACGAGTGCCCATCGTCGCGGGTGCCTGACTCGTCCCGAGTCAGGCACCCGGGACGAAATAGAAGTTTAGAAATTGGCTTGAAAACAGCGACGGATTCAGAAAATGGTGACCGGGGGGACTATGGGGGGGCTGGTTATTTAGAGTGTGGGCTAATGAAGTTTGGTTTACATAGAAGTCAGTCAATAGGGAATATGGGGAGGGGGGTTTAGGGGGGGCTAAGCATCCACCAGTCCACCGTCCCTGCTTGAAAATGCATTCAAACAAAAATAATTAAGGCCAATGTGCATGACAGAAAAGCTGAGAGCAGGAGAGAGCTCTTGTCTCTTTACAACAAACGAACAAACAAACAAACTCTGCTGATTGGGCTACATCTGTCAACATCAAGCCCAGATGTATCGCTTTTCATGTACTACTGTGTGTGTTCCAAGCACTCATTCAGTCAAATATTATGTAGAGCTAATATGCTTTGACAGAGAGTACTCTCCCTTTCAGTGCAACCCACCTCCAAAAACAAGCCAAAACAAAGCCAACTCTTGCGAGAGAAAGGCAAATCTCCCCTCGAAAAACAAGCCAAAACAAGTATAAATAAAACGAGTTGATGCATTTATCATTATATATACTATGTATGTCTATAATAATGAATATTTTGGTCATTTATTATAATACTAGAGCAGTGCCCGTGGGGCCTCTATACAGCGGTGCCCTTGGGCAATGATGCAAGTTGGAAATGCATGCCCCACCCAGATATTATATCTGTGTCCCTTTTATGCCCATATATGGAGTTCTTTATCAGGCATGCCCAAATATGGAGTCTATGCAGACGTCAGAATGATGTCAGAACAGGTCAGCTCCATATATGGACCCTGGGCAGGGGCCCTGTCCAGAGCCCAGGCAGAGGCCTTTTGTGGCGGTTCTGGAGAACCGTCCGACCGACTCGACACCGGGCACTGCACTCCCTGTGGGGACGTGTGTGTCGAATTTGAAGTCGGTGGGGCGAACGGTTCTCGAGTTATGTGGATTACACACGTACGTACAGACAGACAGACAGAGACTTGGTGCAATTATAGATAGATAACACACATACTTTAGCCAACCAGACCGATTCTGTCACTCAATGTGATTCACACTCCCCCATTACTTATTTATAGTACAGTATATTATTTATATTATTGTCTCCACCAGGCCGAAGGCATGGGGAGAGAGTATGTTTTGCACTCCGTCTGTGTGTGTGTGTGTCCGTCCGTGTGTGTGTCCTTCCGTCCGTCCGTTACCAGCTAATCTCCGGCACCGTTAACCTGGTCGATGCCAAACTTTGCACACACACTCCCTGGATGCCAACGATGAACCTCTGCCCCGCATTTTCCAGAACGGCCTGTTATAGCACCACCATGAGGCAGCTTTTCACATTTTTTACCTAAAACTCCACCGATCTGCGTGAAACGTTGCATGCACACTCCCTAGAGGCCAAGGACAAACCTTTGACCTGCATTTTCCGCATCTGCCTTTTATAGCGCCACCAGGAGGCCGACTTTTGTAAAACACATTTTTTTATATTACTCCTCCAGATTCTGTCCAAAAATCTCACAAATCGTTACACAGTATCTCTATGGTCATGTGCTCAAGTCGGATCTGTCCGATATTTCATATTCCATCCTAATTGGCTATAATTGGCTTTCACAGTTTAGCAAGATTGCCCCGTTTTGAACAAAAGCCTCAAATCATGAACGCAGCATGCAATTTACGTGAAATCTTTCACACATTTTCTTACTAGGCTGAGGAATATATCCCACCCTTTTCACATTGGCCTGTTATAGCGCCACCAACAGGTTGATTTTTCCAAAACACATTTTTGGAACAAAATGCCTCAAATCATCCAATTGCCATCAAAGGCAAACATGTTTATATTACTCCTAAACATTTTGCCAAACATCTCACACAGTCCTATCCTCCTGGTGGAGACCTGTGCCCAGAAGGGCACTTTTTCTAGTATTATATATATTATATCAAATAAATGTATCAAAGAAATGTTGGCTTGTTTGATTTTCAAAACAAACCACATTTTTAAAACAAGCCCAAAAAACTGCAACCCACGAACCCACGAAAAAAGTTGTGCGTGGGAAGTAAGCAGACTTGGCAACCCTGCTCCCTTTGTGTCAATCATGCTAAGACGGAGGACGTGCTTGTTGAGATAGTACAGATATGGTTGTGGGATGTACAGACACTCGATGCTCATGTCTGGTAGCTAGTTTGTACTGTAAATGGTCTATATATTTTAGGTACAAACTAGGCAATGTAGTTGCTCAATCTTGATTAATGTCACATCTACAACCTCTAGCTTAAAACGTTACCAGTAAGACGCCTAAGGGCGAGAAGCATCCGCCTCGTTGATGGCAGACTGCTGGGCGAGCGCTGGCGCTTTGGCATGGGGGGTCAGATCAAATATGGAGATCTAAGGGTGGCAGCGGGGGCAGTGTCTTGAGTGTACAGGGTGATGAGGGCTGGGCCTTAATTTTCGGGCCTGTTGAGAACTCTAGTTTTCGCCAGCTGCCGAGCGTGGCTGCATATATCAATGGAAATCTTACAGTACGTTTTAACAGTGGGCTACAGTAGCCAGACGAATTTTACGGAAGTGCATCATTTGTCAATAGGACCCGGCAACTACTGGCGATAGCTGCCAATAGCAGTTCGAACAGGTCGAAAAGTGGGCTGAGTAACGTCGGCCGAAAAGATGAAAATAATTCATCTTTTGGGCGACGTCGTCCAGCGATAGTGGGCGATTGGGCGATAGCCAATGAAATTCAAGTGTTGCTCGCCGCTGTTCTCCCGCTGTAAAAGTGCATTGTAAGGGTTTGAGGTTTGAGGTCAGATGTAGAGTCGCTGGCCAATATTGATGACATCAGGGATCTCCATATACTGTATGGGCTTAATTGCAACAGCAGGTCGCATTTACGATGACATCAGGGATCTCCATCCCTGGTGATGTCACGAGACCCGGGCACCATATATGGGGGCATTCCCATGTATGGGGATATTGAGTGACATGCGGTTGCAATCAGATATGTTTACAGAGTCTGATTCAAACAACTGGCATTGGTTATATTTTGAACGTGTGGCTTAGTTTCTGTGCAAGGTTAAGTCCTACCATATTCATATAAGTTTCTTGATGTTACACATTTTTGCATAGTCCATCACTTCTTCTACATCGGTGAAGTTTCTTTCCTCTTGGCCCGGGAAAGTGATCCTCATCTGGAAACAATGAGTCCATATTTCGCTCCCAATGTATTTTACTTCTGTGCTGGATGAACGTGTCTTGGAGAACGCTGCAGTACAGCAGTAGTCAGGGAAAATATGTAGCCTTTGCCTTCTGTGTGTGAATTTGTTTTTCTTTTGGGTAAGACAGCTCCTGATAATAGTGGCCCCACGGTACCCGAGATGTGAACCGGAAGTAAACAAACGCTGTGTGGACTAGTGACCATAGAGGGGAAAGACGGACGATCAACTTTTCTTTCACCCGGAAAATAACATTTTGCTGTAAAAGTAAAATCTGGTTAAGGGAAGCGATAGTATCTCTGATTCCAGCTTGTGTGTTTGGCATTCTGGGCAGTTGTCACATCTTCTCTCAAACCGACCGACACACAGGAAATGTGACCTTACACCCCAGGTGTGCCTTGATACATCACATCTGTTCTGGAGACACACGCCTGACAAGGGAAGCGAACTGTCTCATCTGTTCTGGAGGCATAAGCCTGACGACGGAACTTACTGAACTGTGTCTGTGACCAAGTGTAGAGGGAGAGATGGAGGGAGCGCAGATCAAAAGATGAGAGGCGGAAAATTGAAACTTCTACTCATTGTATCCTCCTCATTCTCCTCCTTGTCACTTTCTCTGCCTTGTTCTCCCGCTTCTGCTCTCTTCAGATGGTGTGAGGGACCGAGCAGTCAAGGCTTAAGGATAACACAGGTTTCAAACTCAAAGTTTGTTTAATTTAAAAAAGTAACAAATCATTAACAAAACATTTCAATAAATGAAGTTGTAGGGCCCTTAAGAGGTCAACATAATATAACTCAAATGAAAACTGACGATTTTGGGTGTCAAAACAACCAAAGCATTGTTGGAATTCGAGCCTGATTGGGAGTGATTATCTGGGAAGATTTTCCTATATAGTGAGAGGTTGAAAAGAGACAATGTTAAAACTCCCGATTTGCTCACATATGATCAGGGCAGAGGCAGACAGGGCTGTCCTGATAATTGTCAGAGATGTTTGATAAAACATTTCTCGATGATAACATTGTACTGCTACTGCTATCAGAGTGGGACGGCAGGAGTGGTGTGTATGACCGAGATGAGTAACTGGCTTGATGTGAATGAGAGGATGTTTGACAAGGCGACCGGTCAAAACAACCTGTGGTAATTGGGCAGCCGGGGCTTGTCGATATGTGGCAAGAACTCGACTTTACTGATGCAAGTTTAACCGACTCTGACTGTTCTTTACAATATGCTTCCCCATGATGTGATCACGTGAGATGAGATCACATGATGTTGCTCTACAATTTACAATTTACAATTTAGGCATTTAGCAGACGCTCTTAATCCAGAGCGACTTACAATAGGCAAGAACAAAAAGCATGGGAATACATCACATATGTAACAAAATGCATTTATCGCGAAACATGCGTAAGCTAAGACCGTGACTAGAACATATCTATATAATGACACTATACATATAAACTATAACTAGAACATATCTATATAATGACACTATACATATAAACTACACATATGTGCTATACTATGCTGTACATATATACTATGAAGTGCTATGACTACATACAATGCACTTATTGTGCTGTCTACATGACATGCTATAAGTCTGTTTCAAATGCTATATAAGTCTAAGAAGTGCTGTCTAAGGGGGTAGGGTAAGTGCTATGGGCCATGATGGAGTCTGAAAAGGTGGGTTTTCAGACTACGGCGGAAGATCGGGAGTGATGCTGCAGTTCTGATTGCAACGGGAAGTGCATTCCACAGTTTTGGGGCCAGAAGGGAGAAGAGTTTGGGACGTGTGGAGCGTTGTCCCGGCGTTTTTAGTGAGGGTACTTCCAGCTTCCCTGCGTTGGCTGATCTGAGTGCGCGGGAGGGTTTGTAGGGTTCAATCATGCTGGCAAGATATGGGGGAGCCATACCTTTGGTTGCTTTAAATGCCAACATCAGAGTTTTGTATTCTGTGCGGGCAGCGACCGGGAGCCAGTGCAGGGAGCGGAGCAGGGGGGAGACATGTGAGAATTTTGGCTGGTTGAAGACCAAGCGAGCTGCGGCATTTTGGATCAGTTGGAGAGGCTTCAGTGCACATGCCGGTAGGCCAGTAAGGAGAGAGTTACAATAGTCAAGTTTTGACAGGACTGTTGTCTGGATTAGGAGCTGGGATGATTCCTGGGTGAGGAACGGTCTAATTCGTCGTATGTTATAGAGTGTGAACCTACAGGATCGAGTGACAGCTGTGATGTGAGTTTTGAACGAGAGCTGACTGTCCAGGACAACACCAAGGTTCCTGGCTGTTGGGACAGACGTTACCAGGGCGTTGTCTACGGAAATAGTTAGCTCCCGCATCGGGCAGGACTTAGCTGGGAAGAAGAGAAGCTCAGTCTTGTCTGGGTTCAGCTTGAGGTGGTTGGAGGACATCCACTGTGAGATGTCAGCCAGGCAAGCAGTGATGCGCTCTTCCACCTGGGTGGCAGAGGGGGGGAAGGATAGAAACAGTTGTGTGTCATCGGCATAACAGTGATAGGATATATTGTGGGCAGAGATGATAGTGCCAAGGGATTTAGTGTACAGTGAGAAAAGGAGGGGACCAAGTACAGATCCCTGTGGGACCCCAGTTTGGAGGGTTCGGGGGGATGATAACAGACCTTTCCAGGAGACCTGGTAGGTCCGGTCGGTGAGGTAAGAGGAGAACCACTTTAGTGCCGTCCCGCCGATGCCTAGATCCGCTAGGGTGTCTAGGAGCAGCTGGTGGTTCACTGTGTCAAATGCTGCTGATAGGTCTAGGAGAATCAGGACTGCAGAGTGGGAAGCAGCCTGGGCAGCATGTAGTGCTTCTGTGACTGCCAGCAGGGCAGTTTCTGTGGAGTGGGCTTTTTTGAATCCGGACTGGTTGGGATCTAGCAGGTTGTTATGTGAGAGATGGAGAGAGAGCTGGTTGGAGACAACACGTTCAATGCTTTTTGATAGAAATGAAAGGAGTGATACCGGTCTGTAGTTCTTGACATCTGAGGGGTCAAGGGTTGGTTTCTTGAGGAGTGGTGTTACTCTGGCTGACTTGAGGGCAGATGGGACGCAGCCTGAGGTTACTGAGGTGTTGATGATGGAGGTGATGAAGGGGAGCAGATCAGGTGCGATGGTCTGGAAGATTGGAGACGGGACAGGGTCGAGAGGACAGGTGGTAGGTCTGGTGGAAGTCACTAGTTGTAGGACCTCGTCTGGGGAAAGAGGAGAGAAGGAGGACATGCGTGGTGTGTTGGGGTTAGTGTTGGTTGAGTCAGATGCCACTTTATGGGGGAGGGGGGGGAAGGAGCTGCTGATATCGTCAACCTTCTTCTCGAAGTAGTTGACAAAAACATCAGCAGTGAGGGATGAAGGTTGGGTGGGGGGAGGGGGCTTAAGGAGGGAGGAGAAAGTGGAGAAGAGCTTCCTTGGGTTAGAAGTACAGGATTGGATTTTGGTGTGGTAGAAAGAGGTTTTAGCAGTGGTTAGTGAGAGGGAGAAGGCAGAGAGGAGTGAGTGAAAGTGGGATAGGTCATCAGGTAGCTTTGTCTTGCGCCATTTCCTTTCGGCTGCCCTTAGAGGTGTTCGTTCAGATCTGAGAGTTTCAGATAACCAGGGAGCCGGTGGACATGAGCGAGCTGGCCTGGATGAGAGCGGGCCGTGTTGGTCGAATGCAGATGAGATAGCGGAGAAGAAGGATGAGGTTGCAGAGTCAGGTGAGAGAGAGAGGAAGGACTCCAGGGAGGGTAGAGAGGAGAGAATAGAGGATGAGAGGGAGGAGGGGTTTAGGGATTTGAGATTGCGTCGGGTGGTGACGTTAGGAGGGTTAGTGGGTTTAGGCGGGAGGGTGGAGAGAGAGAGGGAGAAGGTTATGAAGTGGTGGTCAGACCTAATTAACGGAGTAACAGAGAGTGTAGAGGGAGAGCAGGCTCTGGAGAACACAAGGTCCAAAACATTACCAGCCTTGTGAGTGGGAGGGGAGGGAGATAGTGAGAGGTCAAATGAGGCCAGAAGGGATGTAACGGGAAGATACTTCTCTGCTGTAGGTAGGTTGAAATCGCCCAGTAGGATCAGGGGGGTGCCATCTTCCGGAAATGAACTAATCAGGGAATCTAGTTCTTCCAGGAAGTTCCCAAGAGTTCCTGGGGGGCGATAGAGCACAATGAGGGTGAGGGGGACTGGTTGTGATATTGAGATAGCATGGAATTCAAATGTGGACAGAGAAAGGTGAGAGAGATTTAAGACACGGAAATTCCATTTGGGGGACATTAGTAGTCCTGTGCCACCCCCTGCACCTGTTGGGCGAGGGGTGTGGGTAAACTTGTGGGAAACAGAGAGGGCAGCCGGGGTTGCAGAATTGTCTGGGGTAATCCAGGTTTCAGTCAGAGCAAGGAAATGCAGAGACTTGAGGGAGGCGTGGCCTGAAATGAATTCAGGCATTTTCTTTTTGGTAGCTGCATGGCAGTTCCAGAGGCCTCCCTCCACCACCATGTGGTGACTGGGTGAACGAGCTGGATAGATGAGATTTGAGGGATTTCTGAGACGGGGGAAGTAGTGACTAGGACGGCATGAGGGGGAAAGTATGGGGATGGTGGGAAAACACATTGTACAGAGAAAAATAGGTAATATATATATATAGTGGTAGTAATAATAATAGAACAAAAACCGTAGTAATAATGATAATAATAATAATAATACTAATAATTACAAATAATAATAATAATAATAACAATAAATGACAATAATATGTAGTGAAAAAGGATGATACAAAAGGTTGATACAAAACCCTGGGAGGTGGTTTTTCTTCGCTTGATGTGTCTCTGGATGTCCGGGTCTTTTTGCTTTGGCACTAGGCTATGCTAGATAGCCTGTGAGAGTTTGTTCGATGAGGATGGAGATTTAACCAGTCGTGAGCCAGAGTATAGCGTGGGGGCACAGGGAAGACAGACGGGAGGAGAGGAAAGGAACTAAGAGAGCTCAGAGAAGTTTTAAAGAGACAGACAGACAGAAAGAGTGAGTGACCGAAGGAGTGAACGATAAACAGATGTAGATGTTATTAAAAGAGAGTGTCCGAAGAAAATGAACAATAAACAGATGTAGATGTTATTACAAGAGAGAGACAGACAGAGAGTGAGTGACCGAAAAAGGTGTCACACCGCTGGTCAGAGTGTTGTTTGATCTGGGGCATATAAATAGCAGTGCTATTTATATGTCTAGGAGCTATCAACACAGGATTATGCGAAGTCCAGAAAGGGGCTGAATGATTAGCCTACTGGTGATTGTATATATCCTGCTAGCCCCTTGTTCCAGATCAAAGAGGACAGATTGGAACAGACAAAGAAACACAGAAATAGTAGGAAAGACAGAAATAGTATAAAGTATAAAGACAGAAATAGTAGTATAAAGACAGAAGTACAAGATAGTGCAGAAAAACTGGATAGAAAGTTCCTACTGTGTCCAATTTCAAGTAGCAGCAGATCGAATCTCAGCAGCTTCTGTCACACCACCACTGGTCAAAGTGTGGGTTTTGATCTGGACAGATAAATAGCAGTGCTATTTATATGTCTAGAAGCTATCAACACAGGATTATGCGAAGTCCAGAAAGGGGCTGAATGATTAGCCTACTGGTGATTGTATATATCCTGCTAGCCCCTTGTTCCAGATCAAAGAGGACAGATTGGAACAGACAAAGAAACACAGAAATAGTAGGAAAGACAGAAATAGTATAAAGTATAAAGACAGAAATAGTAGTATAAAGACAGAAGTACAAGATAGTGCAGAAAAACTGGATAGAAAGTTCCTACTGTGTCCAATTTCAAGTAGCAGCAGATCGAATCTCAGCAGCTTCTGTCACACCACCACTGGTCAAAGTGTGGGTTTTGATCTGGACAGATAAATAGCAGTGCTATTTATATGTCTAGAAGCTATCAACACAGGATTATGCAAAGTCCAGAAAGGGGCTGAATGATTAGCCTACTGGTGATTGTATATATCCTGCTAGCCCCTTGTTCCAGATCAAAGAGGACAGATTGGAACAGACAAAGAAACACAGAAATAGTAGGAAAGACAGAAATAGTATAAAGTATAAAGACAGAAATAGTAGTATAAAGACAGAAGTACAAGATAGTGCAGAAAAACTGGATAGAAAGTTCCTACTGTGTCCAATTTCAAGTAGCAGCAGATCGAATCTCAGCAGCTTCTGTCACACCACCACTGGTCAAAGTGTGGGTTTTGATCTGGACAGATAAATAGCAGTGCTATTTATATGTCTAGAAGCTATCAACACAGGATTATGCAAAGTCCAGAAAGGGGCTGAATGATTAGCCTACTGGTGATTGTATATATCCTGCTAGCCCCTTGTTCCAGATCAAAGAGGACAGATTGGAACAGACAAAGAAACACAGAAATAGTAGGAAAGACAGAAATAGTATAAAGTATAAAGACAGAAATAGTAGTATAAAGACAGAAGTACAAGATAGTGCAGAAAAACTGGATAGAAAGTTCCTACTGTGTCCAATTTCAAGTAGCAGCAGATCGAATCTCAGCAGCTTCTGTCACACCACCACTGGTCAAAGTGTGGGTTTTGATCTGGACAGATAAATAGCAGTGCTATTTATATGTCTAGAAGCTATCAACACAGGATTATGCAAAGTCCAGAAAGGGGCTGAATGATTAGCCTACTGGTGATTGTATATATCCTGCTAGCCCCTTGTTCCAGATCAAAGAGGACAGATTGGAACAGACAAAGAAACACAGAAATAGTAGGAAAGACAGAAATAGTATAAAGTATAAAGACAGAAATAGTAGTATAAAGACAGAAGTACAAGATAGTGCAGAAAAACTGGATAGAAAGTTCCTACTGTGTCCAATTTCAAGTAGCAGCAGATCGAATCTCAGCAGCTTCTGTCACACCACCACTGGTCAAAGTGTGGGTTTTGATCTGGACAGATAAATAGCAGTGCTATTTATATGTCTAGAAGCTATCAACACAGGATTATGCAAAGTCCAGAAAGGGGCTGAATGATTAGCCTACTGGTGATTGTATATATCCTGCTAGCCCCTTGTTCCAGATCAAAGAGGACAGATTGGAACAGACAAAGAAACACAGAAATAGTAGGAAAGACAGAAATAGTATAAAGTATAAAGACAGAAATAGTAGTATAAAGACAGAAGTACAAGATAGTGCAGAAAAACTGGATAGAAAGTTCCTACTGTGTCCAATTTCAAGTAGCAGCAGATCGAATCTCAGCAGCTTCTGTCACACCACCACTGGTCAAAGTGTGGGTTTTGATCTGGACAGATAAATAGCAGTGCTATTTATATGTCTAGAAGCTATCAACACAGGATTATGCAAAGTCCAGAAAGGGGCTGAATGATTAGCCTACTGGTGATTGTATATATCCTGCTAGCCCCTTGTTCCAGATCAAAGAGGACAGATTGGAACAGACAAAGAAACACAGAAATAGTAGGAAAGACAGAAATAGTATAAAGTATAAAGACAGAAATAGTAGTATAAAGACAGAAGTACAAGATAGTGCAGAAAAACTGGATAGAAAGTTCCTACTGTGTCCAATTTCAAGTAGCAGCAGATCGAATCTCAGCAGCTTCTGTCACACCACCACTGGTCAAAGTGTGGGTTTTGATCTGGACAGATAAATAGCAGTGCTATTTATATGTCTAGAAGCTATCAACACAGGATTATGCAAAGTCCAGAAAGGGGCTGAATGATTAGCCTACTGGTGATTGTATATATCCTGCTAGCCCCTTGTTCCAGATCAAAGAGGACAGATTGGAACAGACAAAGAAACACAGAAATAGTAGGAAAGACAGAAATAGTATAAAGTATAAAGACAGAAATAGTAGTATAAAGACAGAAGTACAAGATAGTGCAGAAAAACTGGATAGAAAGTTCCTACTGTGTCCAATTTCAAGTAGCAGCAGATCGAATCTCAGCAGCTTCTGTCACACCACCACTGGTCAAAGTGTGGGTTTTGATCTGGACAGATAAATAGCAGTGCTATTTATATGTCTAGAAGCTATCAACACAGGATTATGCAAAGTCCAGAAAGGGGCTGAATGATTAGCCTACTGGTGATTGTATATATCCTGCTAGCCCCTTGTTCCAGATCAAAGAGGACAGATTGGAACAGACAAAGAAACACAGAAATAGTAGGAAAGACAGAAATAGTATAAAGTATAAAGACAGAAATAGTAGTATAAAGACAGAAGTACAAGATAGTGCAGAAAAACTGGATAGAAAGTTCCTACTGTGTCCAATTTCAAGTAGCAGCAGATCGAATCTCAGCAGCTTCTGTCACACCACCACTGGTCAAAGTGTGGGTTTTGATCTGGACAGATAAATAGCAGTGCTATTTATATGTCTAGAAGCTATCAACACAGGATTATGCAAAGTCCAGAAAGGGGCTGAATGATTAGCCTACTGGTGATTGTATATATCCTGCTAGCCCCTTGTTCCAGATCAAAGAGGACAGATTGGAACAGACAAAGAAACACAGAAATAGTAGGAAAGACAGAAATAGTATAAAGTATAAAGACAGAAATAGTAGTATAAAGACAGAAGTACAAGATAGTGCAGAAAAACTGGATAGAAAGTTCCTACTGTGTCCAATTTCAAGTAGCAGCAGATCGAATCTCAGCAGCTTCTGTCACACCACCACTGGTCAAAGTGTGGGTTTTGATCTGGACAGATAAATAGCAGTGCTATTTATATGTCTAGAAGCTATCAACACAGGATTATGCAAAGTCCAGAAAGGGGCTGAATGATTAGCCTACTGGTGATTGTATATATCCTGCTAGCCCCTTGTTCCAGATCAAAGAGGACAGATTGGAACAGACAAAGAAACACAGAAATAGTAGGAAAGACAGAAATAGTATAAAGTATAAAGACAGAAATAGTAGTATAAAGACAGAAGTACAAGATAGTGCAGAAAAACTGGATAGAAAGTTCCTACTGTGTCCAATTTCAAGTAGCAGCAGATCGAATCTCAGCAGCTTCTGTCACACCACCACTGGTCAAAGTGTGGGTTTTGATCTGGACAGATAAATAGCAGTGCTATTTATATGTCTAGAAGCTATCAACACAGGATTATGCAAAGTCCAGAAAGGGGCTGAATGATTAGCCTACTGGTGATTGTATATATCCTGCTAGCCCCTTGTTCCAGATCAAAGAGGACAGATTGGAACAGACAAAGAAACACAGAAATAGTAGGAAAGACAGAAATAGTATAAAGTATAAAGACAGAAATAGTAGTATAAAGACAGAAGTACAAGATAGTGCAGAAAAACTGGATAGAAAGTTCCTACTGTGTCCAATTTCAAGTAGCAGCAGATCGAATCTCAGCAGCTTCTGTCACACCACCACTGGTCAAAGTGTGGGTTTTGATCTGGACAGATAAATAGCAGTGCTATTTATATGTCTAGAAGCTATCAACACAGGATTATGCAAAGTCCAGAAAGGGGCTGAATGATTAGCCTACTGGTGATTGTATATATCCTGCTAGCCCCTTGTTCCAGATCAAAGAGGACAGATTGGAACAGACAAAGAAACACAGAAATAGTAGGAAAGACAGAAATAGTATAAAGTATAAAGACAGAAATAGTAGTATAAAGACAGAAGTACAAGATAGTGCAGAAAAACTGGATAGAAAGTTCCTACTGTGTCCAATTTCAAGTAGCAGCAGATCGAATCTCAGCAGCTTCTGTCACACCACCACTGGTCAAAGTGTGGGTTTTGATCTGGACAGATAAATAGCAGTGCTATTTATATGTCTAGAAGCTATCAACACAGGATTATGCAAAGTCCAGAAAGGGGCTGAATGATTAGCCTACTGGTGATTGTATATATCCTGCTAGCCCCTTGTTCCAGATCAAAGAGGACAGATTGGAACAGACAAAGAAACACAGAAATAGTAGGAAAGACAGAAATAGTATAAAGTATAAAGACAGAAATAGTAGTATAAAGACAGAAGTACAAGATAGTGCAGAAAAACTGGATAGAAAGTTCCTACTGTGTCCAATTTCAAGTAGCAGCAGATCGAATCTCAGCAGCTTCTGTCACACCACCACTGGTCAAAGTGTGGGTTTTGATCTGGACAGATAAATAGCAGTGCTATTTATATGTCTAGAAGCTATCAACACAGGATTATGCAAAGTCCAGAAAGGGGCTGAATGATTAGCCTACTGGTGATTGTATATATCCTGCTAGCCCCTTGTTCCAGATCAAAGAGGACAGATTGGAACAGACAAAGAAACACAGAAATAGTAGGAAAGACAGAAATAGTATAAAGTATAAAGACAGAAATAGTAGTATAAAGACAGAAGTACAAGATAGTGCAGAAAAACTGGATAGAAAGTTCCTACTGTGTCCAATTTCAAGTAGCAGCAGATCGAATCTCAGCAGCTTCTGTCACACCACCACTGGTCAAAGTGTGGGTTTTGATCTGGACAGATAAATAGCAGTGCTATTTATATGTCTAGAAGCTATCAACACAGGATTATGCAAAGTCCAGAAAGGGGCTGAATGATTAGCCTACTGGTGATTGTATATATCCTGCTAGCCCCTTGTTCCAGATCAAAGAGGACAGATTGGAACAGACAAAGAAACACAGAAATAGTAGGAAAGACAGAAATAGTATAAAGTATAAAGACAGAAATAGTAGTATAAAGACAGAAGTACAAGATAGTGCAGAAAAACTGGATAGAAAGTTCCTACTGTGTCCAATTTCAAGTAGCAGCAGATCGAATCTCAGCAGCTTCTGTCACACCACCACTGGTCAAAGTGTGGGTTTTGATCTGGACAGATAAATAGCAGTGCTATTTATATGTCTAGAAGCTATCAACACAGGATTATGCAAAGTCCAGAAAGGGGCTGAATGATTAGCCTACTGGTGATTGTATATATCCTGCTAGCCCCTTGTTCCAGATCAAAGAGGACAGATTGGAACAGACAAAGAAACACAGAAATAGTAGGAAAGACAGAAATAGTATAAAGTATAAAGACAGAAATAGTAGTATAAAGACAGAAGTACAAGATAGTGCAGAAAAACTGGATAGAAAGTTCCTACTGTGTCCAATTTCAAGTAGCAGCAGATCGAATCTCAGCAGCTTCTGTCACACCACCACTGGTCAAAGTGTGGGTTTTGATCTGGACAGATAAATAGCAGTGCTATTTATATGTCTAGAAGCTATCAACACAGGATTATGCAAAGTCCAGAAAGGGGCTGAATGATTAGCCTACTGGTGATTGTATATATCCTGCTAGCCCCTTGTTCCAGATCAAAGAGGACAGATTGGAACAGACAAAGAAACACAGAAATAGTAGGAAAGACAGAAATAGTATAAAGTATAAAGACAGAAATAGTAGTATAAAGACAGAAGTACAAGATAGTGCAGAAAAACTGGATAGAAAGTTCCTACTGTGTCCAATTTCAAGTAGCAGCAGATCGAATCTCAGCAGCTTCTGTCACACCACCACTGGTCAAAGTGTGGGTTTTGATCTGGACAGATAAATAGCAGTGCTATTTATATGTCTAGAAGCTATCAACACAGGATTATGCAAAGTCCAGAAAGGGGCTGAATGATTAGCCTACTGGTGATTGTATATATCCTGCTAGCCCCTTGTTCCAGATCAAAGAGGACAGATTGGAACAGACAAAGAAACACAGAAATAGTAGGAAAGACAGAAATAGTATAAAGTATAAAGACAGAAATAGTAGTATAAAGACAGAAGTACAAGATAGTGCAGAAAAACTGGATAGAAAGTTCCTACTGTGTCCAATTTCAAGTAGCAGCAGATCGAATCTCAGCAGCTTCTGTCACACCACCACTGGTCAAAGTGTGGGTTTTGATCTGGACAGATAAATAGCAGTGCTATTTATATGTCTAGAAGCTATCAACACAGGATTATGCAAAGTCCAGAAAGGGGCTGAATGATTAGCCTACTGGTGATTGTATATATCCTGCTAGCCCCTTGTTCCAGATCAAAGAGGACAGATTGGAACAGACAAAGAAACACAGAAATAGTAGGAAAGACAGAAATAGTATAAAGTATAAAGACAGAAATAGTAGTATAAAGACAGAAGTACAAGATAGTGCAGAAAAACTGGATAGAAAGTTCCTACTGTGTCCAATTTCAAGTAGCAGCAGATCGAATCTCAGCAGCTTCTGTCACACCACCACTGGTCAAAGTGTGGGTTTTGATCTGGACAGATAAATAGCAGTGCTATTTATATGTCTAGAAGCTATCAACACAGGATTATGCAAAGTCCAGAAAGGGGCTGAATGATTAGCCTACTGGTGATTGTATATATCCTGCTAGCCCCTTGTTCCAGATCAAAGAGGACAGATTGGAACAGACAAAGAAACACAGAAATAGTAGGAAAGACAGAAATAGTATAAAGTATAAAGACAGAAATAGTAGTATAAAGACAGAAGTACAAGATAGTGCAGAAAAACTGGATAGAAAGTTCCTACTGTGTCCAATTTCAAGTAGCAGCAGATCGAATCTCAGCAGCTTCTGTCACACCACCACTGGTCAAAGTGTGGGTTTTGATCTGGACAGATAAATAGCAGTGCTATTTATATGTCTAGAAGCTATCAACACAGGATTATGCAAAGTCCAGAAAGGGGCTGAATGATTAGCCTACTGGTGATTGTATATATCCTGCTAGCCCCTTGTTCCAGATCAAAGAGGACAGATTGGAACAGACAAAGAAACACAGAAATAGTAGGAAAGACAGAAATAGTATAAAGTATAAAGACAGAAATAGTAGTATAAAGACAGAAGTACAAGATAGTGCAGAAAAACTGGATAGAAAGTTCCTACTGTGTCCAATTTCAAGTAGCAGCAGATCGAATCTCAGCAGCTTCTGTCACACCACCACTGGTCAAAGTGTGGGTTTTGATCTGGACAGATAAATAGCAGTGCTATTTATATGTCTAGAAGCTATCAACACAGGATTATGCAAAGTCCAGAAAGGGGCTGAATGATTAGCCTACTGGTGATTGTATATATCCTGCTAGCCCCTTGTTCCAGATCAAAGAGGACAGATTGGAACAGACAAAGAAACACAGAAATAGTAGGAAAGACAGAAATAGTATAAAGTATAAAGACAGAAATAGTAGTATAAAGACAGAAGTACAAGATAGTGCAGAAAAACTGGATAGAAAGTTCCTACTGTGTCCAATTTCAAGTAGCAGCAGATCGAATCTCAGCAGCTTCTGTCACACCACCACTGGTCAAAGTGTGGGTTTTGATCTGGACAGATAAATAGCAGTGCTATTTATATGTCTAGAAGCTATCAACACAGGATTATGCAAAGTCCAGAAAGGGGCTGAATGATTAGCCTACTGGTGATTGTATATATCCTGCTAGCCCCTTGTTCCAGATCAAAGAGGACAGATTGGAACAGACAAAGAAACACAGAAATAGTAGGAAAGACAGAAATAGTATAAAGTATAAAGACAGAAATAGTAGTATAAAGACAGAAGTACAAGATAGTGCAGAAAAACTGGATAGAAAGTTCCTACTGTGTCCAATTTCAAGTAGCAGCAGATCGAATCTCAGCAGCTTCTGTCACACCACCACTGGTCAAAGTGTGGGTTTTGATCTGGACAGATAAATAGCAGTGCTATTTATATGTCTAGAAGCTATCAACACAGGATTATGCAAAGTCCAGAAAGGGGCTGAATGATTAGCCTACTGGTGATTGTATATATCCTGCTAGCCCCTTGTTCCAGATCAAAGAGGACAGATTGGAACAGACAAAGAAACACAGAAATAGTAGGAAAGACAGAAATAGTATAAAGTATAAAGACAGAAATAGTAGTATAAAGACAGAAGTACAAGATAGTGCAGAAAAACTGGATAGAAAGTTCCTACTGTGTCCAATTTCAAGTAGCAGCAGATCGAATCTCAGCAGCTTCTGTCACACCACCACTGGTCAAAGTGTGGGTTTTGATCTGGACAGATAAATAGCAGTGCTATTTATATGTCTAGAAGCTATCAACACAGGATTATGCAAAGTCCAGAAAGGGGCTGAATGATTAGCCTACTGGTGATTGTATATATCCTGCTAGCCCCTTGTTCCAGATCAAAGAGGACAGATTGGAACAGACAAAGAAACACAGAAATAGTAGGAAAGACAGAAATAGTATAAAGTATAAAGACAGAAATAGTAGTATAAAGACAGAAGTACAAGATAGTGCAGAAAAACTGGATAGAAAGTTCCTACTGTGTCCAATTTCAAGTAGCAGCAGATCGAATCTCAGCAGCTTCTGTCACACCACCACTGGTCAAAGTGTGGGTTTTGATCTGGACAGATAAATAGCAGTGCTATTTATATGTCTAGAAGCTATCAACACAGGATTATGCAAAGTCCAGAAAGGGGCTGAATGATTAGCCTACTGGTGATTGTATATATCCTGCTAGCCCCTTGTTCCAGATCAAAGAGGACAGATTGGAACAGACAAAGAAACACAGAAATAGTAGGAAAGACAGAAATAGTATAAAGTATAAAGACAGAAATAGTAGTATAAAGACAGAAGTACAAGATAGTGCAGAAAAACTGGATAGAAAGTTCCTACTGTGTCCAATTTCAAGTAGCAGCAGATCGAATCTCAGCAGCTTCTGTCACACCACCACTGGTCAAAGTGTGGGTTTTGATCTGGACAGATAAATAGCAGTGCTATTTATATGTCTAGAAGCTATCAACACAGGATTATGCAAAGTCCAGAAAGGGGCTGAATGATTAGCCTACTGGTGATTGTATATATCCTGCTAGCCCCTTGTTCCAGATCAAAGAGGACAGATTGGAACAGACAAAGAAACACAGAAATAGTAGGAAAGACAGAAATAGTATAAAGTATAAAGACAGAAATAGTAGTATAAAGACAGAAGTACAAGATAGTGCAGAAAAACTGGATAGAAAGTTCCTACTGTGTCCAATTTCAAGTAGCAGCAGATCGAATCTCAGCAGCTTCTGTCACACCACCACTGGTCAAAGTGTGGGTTTTGATCTGGACAGATAAATAGCAGTGCTATTTATATGTCTAGAAGCTATCAACACAGGATTATGCAAAGTCCAGAAAGGGGCTGAATGATTAGCCTACTGGTGATTGTATATATCCTGCTAGCCCCTTGTTCCAGATCAAAGAGGACAGATTGGAACAGACAAAGAAACACAGAAATAGTAGGAAAGACAGAAATAGTATAAAGTATAAAGACAGAAATAGTAGTATAAAGACAGAAGTACAAGATAGTGCAGAAAAACTGGATAGAAAGTTCCTACTGTGTCCAATTTCAAGTAGCAGCAGATCGAATCTCAGCAGCTTCTGTCACACCACCACTGGTCAAAGTGTGGGTTTTGATCTGGACAGATAAATAGCAGTGCTATTTATATGTCTAGAAGCTATCAACACAGGATTATGCAAAGTCCAGAAAGGGGCTGAATGATTAGCCTACTGGTGATTGTATATATCCTGCTAGCCCCTTGTTCCAGATCAAAGAGGACAGATTGGAACAGACAAAGAAACACAGAAATAGTAGGAAAGACAGAAATAGTATAAAGTATAAAGACAGAAATAGTAGTATAAAGACAGAAGTACAAGATAGTGCAGAAAAACTGGATAGAAAGTTCCTACTGTGTCCAATTTCAAGTAGCAGCAGATCGAATCTCAGCAGCTTCTGTCACACCACCACTGGTCAAAGTGTGGGTTTTGATCTGGACAGATAAATAGCAGTGCTATTTATATGTCTAGAAGCTATCAACACAGGATTATGCAAAGTCCAGAAAGGGGCTGAATGATTAGCCTACTGGTGATTGTATATATCCTGCTAGCCCCTTGTTCCAGATCAAAGAGGACAGATTGGAACAGACAAAGAAACACAGAAATAGTAGGAAAGACAGAAATAGTATAAAGTATAAAGACAGAAATAGTAGTATAAAGACAGAAGTACAAGATAGTGCAGAAAAACTGGATAGAAAGTTCCTACTGTGTCCAATTTCAAGTAGCAGCAGATCGAATCTCAGCAGCTTCTGTCACACCACCACTGGTCAAAGTGTGGGTTTTGATCTGGACAGATAAATAGCAGTGCTATTTATATGTCTAGAAGCTATCAACACAGGATTATGCAAAGTCCAGAAAGGGGCTGAATGATTAGCCTACTGGTGATTGTATATATCCTGCTAGCCCCTTGTTCCAGATCAAAGAGGACAGATTGGAACAGACAAAGAAACACAGAAATAGTAGGAAAGACAGAAATAGTATAAAGTATAAAGACAGAAATAGTAGTATAAAGACAGAAGTACAAGATAGTGCAGAAAAACTGGATAGAAAGTTCCTACTGTGTCCAATTTCAAGTAGCAGCAGATCGAATCTCAGCAGCTTCTGTCACACCACCACTGGTCAAAGTGTGGGTTTTGATCTGGACAGATAAATAGCAGTGCTATTTATATGTCTAGAAGCTATCAACACAGGATTATGCAAAGTCCAGAAAGGGGCTGAATGATTAGCCTACTGGTGATTGTATATATCCTGCTAGCCCCTTGTTCCAGATCAAAGAGGACAGATTGGAACAGACAAAGAAACACAGAAATAGTAGGAAAGACAGAAATAGTATAAAGTATAAAGACAGAAATAGTAGTATAAAGACAGAAGTACAAGATAGTGCAGAAAAACTGGATAGAAAGTTCCTACTGTGTCCAATTTCAAGTAGCAGCAGATCGAATCTCAGCAGCTTCTGTCACACCACCACTGGTCAAAGTGTGGGTTTTGATCTGGACAGATAAATAGCAGTGCTATTTATATGTCTAGAAGCTATCAACACAGGATTATGCAAAGTCCAGAAAGGGGCTGAATGATTAGCCTACTGGTGATTGTATATATCCTGCTAGCCCCTTGTTCCAGATCAAAGAGGACAGATTGGAACAGACAAAGAAACACAGAAATAGTAGGAAAGACAGAAATAGTATAAAGTATAAAGACAGAAATAGTAGTATAAAGACAGAAGTACAAGATAGTGCAGAAAAACTGGATAGAAAGTTCCTACTGTGTCCAATTTCAAGTAGCAGCAGATCGAATCTCAGCAGCTTCTGTCACACCACCACTGGTCAAAGTGTGGGTTTTGATCTGGACAGATAAATAGCAGTGCTATTTATATGTCTAGAAGCTATCAACACAGGATTATGCAAAGTCCAGAAAGGGGCTGAATGATTAGCCTACTGGTGATTGTATATATCCTGCTAGCCCCTTGTTCCAGATCAAAGAGGACAGATTGGAACAGACAAAGAAACACAGAAATAGTAGGAAAGACAGAAATAGTATAAAGTATAAAGACAGAAATAGTAGTATAAAGACAGAAGTACAAGATAGTGCAGAAAAACTGGATAGAAAGTTCCTACTGTGTCCAATTTCAAGTAGCAGCAGATCGAATCTCAGCAGCTTCTGTCACACCACCACTGGTCAAAGTGTGGGTTTTGATCTGGACAGATAAATAGCAGTGCTATTTATATGTCTAGAAGCTATCAACACAGGATTATGCAAAGTCCAGAAAGGGGCTGAATGATTAGCCTACTGGTGATTGTATATATCCTGCTAGCCCCTTGTTCCAGATCAAAGAGGACAGATTGGAACAGACAAAGAAACACAGAAATAGTAGGAAAGACAGAAATAGTATAAAGTATAAAGACAGAAATAGTAGTATAAAGACAGAAGTACAAGATAGTGCAGAAAAACTGGATAGAAAGTTCCTACTGTGTCCAATTTCAAGTAGCAGCAGATCGAATCTCAGCAGCTTCTGTCACACCACCACTGGTCAAAGTGTGGGTTTTGATCTGGACAGATAAATAGCAGTGCTATTTATATGTCTAGAAGCTATCAACACAGGATTATGCAAAGTCCAGAAAGGGGCTGAATGATTAGCCTACTGGTGATTGTATATATCCTGCTAGCCCCTTGTTCCAGATCAAAGAGGACAGATTGGAACAGACAAAGAAACACAGAAATAGTAGGAAAGACAGAAATAGTATAAAGTATAAAGACAGAAATAGTAGTATAAAGACAGAAGTACAAGATAGTGCAGAAAAACTGGATAGAAAGTTCCTACTGTGTCCAATTTCAAGTAGCAGCAGATCGAATCTCAGCAGCTTCTGTCACACCACCACTGGTCAAAGTGTGGGTTTTGATCTGGACAGATAAATAGCAGTGCTATTTATATGTCTAGAAGCTATCAACACAGGATTATGCAAAGTCCAGAAAGGGGCTGAATGATTAGCCTACTGGTGATTGTATATATCCTGCTAGCCCCTTGTTCCAGATCAAAGAGGACAGATTGGAACAGACAAAGAAACACAGAAATAGTAGGAAAGACAGAAATAGTATAAAGTATAAAGACAGAAATAGTAGTATAAAGACAGAAGTACAAGATAGTGCAGAAAAACTGGATAGAAAGTTCCTACTGTGTCCAATTTCAAGTAGCAGCAGATCGAATCTCAGCAGCTTCTGTCACACCACCACTGGTCAAAGTGTGGGTTTTGATCTGGACAGATAAATAGCAGTGCTATTTATATGTCTAGAAGCTATCAACACAGGATTATGCAAAGTCCAGAAAGGGGCTGAATGATTAGCCTACTGGTGATTGTATATATCCTGCTAGCCCCTTGTTCCAGATCAAAGAGGACAGATTGGAACAGACAAAGAAACACAGAAATAGTAGGAAAGACAGAAATAGTATAAAGTATAAAGACAGAAATAGTAGTATAAAGACAGAAGTACAAGATAGTGCAGAAAAACTGGATAGAAAGTTCCTACTGTGTCCAATTTCAAGTAGCAGCAGATCGAATCTCAGCAGCTTCTGTCACACCACCACTGGTCAAAGTGTGGGTTTTGATCTGGACAGATAAATAGCAGTGCTATTTATATGTCTAGAAGCTATCAACACAGGATTATGCAAAGTCCAGAAAGGGGCTGAATGATTAGCCTACTGGTGATTGTATATATCCTGCTAGCCCCTTGTTCCAGATCAAAGAGGACTCTACTGACTGAACTTTTAAAAGGAAAGAAAACTGTCAATTTTTCAGTAATAAAAACAAATTTACAGAAAGAATCAATAATCTTAATAAAAGATTCAGCACACTGGGGGGCTTAATAAAATGTAGTGTGTGATGGGCTCTACTGACTGAACTTTTAAAAGGAAAGAAAACTGTCAATTTTTCAGTAATAAAAACAAATTTACAGAAAGAATCAATAATCTTAATAAAAGATTCAGCACACTGGGGGGCTTAATAAAATGTAGTGTGTGATGCACCATATTTTAATCTTGTAGTGTGTGCATATGTTTAGGACGGTTATAGAGGATAGAATCGTATAAGATTCTCCTAGTGTATGATGGAGCCAGCTTTCCAAATCATTGAAGATTTAAAAAGTCCTAGTGTGAGCTGGGCTTAAAGGGCCACTTCACCCCTTTTAACCAGAGCTTATTTTAATGATGTTTAGGACACAAGAAACACTTTCCTGGGGTTTTTATGTGTGCAATATGTTTTTTTTTAAATTATATTTTAGTCATGACGCCATGTTCATGACCAAAAACCTGTCATGAAAATGTGGTCTCACTTTCTTCCTGGACTACAAAGTCACACCTCCCCCTCTCCACAAGGTGGGGAAGTGCACTAAAGCAGTATGGGCATTGTAGGAATTCAGCAATGCATTCAAACCCTAGTCAAACACACAGATTTCAAATTGTGCTACTGTTATCTACTACAAATACTATTGACATTGAGTGACTGCAGTTTCTTCCAGCGGTAAAATGTCCCTTTAAAGGATCACTTCACCACTTTTCAACATCTCTTCATATAATTGGTCCTCACTAATGTTAATGATAAAACACCACCATTTTTTCCTACTCAGTCTGTGTCTCATAGGAGGGCTTTGGGCAGTTCGGACACCCGTCCACCAGTGACATCATCATTAGGCAGATTTTTTTTTAAACAAGATTTGTTTTAAAATATATTTCGTTTTTTATTATCATGAGAACGATGGCTTCAACTTTTGCATTGCAACTTTTCAGGAAAAGAAAGCCTGCCGTTTCTATTAGCTTGGATTCACCATCGATGATGTCACTGGTGGACGGGTTTCTGAACTGCCCACAGCCTTCCTATGAGACACAGACTGAGTAGGAAAAAATGGTGGTATTTTATCATGAACATTAGTGAGGACCAATGATAGGAAGACGAGTTGAAAAGTGGTGAAATGTCCCTTTAAGGCCACTGCAGGGAGGTTTGAGGTGTCCAGCTGACTGGGCTTATAGTGGGGGATTCAGCTGACCTCTAGGAATCCCTCCCTGTATAAATTGCTTCGGGGATGACAGTAGCTATTGTGGCCCAAAGTGGGAGATCTAGGTCTTAATTAACATACCGGGCTCATGTGGGCCAGAACATCTATATTACCAAAATTACTCACTTGTATCGCACTGTAATTACGAAAAAACTGCTTATCACCAAACCGATAAAGCATCATCTTTTGGAGATGGAAGTGCTGGAAAGGATGTTGTGGAATGTACTGTAAAAGGTCCCCTTCACAGTACTGGACGCGTTTTTCAGATTTTTAGCTGATTTTTTCCGTCTGGGTTTTCCAAAAAACGCGTCCAGTGTGCAACCACCTTAAGTGTCTAAGAAAGGGAGAGAGTGTAGGCATAATGCTGTTAGCCCTATAATGGAGCTTGGATGTGTAGAAATGTAATCGGGTTGCAACGGAGCCTGGGCTTCTGTTAACAGTTGATACGGTAGGAAATGTAGCCTGTCCAGAGCTGCTTTACTATTGAATAGCAGAGAAGGTGTGGGATGTAAGATGGATAATGTCGTTGTGCCCAGGGACAGCATGGTGCTGTTGTTCATGCTGCCCGCTCAGCCATGATAATTAAAAGGCTCCCTCTATTCAGCCCCCAGTGTGCTGAAGATTTCACAGACAATAAAAAAGTACAACCACTGCTCGGCAGTAAAGATATCAAGACGGAGGCATTGAGCAGATGGTAGATGAAGAGCTATGAACAGGTCTGTCTGTGAACAATGGTTGCAGAAAGGATGTCAAAACGTTTGGCGAAACCAGTGAAGGAAAGGTTTAACAAGTTTCAAGTTAATTTCTATTACAGGTAATGTTCCTGAAAAGTACACTATGTCCAGTTTTACTCCACCATATTAGTCAATGCAGATTGTAAGCAATTGGGAGGGTGAGAAGGCTTGATATGGTCTACACGTGTATGGTATACATACACGTTCTGAATGCCCCTGCCGACTGATTCAGTAGCACAGCTACGGACTAGCAGGCCCCTGACAGAACCTGGCACATGTATGTTTAGCTCGGCCACATTGTGTTGGGTGGAATAAAGATATTCACACTCAAAAACACACACAACAAGAGTGCAAACTAGTGTTTGAATACTGAAATTAGTGTTTGAATACTCCCCTCAACAACAACTAAGTACATTATGGATTCCATCCAGGTCTCAAGGATTGGATTGTTCAGTGGCTTGACATCAACACTTGCAAGCAGTCCCTGAAGTGTAGGAAATATTTAGTTCTTTGTAATGATGTTGTGCAAAGTTGTGGACAATCTGGACATCTATAATGAACCTCAATTGATGGTTGAATTTAAATTGCCATACACACTCCGAAGAAGGCTATCACGCCTGAAACGTCCCGGTGGCAATTAAAAAGTCAATTTGGGGTGCTGTCTTATTCTTTCATTAGTTGTAATGATGTTCCTGCTTCATGCTGATTAAATACAATAAAATTCAATACAATACTAGCCTTCCTCTTACTGTGTAATTGCTAATCATTGTCTGAGATCACGTCTGCATGCTATTGGGTGAATCATGCTTTCCACAGTATTGACAACAAATAAGCTGGAAGAGAAAAGTTAGGATCTCCCTACCCCTTTGGGGTGACACAGCTTTCCTGAAATATAGTGACTCAGGTGCACAGGGCCCATTGGAGCAGAGGGGCTCCATCTCTGTATCACATGAATAGTGTGCCTGACTACCGGTATAATATTTCAGCCATATATGCCTGTCACAGTAGCAACCACCTGCTGTGAAATGAATACATGACTTTGTTTCCAACAGAAATATGTATTGCATGATTGATGTATAATATAGCAGCTCTATTCATCATACCTACAGTATATCCTTTTGCACAGCATACAGTATCTTTCTCAGTCATAAGTAAAACTCATGACTGAGTTGAATATACCTCCCCTGAGGGTATTCCTGGTATTGATGTCGCTCGCTCTGGCAAGCTGAGTCCAGAGGCTCAGGGGATATATGGGTGGTTTGTCAAAGTCTCCAGGGAGTGCTGATGAGGACACATCCCAGAGAGGGGAGACATAGATGAATGAATAGAGGAAACAGAGGGAGACTAGAAAGGTGCGCTCAGTGGACTGCAAATCCCTGCCAGGAGGCACATCCTACCACCCTCCATCTTACAGTATGTCAGTGTGAGGCTGTGTGTGTGTGTGTGTGTGTGTGTGTGTGTGTGTATGAAATGGCACAGGGCAATGGGGGGGGGTGCATATCTTTGGTCCGACACGCAATAGTTTGACACCCTACCCAAAACCCTAACCGCATGCGGAAGCCACGGGTGAGTCTTAACCAGCCACGTATGTGTCTTAACTGGTCACGTATGTCGGACTCTTGGTACGTCGGACTAACGTGTACCTCATACACAGTATAATGTACTCCTGTACCTTTTTATGTTTTATATATACTCCTGTACTTTTGTTACATACAGCGGAAGCCACGGGTGAGTCTTAACCAGCCACGTATGTGTCTTAACTGGCCACGTATGTCGGACTCTTGGTACGTCGGACTCTTAGTACGTCGGACTAACGTATTTGTACCTCATACACAGTATAATGTACTCCTGTACCTTTTTATGTTTTATATATACTCCTGTACTTTTTTTACATCCAAAGGTCTTGGTCTCCTTTACGTTTGGAATACTGTTCATGCATAGAGGGAGATTCTCTGTATTGTGGCCTAATTAAATTTCATGGGCTTCTGTTTCCTGGAACACAGCTGTGTTGATTAGTCAAATCTGAGACGCAAGACACGTACCGGTACCTTCCCAGATCAGAAGATGCAAACAGAGCTGGCAGCACAAATTGATATCCGCTTGCTGTTTCAAATTTCACAGCAATTATCTGGTTCTCTACCAAGAGTGTGTGTGCCAGGTTTATACAATCCTGTAAACACCTTTACAACCACAACAACACACCTGCGCCAGTCTGTTTGCAAATGCACATGCACGTACAAGCACGCATGCATACAGCACGGGAACACACAGTGGACCATTGTGTGTGTGTGCGTGCGTGCGTGCGTACACTCACAAAATACACAGACCACCCGTCACATTGCAGTTACTTAACATGGGACTAGAAGTGGAAGCCTTCCTGGTCAACTAAAGACAATGCTCTCTCTGAGGATGCCACAGTGTGATGGTTTTCAATGTTTCCTCGGTCCTAGGAGATGTAATGCAACATTGCTTTGTGGCAGGGAAGAAAACACATTTCTGAACGATGCTGTCTCATCCCATCTCTCATGTGAATGAACACATTTAGAACACCATGGGACTTAACAAACAAACCAAAACTAACAAATGGAATGACACGCAGACAAGTCTCGACAGTCTTTTGGTGTCTATTTTGAGAAAGGTGCCTCTTCTACCCACACAGTGCCACTAAAGGCTTACAGAGCCTTTGAGCACATTATCCGTGGCTGCTTCTTCTCTAGATGCGGTGTTCTTTGAGTTATTTGGAGTGTCTGTTCCATTCACTCCATTCTGGCTCTCCCCATGCAGGAGCTCCCATGACCAGCTGGTTGAGCTGCGTAGCTGTGGGCAGCCTTGGACACCAATCAAGTATTGATGTTTGAGCTCTGGGTTGGCAGGCTGGTAACCGGAACTAAGCTCTCTGCTAGACACAGACAGGGAAGAGCTCCACTATACAAAGAGGCTGGCTTCAACAGAAGCCTGTGCAGCCTTCAGCTGAGTTGGACTGGATTCAGAGACTAACTTTTTGGAGAATAGTTTAACATAATATAATTTAGTTCACCATGCGTCTCAGCGTGTGTGGGCTCGGAAAAGGGATTTGGTGTAGAGGGAGAAAGGAGTGGGAGAAGTGGTTTGATTTGTAACAGATTTGATAAGCGTATTCATCGTATTTAATTATAGCTTGAAATGCTGCTTGGTAACAAATATTGCACAATGTGGAAAGAGTGCAACATTTCTGATGATAAGCCTGTGTTTGTGTATGCAAACACATCCAGCGTTCTCAATGGCAGGTGCAGAGATGTAGAAGTGTTAAAAACTAATCAGTCTCTATGACCTTTTCCAGTCTCGTCATGCGATGCATGGATAATCTGCAATGCATGCCTGGGAGAGCAGGGTCTGCGTGTTGTATGCTCACAGGTCTTTTATAAGCCAGAGGAGACCTTTTAGTGGTTGTTTTATACTACAAAGGTATTACTGAGCGTCTTAGGACGTCCTTCACCCCATGCACTGCCATGAATATCAATTGAAACAGCTGTCTAATTGTGATGGACTGTATGTAGCGTGATCTCTGTTTTATAGTGTACAGTTGTGTGATGGTGGCTCTTGTTTGTCTCTATTTTAAACCGCATTTCCTGCCCCGGTGAGACTATGAATTTCTGCCTTTGGGGAGCAATAGTCTACAGTAGTATATCTATTCTAGTCTGTAGCTAAACCAAGCAACCGAAGGAACGACAAGGAATTGTTCTAACCACTAACCCTGACATCCTAATTTTGGGCATGTCATTATAGACATATTCCAGATGGATGGATGACATCTGCCTGCTATCGGATAATGTTGAGCAGCCAGAGTGGAAACTTAGTCCATCAAGGTTGCATGCATGGTCTTTGGCTAAACGCCAGGAAAACAGATGATCACATACATCCTCCAGGACCGCCAATCGCGCGAATCTCGTTTGCGTCCAAGCATAGGCATGGTAACATGTATGATACATGATACAAGAGAACTGTCTGTAACTTGTACGTTTTCTTTTTGTAGAAGAGGCAAACTAATATTGTTTACCGGTATGCTGTTTGCTTTGATGGAATAATTGATTGAACACACGTGTACGTTGCACTATGATTTGATTTGGGTGTGAACTTCTAAATAAAGTGTTAGTGATTATCGTGTATTAATCTAATTATAGTAAACTAATAATATACTAAAAAGGATAAAGGTGAAGGGAAAAGAGACCTTTTTACAGTACAATGTTTCACGTTTACTTACACATACAAATACATTACACAATCAACACAAACACTTTATTTAGAACACACCCAAATCAAATCCTATTACGGTGTACTTTGATTTGGGTGCATGTACTACATGACATGTTCAATCAATTATTCCATCAAAGCAAACGGCATAAACAATATTAGTTTGCCTCTTACAAAAATACAACTTACAAGTTCGTTACAAGGCTGCATTCTCGCATTCTGTCGCGCGTGCCAAGCTGTCATTCTCTTGTATTATTTTCCCACCATGGAGTAACCCGCATCTCGGAGGACAGTCAAGACGGGCAGTGTCGGTAGGCCAATCGGAGGCAGGCGGGACGTTACCATGCCCAGACCATGCCTATGCTCGGACACAAACGAGATTCACGCCCACTAATCTCTATCAACAACAGAATGTGGGTTCATGGGTAATTTTGACATGTACCTTATTTATAGTAAAGAAAGCAAGATTTGGCATTATGCCTCTGAATGGCATGGCCGTATGGAAATCTAAGCATAAACCAAAATGAGCTCACTACCAACAAGCATCTGTATGGGGGATTACCAAGGGTGAGTGAGAAGATGACAGCCAGGAGAATGAGGCTGGCCGGTCACTGCCATAGACACTAGGAAAGAGATGGCCATTATTATTATTATTACAATTTTTGATTATATAAAAAAGGTATATACGGTCATATTTTTGGTAAATAATGCAGTGTCCAGTGTTTGCACTGGAGATTCCCCCTTCTCATCAGTGGCCCATATGTATGAGGCTTGAGTCTAGTGTGTGGAGCAAATTAAGTCCCTACAATTCCCTAGTACCTAAGCTCTATTTCCATATGAATACTGTACATCTTCATTTTCACTGCCTGGTGATTCTTCTAATCTAATGCAATTACTGTAGCTCACTTCTATGTGCTAATTGGATATCATGACGATATCCATTATGGCAGACTCCCCCTTCCCTGTTGTGCCATTTCTGATGTGCAGACGTAATGGACACATCTAAGTTCAGATAATGCAAATGTAATTTCCCACCTGTGGTGGTGTTCAATAGGGACCGTAGATGGGGGGTAAAGCGACCAGCGATCAGTGCGTAGTGTGTCTGTGTGGTGTGCATACGTTTGCTTTTGTGTAAAGTGTGTCTCACAACAGTGATTTTTTTTCTCTCATTTCTTCTTGCATATCTTTAGGAGGGAAGAGCGGAAATGAATTGCAGCCATAATATGCAGACACCAAATGTAAGTCCTGCACATTTGCGGAAGAAAGCAAACTGCTGTATATGCATTGTGCAGTAGACTATGCTAATAACAGTAACCATTGATACGTGATGTATTTTATTTTGACATGTATTTGACGCTATAGGTTATTTAGCCAGTGTGTGCATATGGAATTATTGATTTGATTGAATTTTGTTTGGGTCATGGCCCAAATGATTTTGTATTTTGTTGATAAATGGTGCATAGCACAAGTTTAGAGCTCAACTGTTGCCTCATTATACTCAGATTGCTGCATAAATGACTGTATGATTTGCTGTTTCCCTTCTCTAAAGTGGGTGGTAGTGGAAGATGAGTGGGTGTGGGTGATGGGGACCGCAATGGGGGATTGGGTATGTGATGATCGTGAGCGTGACAGGCTGACATCGTAGGAAGAGATAGGTACTAAATTGTGGCAATGCATACATTAACTTGAGGTAATCGTGTCTTTTAGATTCTGTCTCGTCTCGTGACGCACAGCTTTGCTGCCTGCTTAAGCAGCCCCACAACACACGCACGCACGCACGCCACACGCACTAGCACACGCCAAACGCACATTTTTCTGGTATCCTGTACTGTTAATGCTTAGAACATGGAAAGCAGGCTTATAAGCCATTACCCAACTTACATAACCTATTACAGTAGATCTGAAAATACAGTCCCACTTGCTTCAACATTGGGAGCCACAACGACCAGTGTGAACAAAACAGCATGAGCATCATAACACATGTCAGGCTTGGCATCACAAGCTCCTCAAAGCAATTAAAGAGAGAAGAAAAGTGTCCCTCAATTAACTCATCAAGCCAATTTTGGGGTGAATTATTTTTTACCAGCGTGTGCCATTATGGAAATGAAGGGCATTAAGAATCTCTGGTGCACAGCAGTCTTTGTACAGTAATACCAATTACATTTTGTGGATTATCTGTGACAGCTAAAAGCAACGTGCTCACGCGCATTTGGAGGCTATAGGCTAAGTGAACCTATAGAAAAACTGACTGACTAGTACGTCATTTCAGTGGGAAGTGAAAAGTACAGCCATGCATTCTCTTCCAACAACCCGTTGAGGTTAGCCTTCACTCACATCAACCTAGAGTAATGGGGCTCTTTGCACGTCAGTCAGACTCACAGTCAGTTTGCCAGTTTAATGCCTGACACGTCTTCCTCTTCTCCTCATCTTCATCTTCACCACAGTTAATGAAAATCTTATCAACACCATTATTCCAATAGTGTACTTCTACTATATATCCACATCCTTATACAGTACACCGCTGAACAAACTGTATAAACATCCTTAAGATATCTATTTTTCTTTCTTTCTTTCTTCTTTGTCTTTGTCTGTGTCTTCGTCTTCTCCTTCGTCTTGCTGAGTACCATTGAAAAGAAATGTGCACATGTGCAGATGAAAAATATACTTGTATGCTATCTAGCGATATTCATTCTTTGGTATAATGGTAGAAGAGTTACTGTGCTGACAGGAGTGGGGTGTCTGAAACATAGTCATTATTCCTTTTCATGTGGCCTGGTGCAATGAGATGGATGAGCCTAAATGGGTCGCGCACATGGATCTGTCCCACATCTACAAAGCGTAAAACTCCCATTAAGTGCTACATAATGATGAGTGCCAAAGAACTGAACCCGCTTATTATTCCACATTCCTTCTTTTTCAAATTTGACATTCTATATCTCTGCTGTCGGGAGGAAACCTCATACTGTAACAGGAAATGAAAAATAAGTGTGTGTGTGTGTGTGTGTGTGTGTGTGTGTGTGTGTGTGTGTGTGTGTGTGTGTGTGTGTGTGTGTGTGTGTGTGTGTGTGTGTGTGTGTGTGTGTGTGTGTGTGTGTGTGTGTGTGTGTGTGTGTGTGTGTGTGCGCACGTGCGTGTGTGCGTATAAGCAAAAGTCGTGATGCGACATTTCCTGGTTTAGACGCTTAGCGCTCCACTGTTGTAGCTGACACTTTCTGGAGCTGACACTTTGTGTAGTGGGCGGTGGCAGTGTGTAGTGGCAAAACGCGTGTTGCCCGTGTGTGGCGTGTGGCCCGTGTGTGGCCTGTGTGTGTGTGCAGCAGCATTACATGAAGAGATGCAAGCATTACATGCTTCCTGCGTGACTGCTTCCTGCGTTACATGCTTCCTGCACGTATATATAGTAACTGCGACCTAGCGGTCGCAATAATAATTAGCATTCAGGATTGTTCTTCTGTCTATTGACATTTTATTTGTGATATATTAGCCAATAAGCCAATTACAATTACTTAAACCAAGAAGAATAACACAGTAAAGTCCCAAGTCATAATGCAAAACATTTATTTTGTTCGGCGACACCTCATGGTAGCTCCGTTACAGCGTCTGTTCCCAGAATTCCATGGAAATTCCACTCCAAAACGAATATTTTGGAATCAGAAATGTCATGTATTAACTTTAAAATGAATGCATTTTTAAATTAATACTTTTCCAATTAATTATTTTTTTTATTAATACATTTCCAATATAATTTTGGTGTGAGTGTTGGGGGCAGACCCTAAGAACTGTTTGTATAGAGAAGCTGTCAGAAAACACAACAAACACAAAAACTATGCCAGTGAAAGATATCAAACATTTAATTGACATTGTTTCACATGATGACTTTAATTTAACTCATTGAGTGTAAGAAATAGATCTCAAATTGACTTTGTATACTCTCTGCCCTATTGCAGGACAGATGGAGGTGTGTGGCATGCAGCCAATGGATAAATCTAGTCCATTTCCGGAGGCAAAGTGCTGTGTTTGTCCCGCCTTCGTGTGTTTGGTATTTTGAGGTTTTGCTGTGTGCCTGTGTGGGAGGAGAGGAGCAGTAGGGGGTGTGCTGTTTGCAAATCAGCCGCACACCACAATTTAGGGGTCAAGAGGACCACAATTCGCCCCATGCATCCGCCGTCTGCCTGAACCTAGGAGTACTGGTGTTCAGAAAATTGCTATTTTCAGCATATTGAATTTGGCGGAGGCACAGCCAGCTAGACGTAAACTAACTTTATATTATACTTGTCTGGTAAACAAGTTTTAACATGTTTTACAAATTATATGCATTCTAACCGTGACTGTTGAGCTGAGCATCATGACAAACTATAACCTGACATCCACCTGGATGTGCAGCAGTCATTTTGTGGACATCCACCCAGGTAGTTTATTTGATCATTAAGAATTGAACTGGCTTTCCAAAGCGTCCGCTCTACCTCCTGAGCCACTGTGACCAAGTGCGTGTGGCTCACACAAGTGGACACACGCACGTGCGCGCACGGTCGCACACGCACACATTGATATTGGTGATGTTTTTGATCAGGTCCTTGTTTTTTTCTAAAGTCCCCATTGAGTGTTTACTGTTACAGCACACCAACATCTCCTCAGTGGAGGAGAGAGGGGAGATTATTGGCACCACATCCACCTGGCTTTAGATGGGTGTTCCCCTAGCAACGGGAAATAAAACACTTATTCAATAGGCTGGTGCATACAGCTGCAAACTTATTATGCTACAAGTGCATGGTTTTTGTTTCATTACAAATGGCAAGGATCCTATTACACATAAAGCCTACTGTGCATGTCTGCCAGTAATAAATGGTTTGCGGTATGTTGCGTATATGTATTTTTCTCTCAGTGCCTCCCTGACAACATTAACTTCATTAGCATTGTTTGTTTGTTTATTTTTCACTCACAAAAACATTAAAAAATGATACACAAGTCCATAAAAAATCTGAAGGAGAATGCCTAAAAACCCTCCAGGGGTTTAAGAAGTGGCCTTCTCCAAGAACATCTGTACATTCACAGGACAAAACTACATCAACATTGAAAATGCAGATCCACTACAAACACAACACCAGACATGTCACACATAACAAGAAAAGAAAACAGCAGAACAAATCACAATAGTAAAAATCTAAGTTACAAAACCGGTTAATTTGGCACACCATATGGGAAGTATTTGGTGGTTTAGAGAAGTGATTTTAGAACCTTTTTGAATTGGTGATAAGACAACTCCCATAGATGTAAAGGCAGAGAATTTGATATTTTAGACCCTAGTCTGGAGCCTATATTAAACTGAGTTTGAGACGTACAGGCCTGAGGTGATTTGAGCTACGTGTTAGTAATTAGTAATTATGGACCGGAGAATTATACCCAAATAGATGATGGAAAAAAGACTGAAGGGTTTTCCCCAATGAGCCATGAACAAAATAGACCAATTTGAAGATGGTCCACTTGGTAAACACTGAGAACACCTAATAGACTAGCGATTTTTGTCTAAACAAATAGTAGAAACTGAACATTATGATGGGTTAATGAGCAAATGCGGCGGCGGTGGCTCAGGGGTAGAGTGCCTGGATGGCAACCGCAAGGTTGCCAGTTCAAACCCGGGCTCCCCCAGAGTTAGTGTCGAAGTGTCCTTGAGCAAGACACTGAACCCCTAATTGCTCCCGATGTGCTGGTTGGTGCCTTGCATGGTTTCCGTTGCCATCGGTGTATGAATATGTGGGTGAATGTAATGCACAATCTCTGTAAAGCGCCTTGGATAAAGGCGCTATATAAATGCACCATTTACCATTTATGATGGAATACATTACACTAGGCTAAGGAACAATGTTGCCCCCCTCTCTGTGGGTGATGAGAAGACTCATCGTATTATTGTGTTCTATTTCGATGCTGCTAGTAGTGTGTTTAGCTGTGGCTGGCATGGCCAATGTGCTCGGTGAACCAAAAGGAACATTGTATTTTGCAGTTGCCCTGACTGGCCCTGCATCACTTTGTTATGTGGCCTGCTTTGTGAGCGCGTGCGTGCGTGCGTGCGTGCGTGCGTTTGCACGAGTGGAGGCTACAATACATTTTCAGTTTCCATTAAAAAAAAAACCATTACAGGTTAACACACAAATCCATGATGGTGATAATTTGTAGAAGACATTTATGGAAAAATATGTAATGGGTGTATTAGCTATTGTTTAATTTACAGGATGCTAAATCCTTCGCATGTCGATAATAAAAATAAAATAATAAAACATGTTTAATAATGATCTAAATAAGCCATACATCATCAGGCGTATCCTCGCATAATTGTGCGATGTGATGATACAGATGTGGAAGTACTGCTCATTTATTTGTATTTATTTATTTATTTTATTTTTGGCTTTCGCCTTTTTATTTTATATATATATTATTTTATATAGAGGGATAGTCAGTAGGCTGACAGGAAATGGGGAGAGAGATGGAGAGGGGGGGGGGGGTGACATGCAGTAAATTCTGTCAGGATCAGGAGTCGAACCCGCGGCACACTGCCAGACTGGAAAAACTACAGCCTTCAACAAACTGAAGACCCATGCATCTCAGCTAGTTCAAAGATCTGGCCCATTTTGGAGTTTCTGCATGCTTGGAAAATTCCTTGCCGGTATAGCAAGAGAGTATATGCACTTCGGCAAAAATGAAAATGGACAAATGTGCACCAACTTGGATGAACTGAGGTTCATATAATTGCATCAACAACAGATAGAGGATGCATTTGAACATGCCACAGTCACATCCCTAAACCCACGGTGTAGAGTCCTATATGGTGCCACAGTCACATCCCTAAACCCATGGTGTAGAGTCCTATTAGAGCAGCGATATAGTGCCACAGTCACATCCCTAAACCCAATGTGTAGAGCCCTATATGGTGCCACAGCCACATCCCTAAACCCACAGTGTAGAGTCCTATATGGTGCCACAGTCACATCCCTAAACCCAATGTGTAGAGCCCTATATGGTGCCACAGTCACATCCCTAAACCCACAGTGTAGAGTCCTATATGGTGCCACAGTCACATCCCTAAACCCAATGTGTAGAGCCCTATATGGTGCCACAGCCACATCCCTAAACCCAATGTGTAGAGCCCTATATGGTGCCACAGCCACATCCCTAAACCCACAGTGTAGAGTCCTATATGGTGCCACAGTCACATCCCTAAACCCAATGTGTAGAGCCCTATATGGTGCCACAGCCACATCCCTAAACCCACAGTGTAGAGTCCTATATGGTGCCACAGTCACATCCCTAAACCCAATGTGTAGAGCCCTATATGGTGCCACAGTCACATCCCTAAACCCACAGTGTAGAGCCCTATATGGTGCCACAGTCACATCCCTAAACCCACAGTGTAGAGTCCTATATGGTGCCACAGTCACATCCCTAAACCCAATGTGTAGAGCCCTATATGGTGCCACAGTCACATCCCTAAACCCACAGTGTAGAGTCCTATTAGAGCAGCGATATAGTGCCACAGTCGCATCCCTAAACCCATGGTGTAGAGTCCTATTAGAGCAGCGATATGGTGCCACAGCCACATCCCTAAACCCACAGTGTAGAGTCCTATTAGAGCAGCGATATGGTGCCACAGTCACATCCCTAAACCCACGGTGTAGAGTCCTATTAGAGCAGCGATATGGTGCCACAGCCACATCCCTAAACCCACAGTGTAGAGTCCTATATGGTGCCACAGCCACATCCCTAAACCCACAGTGTAGAGTCCTATATGGTGCCACAGCCACATCCCTAAACCCACAGTGTAGAGTCCTATATGGTGCCACAGTCACATCCCTAAACCCACAGTGTAGAGTCCTATATGGTGCCACAGTCACATCCCTAAACCCACAGTGTAGAGTCCTATATGGTGCCACAGTCACATCCCTAAACCCATGGTGTAGAGTCCTATTAGAGCAGCGATATAGTGCCACAGTCACATCCCTAAACCCAATGTGTAGAGCCCTATATGGTGCCACAGCCACATCCCTAAACCCACAGTGTAGAGCCCTATATGGTGCCACAGCCACATCCCTAAACCCACAGTGTAGAGTCCTATATGGTGCCACAGTCACATCCCTAAACCCACGGTGTAGAGTCCTATATGGTGCCACAGTCGCATCCCTAAACCCATGGTGTAGAGTCCTATTAGAGCAGCGATATGGTGCCACAGTCACATCCCTAAACCCACGGTGTAGAGTCCTATTAGAGCAGCGATATGGTGCCACAGTCACATCCCTAAACTCACGGTGTAGAGTCCTATATGGTGCCACGGTCACATCCCTAAACCCACGGTGTAGAGTCCTATTAGAGCAGCGATATGGTGCCACAGTCACATCCCTAAACCCACAGTGTAGAGTCCAATTAGAGCAGCGATATGGTGCCACAGTCACATCCCTAAACCCACGGTGTAGAGACCTATTAGAGCAGCGATATGGTGCCACAGTCGCATCCCTAAACCCACGGTGTAGAGTCCTATCGACAAGGGATGGATTGTCAGAGATGGAGCGATTGAAGCATGCAGTCCTATTAAGAACCCCCCTCCCCCGCACCTACAGAGGTGAGAGCCATTACTCATTTGTACTACAAAGATGAAAATTGTAGAGAGTGGAAAGTGTCTCTCCTCTCCGTTGGCCTTCCCTGTATGGAGTTCTGCACCTGCTGTGCAGAATGTCAAAATGTGTCACCAGATGTGTCTGATACTGTTATTTGACTTTCTAGTGCACACACACACACACACACACACACACACACACACACACACACACACACACACACACACACACACACACACACACACACACACACACACACACACACGCGCGCACACGCACACACACACACAGTGTTTGTTTTCCATTTCAGTCTCCTGTTTTTGTTTATTGTCTCCTCCAGACCGAAGGCATGGGGAGAGTACGTTTTGCACTCTGTCCGTCCGTCTGTGTACAGCTAATCTCAGGCACTGTTTGCCCGGACGATGCCAAACTATGCACACACACTCCCTGGATGACTAACCACTGACCCCATTTTTCCACAACGGCCTGTTATAGCGCCACCACGAGGCCGACTTTTGCAAAACACATTTCTTTACATTACCCGTGCACATTTTATCCATACATCATGCGAATCGGTATACACAATACACATAAATCTCCATAGTCATGTCATCAACACGGACCTGTCCGCTTCGCCATATTCAATCCCCTTTGGCTAAGATTGCCTTCCAAAGTTTGCATGATTGGTCCGTTTTGAACAAAATGCCTCAAATCATGAACGCAGAGTGCAATTTGAGGTATATTTTAGGCCCAGGAAGAAATGCTACTTGAAAATGTTCACATCAGCCTCATGGTGGAGCTATTACTGTCCCATTCGTGTTTTTACCTAACTGCACCGATCTGTGTAAAACTTTGTATGCACACTCTCTAGAGGCCAAGGAAAATCCTTTGACCTGCATTTTTCACGATCTGCTCTTTATAGCGCCACCATGAGGCTGACTTATGTAAAACACATTTTTTGATATTAGGCTACTCCTTCCGATTTTATCCAAATCTCACGTAAATCGGTGCAGTACATGATCTCTATAGTCAAGTGATCAAGGTGGGTCTGTTTGATTTCTCATATTTCATCCAGATTGTGTTTACAGTACACACGTTTGACTTCAGTGTTTACACACTTTTGTCTTCAATGTTTATGTTTACACAAACACTCAAAGCTGGGCATAGGAGGGCCGGCTAGCGCCCCTCTAATAACAAAAACAGAAAAACATGGTTCGCTTGTTTCTAACTCGGGTAGTATCTCAAAATCCGAGGGCCTCTGCTGCTAGACTATAAGATGGAGAGGGCACTGGTGGGAAGGTGAAGGCTGCTTCACAGTTTATATGCTGAAGGTTGTAGGAGATAGCAGATACTTTAATACTTGGCATATCTTGGGAAACTAATGAAAAAGGAACACTGTCAGACAATCACAGACGGAGCAGGAGACAACCAGATGGAGCAGGAGACAACCAGATGGAGAGATGATTTGTGTTCAGGAGCTTTGCAGGACTTAAAGTGATTAAGAGCATTCATCTTTGTGCTGTTATGGAGGAGGTTCTCCACGTGGTTGTGGCTTAAAGGACCACTTCACCACTTTTCAACTTCTCTTACTATAATTGGTCCTAACTAATGTTCATGATAAAATACCACCATTTTTTCCTACTCAGTCTGTGTCTCATAGGAAGGCTGTGGGCAGTTCAGAAACCCGTCCACTAGTGACATCATCGATGGTGAATCCAAGCTAATAGAAACGGCAGGCTTTCTTTTCCTGAAAAGTTGCAATGCAAAGGTTGAAGCCATCGTTCTCACGATAATAAAAATCTAAATATATTTTAAAACAAATCTTGTTTAAAAAAGAATCTGCCTAATGATGATGTCACTGGTGGACGGGTGTCCGAACTGCCCAAAGCCCTCCTATGAGACACAGACTGAGTAGGAACAAAAGGTGGTGTTTTATCATGAACATTAGTGAGGACCAATTATATGAAGAGATGTTGAAAAGTGGTGAAGTGGTCCTTTAAGTGTGGTTGTCGTCAGCTTTCTATTCTGTCTATTATAAATATTATCTCCTGGGTATATGGAACACACTTTCCTGAAACTGAGACAAAACATAGCTAACCTAACCAAGCTAAGCTAACCCCATTTCCTCTTCCCTTCACCCCTTCCTCAGACTAAATGTGAAATTCCTGAATGATCCTGCAGGGCAAAATCTTGTCTTTTTCCCCAGTAGTGTGGTTCAAATGCAACATATGACAGAGGCAGACCGTGTTTAAGAGCAAAGTAGGATTGTGTCAATTACGACATACTGCTGAATGTCTTACTGCCATGGGCTGTAAGAAATGAACTCCTGTTGTTACACTGTTTCTCAGTGATGTCCTGCCACCTTGTCTTCTTGCCCCTATTATGGGGTGGCCATAGCTGAGTGGTTGGCTTGAGCAGCCAGAGGCTCTGGTTGTTGCAGGTCACATTCCAGGCCAGGCTAGAAATGTGTCGATGTGTGTCCCTGAGCAAGACTCTTAACCCCTAATTGCTCCCCGAGCGCCCTAGAATGGCTGCTCACTGCTACTAGTAATTATATGATGGGTGAATGCATGCAGAGGACGAATATATCACGTATACTCATTACACATGCAGTATATATGCAGAGTTATACACAGTTACAAAAAACACCCCAAGGAGTGGGGAATAAATTATAATAATAATAATGATTATTATCCATACACAAAGGGAGTCCCCGGCCTCCCTGAGAGTTCAGGCAGGGCCCTGCGTGAGTGCAGTTTACAGAGGCCAACAGCGGCTCATAAACAACATGACGACCTATCCTTGACTATCCCCCCCCCCCCCCCCCCCCCCCCCAGCTGTGCCCTGTATTCATATTCTGCTGCTGAGTCAGAGAGGCAACGCAGCTGATGGGGGCTGACAGCCTACCTCCCTGCCTGCCCTGAACCCCTGTGGACATATTCAGTTTAGCATCTTCTTCACCATCCCAATATGCACATGCAACACATGATAACGAGCAAGCTATAGCCAGGACTAGATGACCATGTTTGTATTCATATACACATTTGACAGACATGGGGAAGGTACAGTATGTGTAACCCCTATCTTCTGGTTCCCAGCAATAATGCAGCAGACACAATCACAGTCTGGATTCAGTGTTTTTACTAGAGACCACCTGAGTAAAACACACAAATAATATTGTCAGAGGCAGGTCAGATCTGTCATGCTTTCTCCAGCTCCTGTCTCTTCAGAGCCCAACATAAAGTGACTGTTTAACATTTGTTTGTCATATTCATTGAACAGCCAACATTACTAATGACAACAATAATAATGTGATTAACACCAGTGTTGCAATGACATGAATTGACTACAGTATATACCAGAACAATAAAACAATAAACACAATAATTGTACACTTCACATACCTGAGTAAAACACACAAATAATATTGTCAGAGGCAGGTCAGATCTGTCATGCTTTCTCCAGCTCCTACAAACCCATTAACAAACATAGAAATCAGTGAACTTCCATTCCATAGCACAGTGATAGCTGTTAGCATAGGAAGCTAATGTGGCTAGCTACTATCAACAAAGATTCTACATGCAAAATGTAGGACAGAAATTGTTTTCACGACTAGTAATGCTTCTCTTGTTGATTTGGCTTGAACATCTTAGGCATAGTAATGCACAAAATACAACATTAGACAATGTTAACCAGGAGTGGAGATCACAACATACCTGTCTCTTCAGAGCCCAACATAAAGTGAAGAGACAAGCCACACGTCAGCATGTATAAGCCTCCCCTGACCACATGGTGTCACTGTTTACTCTTTTGAGTGTACATGATATTGGAAAACATAGGAAACTATTTTGGCGAACTTCACATTGAAAGTATGCATATTTACACATCTGTTACATTCCTCCCTCTTGAATTCGCCAAAATACAAATATAAACTCAGAGAACGACATAGAACTACTGGTAATCCAATGTACAAACTAGGACAACTGGGAATATGCTCACATAGCATACACGATTGCTAAAGGTCAACTAAGTAGCTGTTCCAGTACAGAACTGACAAAGAAAATTGCAATCATAACCAAATAAAGTGCCATTTACACTTCACCTTGCATTTCCCTCGCACCCAGAAGTACAATCGACCGTACCGGGAAAAGAAAAATATCCCTCCCGTTCTACCCCCCTTCTGTACCAAAACAAAACACCAAGGAACATGGTTCCGCGGAGGATCTAAACCCCCGGAGTCACACTACCGTGTGTGGGAATGAACTCCATGCTATTCATGGCCTGTATGAGACGACTGACGGGCTTAATGATGCGGCCTGCTCTGGATCTAGCCACATCAAGGTCAGGGGCAACAGGCGCAACACTATGTCCCTGGGAACCTCCCACACTGGTCGTCCTTGAACTGGCCGCATCGCGAGACTGACTCGAGGGTGGAGGTACATCCGGCACTCTGACCACCAACGGACTATCACCGAGATCACTCGGGGCCTGGCCCTCCGACCCCATCACAGAGACCTCATCTTCGTCCTGCACATCGTCCGACCGATCCTCCAGTACATCCTCCTCATCCAAGGCACAGTCATCCAGTCCATCTGATTCATAGTCCGTGTCCTCTCCGTCCTGGAGAGACTCAGAGGCCTCCTCCCCACCAATGAGAGCGATGAAGTCCTCACAACGCACGTCCAGAGATCCCACAACAGAATCCTCCTGACCACTTGAATCCTCGGTCCCCGAAAGAACACTCAAATTGTCATCACCGTCCATATCGTCCATATCACATGCAAGTGGGAGGAAGTTCACACAGAGCAAAAGGTTGCGATGAACCACCTTCTCCTGGCCAGTCACAGAGTTCTTGATCTTGAATATATGAGTCTGTGGGTCACAGGCCACCACTGTGTAGGTCGTACTTTCCCACTTGTCAGCTAACTTGCGCCGGCCCCTTTCGCCCTTATTCGCCACCAAAACACGGTCACCCACGTCAATGTTGGAGCCCTTAGCCCTCCTGTTGTACAGTTCAGCCTGACGCCTTTGTTCCTTGGTCGTGTGGGCCTCAGCCAGGACGATGGCCTCTCGTAGATCATCTCGCAGACTCTTAATGTAAGTCGAGTAAGGGACCTCAGCACAGTCTCTCAACACGCTCTTAAACGCAACATCGAGGATGCGAGGGACCCTGCCAAACATCAGGTAGAAAGGTGGGAATCCTGTTGTTTCATGAGCCGTACAGTTGTACATGAACGTCAGCGTATGGAGCATCTGAGGCCAGGCCTGTTTGGGGCGTGCAGGGAGGGCCCTAATCATATTCCCCAACGTGCGATTAAAGCGCTCAGTCGTACCGTTACCCATGGGATGGTAGCTCGTAGTGTGGGACTTCTTCACCCCTGACAGTTGTAGGAGATGACTGATCAGTTCACTTTCAAAATTAGCCCCCTGATCTGAATGGACACGCTCAGGGAATCCGTAAACACAGAAATAGTCATCCCACAACTTCTTTGCAACAGACTTGGCGGTCTGGTTGGGACACTGAAATGCGTGCGCCAGCTTTGTAAAGTGATCCGTCACGACTAGAACGTCAACACTCTTCCCGTTTGCATCCTCAGCAGACCAGAAGTCAATGCACACCAGCTCCAATGGCGCCGTCGTTCTAATGCTTTCCAGCAACGCACGCCCCTCTGGTTCTGGTGTCTTTCCAGCGACGCAACGGGCACATGTCCTCACGTGGTTCCTCACGTCACATTCTATGTCAGTCCAGTAAAACCTCTGACGCACAAGGCACAGTGTCCTGTATTGTCCCTGATGGCCCGCCTCTCCATGACAGCCTCTCAAGACTTCTCCTCTCAGAGATGACGGCACAATGTACTGGAACCTCTTCTTCTTTGTCAATGGGTCCTTAGAGACACGGTATAATACACCGTCCTCCATCAACAGCTTATCCCAATGTTTGAGCAGCTTCAGAACACCCTTGGTCTCCCGAGCCTTCTCTCGCCTGGATGGTCTGCGTTTCCGTTCGACATAGGCAATTGCACACTTCAGATCATCATCCTCCAACTGCTTCGCACTTAGCTCCTGACGTGTGTATGACGGTAACGCATCCTGGCCTATATCCATTAGCTGCTGCACGTGACACGCTAAAGGAATGGTCCTAGTCCATGGACCTGTGGACCAATCAACATGGCTGTGGAGCACAGCAGAAACTTCGGCATTAGACATGGCCCCTGGAACATTCAGTTGTTCTGACACCATGCCCCTCGTATCTGCCCCCTCTCTTCTGCCCACAACTTGAACATTCTGACTAGCACTCCTGAACAGATCTTGGACTGCACAACCAGTTAGCTTCTCCGCCTCAGCCAGTAGAGCGTCATAGGGTTCTCTAGTCAGGCGATGGCTGATCCTTTCCCCCACAAATGGTTTTCTGCTCAGAGCATCGGCAACTGTGTTCCTGGGGCCCGGGACATACTTGATATCAAAATCATAGGCTGCGAGCTTAGACACCCATCGCTGCTCGCAAGCATCCAACTTCGGCTTAGTCAGGATGTGCGTGAGTGGATTATTATCAGTCCAGGCAGTGAATTTGTGTCCATTGAGCCAATGACTAAACTTGTCGGTAACAGCCCATTTTAAGGCCAGGAACTCCAGTCGATGAGCAGGGTAATTGCCCTGGGCTTTATTCAAAGACTTGCTAGCGAAAGCAATAGGGCGGGCTCTCTCCTCACCAGGGGCAACTTGCGACAAGACGGCACCCAAACCGTCTGAGGAGGCGTCTGTAGATAGGATGAACGGACGACTAAAGTCAGGGTGCGCCAGCATGACATGCTCCAATAAAGCTTCCTTGAGCTCCCGTAGGGCAACTTCGCATGCCGGGGTCCAGTCTGCAGCGGTGAGTTTTCTGGGGGAGACATTCTTCTTTGGCCTTGTCCCCCTGCCTTTCTTTCCTCCGGTGGTGAGATCAAACAGTGGCTTCGCAATAGCCGAACAGTTTTCAATAAATCGTTGATACCACATAACAAGCCCCAGAAAGGACAGCAACTTCTTGACATTTGGAGTGACTCCATCTGGGCACATAAGGTCGGCGGAGGTGACCTTGACTATGGACTCAACTTTTGCAGGGTCAGTAGACACGCCTCTCTCGTTGATCACATGCCCAAGGAACTGCACCGATCTTCGCAGGAAGTGGCACTTCTTTGGTGAGAGCTTCAAATTGTGGGTCCTCAGCCTCTGAAAGACCATCTCCAGCCTCTCTACTGCCTCCTGTTCAGATGCTGCAAACACCAAGACATCATCGAGGTAAACGAGGAGTGACAGGAAGTTCTGATCTCCAAATATGTTTGTCATCATTCTCATGAAGCTAGCGGGTGAATTGCATAGACCCTGCGGAAGCCTGTTGTATTCATGGAGCCCCACTGGAGTGGTGAAGGCTGTGTACTTTTTATCGTCCTCGTGCAGTGGGACGTTATAAAACCCTGAGGTAAGATCCATCGTACTGAAGAATGCATTGCCACCCAGAGCGGCAAGACAGTCAGCCTGGTGTGGCAGGGGGTAGGCGTCTTTCACCGTCCTGGCATTTAGCCACCGGAAATCTGTGCAGACCCGAAGGTCACCATTCTTCTTCCAACACAACACCAAAGGGGAAGCGAACTCGCTGTTCGACTTACGGATGATGCCCTCCTCCTCCATCTCGTTCAAGGTTGCACGCAATTTCTGGTACTGAGCAGGTGGAACCCGTCTGTATGGAAGACGGAAAGGCCTCTCATCCACAAGGTGGATTCTGTGAACAAAGTCCCTTACTTCCCCACAGTCGAGTGAATGTTTTGAAAAGACATCTTCATAGCTGGTGACAAGGTCACACATCCTTTCTTTCCACTGGTCCGAGACCTCACACGACTCCAGGTCAACCTTTTCCAATCCATGTTGCTTCAGCTTGCCTTGTAATGAGTCCATGCTCACTTGATCATTGCTAACTCGTTGGCTACAGGAAAGCACAACAGCATCAGCTGTCTTGTCAGCAAAATCCTCGAGAGCCAAACAGGGGTAAACGTCCGCCACCTTAGTGTTCCTCCTCAGAGTAATGGCCTTGTCACTGGGATTCACAATCTTGAGGGGCACCCAGCCGTCACCTTGCAGTGTAACAACGACTCTGCCCACCAAGATGCCCCGTGGAGCACAACGAACACCAGTGGGTTCGACCACAACAGTGCTGCCTGGAGGACCACGATCTTTTTCCGGTAGCCTGCCCCACACTAAGTGTTCATGACCCGGTAACAGCGTGACAGCCTGGTTGAGTTTTACAGTACCCAATACGTCCGGGAAAGAATCACCCTTCCACCGATGTATGCCTGCCAGCATCGCCAAGAAGTCGTCAACCTCTTCACCGGAACCGTACGGTCTGGACACCATCTCCCAGTACTTGCCAGTTTCTTTAAGCCTATGGATTACATACTTAATCACATTTGTCCCCAGAATCAAGTCGTCACTCTGGCCAGCAACCACAAGGGTGGGAACAACTACTTGGCAGCCATACACTGTCAGTTTCAGATCACAGACACTTTTGGGATAGACACGCTTTCCCCCACATCCAATGATGACAACATCAGGGTTGTCTTTGACAGCGCCATGCAGATCCCCAGCCGCAACAAGCTCTTCGGCTACTGCCTCACTCATTGAGCATGCTGATGAGCCTGTGTCCAGCATATCAGTAACTGTGGCATGATCGTTGATCTCAACAGGAGTGTAAAAAAGGCTGTCAGAACCACTGACACGTTGTATGTTCTGATACACAACTATTTGTGATTGGGAAGGGCTGTCAGCAAGGCACAGATAATGTGAGTCATGATCCGGTGTCGCACTGAGGGTAGTCTCTTCAGTGCCCGCACTCCCCCTCATCAAATGCGGGCGTTCGAGTTTCCCGCCGCTGGGGGTGCATTTGTGCTGACTGCCTGACGCTGAGACGTCGCCCCAGGGCAGTCACGTCGAACGTGTCCAGGCGTGTGACATCCGAAACACAAGCGGTCCGTCCTGCAGTGCATGAATGTTGTGTGTGACCTATCCTTACAGATGCGGCAGCCCTGATCACTGTTTGTATTTCCTCTATTTGCAATCCGATCAGCCTGCGGAGGCTGTGGCCTGTAACAATCCTTCTCCCTGAGAACTGTAAGTACCTCAGACAGCATATCAGTCATACGAGCAATGCTAGCATTATCTCCTGCGTTTTGCTCAGGAGATCTACAAAGCTCAACTGCTCTCTGCTTGAAAGACTGGAACTGCATAGTAGAGTCATCATCACTCCGGCTGGTGTCAGACACAGCAGCAGTATTCTGCCTGACATCATGATGCACTGCAGAATTGACAGTGAGCCTGGACCTATTCTCACGCTGGTACTCGTCTATCCGCTCCTGTACATCCTTAGCGGTCCAGTACTCAGCTGCTCTGCTCTTGAACACATAGGCCAGGTGTGGGTCAGGACAATTGCGGATGAACAGCAGGGCCACCTCACTGCTCAAATTGTCCATCCTCCTGCCTTGCCTCCGTCGGAGACATTCGTCTGCCGCGTCCGCAGCTTTGTTCAATCGAACCCAGTAATCTATTGGGCATTCGTTGCGTTTCGGTACTGTACCGTAAAAGTCAGCTAGTGGTACACTGGAATATGACACCTCACTAAAATGCTGCTTCAATATGTCATAAATCAGTGCAGGTCTGCGGATGTGATCAAGTGCAGGGTCGCTGCGTAAAGCTATCTTTACAACATCCTTCGCCCTGCCCATAAGCCTGCTCATTATCTCATCTGAGCAATCAATGAGGTCAACATTTCTCCTTCTCAAGTACAAATCCATCTTCTCGACCCACTCCTGAACGTCACACTTCTCTGACCCATCCCCCCTAAACACTGGTGGTTCTATAACATCAGATCTCAGAACAACATTCATTTTTGACAGGTCCAAAACAGCATTGTGAGTGTTATCATGAACGAAACCAGCATGAGCAGGTGATGATAGCCTGTTTGTAACAGTGTTATCTGTGTGCACCCCACGTCTGTCATACTCACTGCTTAACCCACTGGTTGTAGCCATGTTATCTGTGTGCACACCACGTCTGTCATACCCACTGCTTAACCCACTGGTTGTAGCCATGTTATCTGTGTGCACCCCACGTCTGTCATACCCACTGCTTAACCCACTGGTTGTAGCCATGTTATCTGTGTGCACCCCACGTCTGTCATGCCCACTGCTCAACCCACTCACTGTGTCCCTGGATGTGCCGTCTCGATAACTATGCACGTGTCTGGGTGTAGATGTATGGGATGGAGCGTGAGAGTCATGAAAAGTACCTGTCATATCAATAGTCACATAATGTTCCGCATCAACGGTGTTGTGATCTGATGTAGGCCTGTCACCAGTAAAGTGCACTGAGGTTTTGGGCTTAGCCCCACCATAACCCGAAACAGTACTCTTATGGTACCCTTCTGCCATCATTAACATGCAGAAGTAAAGACTCTCATTAAAACAAAAAAAACAAAAGAAAATGATCCAAAATAATAACCACAATTCACACTAGTGATACTGTGTTGTGCGTACAGTGCGTTGACTGCGTTGTGTTCAGATTGTCCCTTCTTGAAATAAACCTGATACTGTTCAGTGTGTATGGGGTCGCTGTGAAGTCTTGCTGCATCCCCTGGAGGTTGTCTCCGTCCAGTGTCCAATTGTTGTTGGGTCACGGCACCATTGTAACCCCTATCTTCTGGTTCCCAGCAATAATGCAGCAGACACAATCACAGTCTGGATTCAGTGTTTTTACTAGAGACCACCTGAGTAAAACACACAAATAATATTGTCAGAGGCAGGTCAGATCTGTCATGCTTTCTCCAGCTCCTGTCTCTTCAGAGCCCAACATAAAGTGACTGTTTAACATTTGTTTGTCATATTCATTGAACAGCCAACATTACTAATGACAACAATAATAATGTGATTAACACCAGTGTTGCAATGACATGAATTGACTACAGTATATACCAGAACAATAAAACAATAAACACAATAATTGTACACTTCACATACCTGAGTAAAACACACAAATAATATTGTCAGAGGCAGGTCAGATCTGTCATGCTTTCTCCAGCTCCTACAAACCCATTAACAAACATAGAAATCAGTGAACTTCCATTCCATAGCACAGTGATAGCTGTTAGCATAGGAAGCTAATGTGGCTAGCTACTATCAACAAAGATTCTACATGCAAAATGTAGGACAGAAATTGTTTTCACGACTAGTAATGCTTCTCTTGTTGATTTGGCTTGAACATCTTAGGCATAGTAATGCACAAAATACAACATTAGACAATGTTAACCAGGAGTGGAGATCACAACATACCTGTCTCTTCAGAGCCCAACATAAAGTGAAGAGACAAGCCACACGTCAGCATGTATAAGCCTCCCCTGACCACATGGTGTCACTGTTTACTCTTTTGAGTGTACATGATATTGGAAAACATAGGAAACTATTTTGGCGAACTTCACATTGAAAGTATGCATATTTACACATCTGTTACATATGCATAATGCATAGGGGGGGGGGGGGGGGGGGGGGGGTTAGAGGTGTGGCTTCACCGCGGCCTGTCAGATGATCACGATCTGATTATGTGAATCACTATCCTAGATTCTATAATAATCATGATGTCCTTTTGCTTATTCCACTGCTGTGGATTTGAGAAATGTGTAACACTATATTTAATGATATTTCATTGATCTAATGACCATGTTGTGTTGGTTCCACCCACTGACTAGTAACGTGACCCGTGGGTGTCTATTTAAGTGGGTGGATCACTGACATCTTGAGTTTGACCAGATGAAGAGCCTTGGCTCGGAATGTCGTCAATAAATGTATCCTTTGGAGCATATGAGTGTGCGGCTTCCCTTCTCTTTTCCTATGTTACTTTTTGAACCCAGCACCTCCATGAAGTGATGTGCGTATTTTACTATAGTTTCTAGATGATCACGATCACACAGCGTTATATAGTCACGACACAAACCTTTTACTTGGTTCAGGTTGCACTTTGTATGCCAGGCAGTGCGGGCCCATTCAAAGCATTATATCAGCAGGGTGCTACACATGTCAATCTACATCCTGTAAGTTCAAATAAAACTAGTGTTGACTAATCATTACAAGTGGCTCTTATTTTGAAGAGGAAGAGGAAGTCCGTTTCGGTTGTAGCCAACAACTGCCAATACAGTAGTTGTGTACATAGATATATATGGTTGTGTAACCTCGCCTCACCAGGCTTTCCACCACCTCGGAGGAAAGCCTGGTCTCTGTTTCAAAAGTCCGTATGATCCTGTCGGGAGCGGATGATATCGTTACGTCATGTTGTAGTATTGTTTTGTAGTCGACAGGCAGGAACAACAGGCGGCAACTTCCTTTTCCCTCAAACCGATTTTTCTCAATAAAAGCTCTCGTAGCCTGTAGCTTTTATTGAGAAAAATCGATCCCGACAGGATCATATACCCTAAATTAAATGATGCCCAGGCTAGTAGTTGTGTGATGTCGGCTGTAGTAAACAAGAAGTGGTGGTGGTGGATTAAGCACATGCTTAGTTCATATATTTACGATATGAAAACCAGGCATCGTTGACTTGTACACACCTTGGAAGTATATTAAACATGGTGGAAACTCCACGGCGGCATTAGGTGAGTAGTTAATTAATTGTACAAGTTTCACGCTGGTAAAATCATCAATACCTCCCCAAAAACATTAACAGGTAGGCTACAGTACTGTTACTGTCACTGCCTGCAAGGATGAACTTGGAACTGTTTGGCCCCCGTGCCATTTCTTATAAACATTTAGTTCATTGAAGTGGGTCCACCGTGCACTGTGGGACTGGCACAGAAAATCGGCCCTGGCATTTGTGGTCTGCTCCGGCTCAAAGACATTAAATATGTATTTTTTTTCTTATTGTTTTAGCTCAGTCCCGGCCCCATGACTGCCCACACTGATCGTGCGGCTATAAGACAGAAGTCCACCTTTTACCGCCTTGCCACGTACCTACAATGCAACAAACATTTAGCTCTAAAACATAACACAATTATATGAAGAGAAGGTTGCAAGTGGGCGAAGTGCTCTTTTAACTAATTGGTGTAGTGCTGTGAGGATCCAAAGATTGGCAACTTGCTATTTACCTTTTTAGAAAGTACTTGCACACATCACTTATGACATCACTTTGTCCTCTAGCCTCTGGTGGCTGCTCTCCTGCTGGACGTTTGACATTGCGTCAGGCAGTGTATTATTACGAGGGCATGCCTCAACCGAGGCATGCTCAACCGAGCACACCTTTGTAAGAGTTGCTTCTTTAAACAGGCTTATGGTGATGTCCTGGGTAGCTGGGTATCATCAGGGTGTGCATTTGTTCGATTCGTTCCTGACTTGGCACTGGTCTAGTACATTTTAAAATGGGGTATTTGTAGTGAGCCTAAAGGGGAGATTACATCTGTTCATTGATCCAGCAGTGGCTTGCTCAGAGTAAGCAGTTGGCGGGACACACAAACTCTGGAGGAGAACTTTTAACCTGGAGACCTTTACTTCCCAGGCAGCCACTCTACCTCCTCAGCCACTCTACCTCCTCAGCCACTCTACCTCCTCAGCCACTCTACCTCCTCAGCCACTCTACCTCCTCAGCCACTCTACCTCCTCAGCCACTCTACCTCCTCAGCCACTCTACCTCCTCAACCACTCTACCTCCTCCTCAGCCACTCTACCTCCTCAGCCACTCTACCTCCTCAACCACTCTACCTCCTCAGCCACTCTACCTCCTCAACCACTCTACCTCCTCAGCCACTCTACCTCCTCAGCCACTCTACCTCCTCAGCCACTCTACCTCCTCAACCACTCTACCTCCTCAGCCACTCTACCTCCTCAGCCACTCTACCTCCTCAACCACTCTACCTCCTCAGCCACTCTACCTCCTCAGCCACTCTACCTCCTCAGCCACTCTACCTCCTCAGCCACTCTACCTCCTCAGCCACTCTACCTCCTCAGCCACTCTACCTCCTCAACCACTCTACCTCCTCAGCCACTCTACCTCCTCAGCCACTCTACCTCCTCAGCCACTCTACCTCCTCAACCACTCTACCTCCTCAGCCACTCTACCTCCTCAGCCACTCTACCTCCTCAGCCACTCTACCTCCTCAGCCACTCTACCTCCTCAGCCACTCTACCTCCTCAGCCACTCTACCTCCTCAACCACTCTACCTCCTCAGCCACTCTACCTCCTCAGCCACTCTACCTCCTCAGCCACTCTACCTCCTCAGCCACTCTACCTCCTCTGACACTCTACCTCCTCAGCCACTCTACCTCCTCAGCCACTCTACCTCCTCTGACACTCTACCTCCTCAGCCACTGCCGCTTCAAGCTAAGCAGTTAGTTGTAACCCTGTCTGTCATTATAATTCTCAACTGAAAGAACATGAAAGTGATATTGGACTGGTCTGGCAGACAGTCGGTAATGAGGGAGTAAATCTGGGTTATTCTATCGCTAGAAACACAGGATGAAAGTTTGTCTTTATGTCTTATTCAATAAAGCCTTCACTGACTTGGCCTGAGCCCCCCACCACACGTATAAACTGTACTTTTTGGCCAGAAAGGGATTTCTCTGGGCAATATCGGTAGAAGGCGCAGTGGAGTAACAAAGTATTTTTTTCCCCGGTGGAAACAAAATCCCCTTTTGGCCAAAAAGTACAGTTTATACGTGTGGTGGAGGGCTCAGAGTGTGTCCACTAAGGAAAGTAGGCTTTCTAATGACACAACCCGCCTTTGTTTTGGTGAGTAGCAAAAGCGTTCTTTTTATTTACGCTAAAGAGGAGAGGCTGGGCCTGGGCTATGGCTCAGTGGTCCAGGCACCTTGGCTGGCAATCCAGTCTGGCAGTGTGCCGCGGGTTCGACTCCCGATCCCGACGGCCTTCACTGCATGTCTTCCCCCCCATCTCTCTCCCCATTTCCTGTCAGCCTACTGTCTGTCCCTCCATAAAAAATATAAAATAAAGGCGAAAGCCACAAAAAAAAAAAAACATTTAAAGAGGAGAGGCTGGTCTGCATTCATGCGAGCAGCGGAAGTTGAGAGTAACATGGCTCTAAATGCAACGCATTAGAGCTATGGATCAGAGCTAGTCATACTGCATTTAGATTAAGATCAAATCAAGACCCGTTGTACAGTTGGGTGCCACCGATATTGTCCCTTATCATTTGACCCATTTAGGCCTGACCTTAACATTTTTAAAAATCCTTCTAAATCCTCCAGTTTTCTGAAATAAATATTTTCACGATTTTTCAAAAATAGCAGACCTACAAGCTCGTAGCGCGCCACTCGGTGGCGCGCTATGAGCTTGTAGATCTGCTATTTTTCAATAGCTAAATTATAACATGATGTTTAAAACACCAAAAGGGGTTCCCGCCCAAAATGGGTTAACTGTCCTTTTGCGCAGATCACGCAAACCTCAGCAAAAAGAAAAGGACAATATCGATGGCCTCCAACTGTACCTGTCTGTCTTCCTGTGACATGCACATATATGGAGTTCTGTGTCAGGAATGCCCCAAAAAATAAAGGAAAAACAGTGCCCTCTTGTTAGTCAACAGTCTGTCTCAAGTCTCGGAAACCCAGACATTTTTATTGAGTGGCGTAAACCACTCCTACAACTGGCTTTGTTAGTCTGTGCAGAAAAAATGATCATGGTTGCTATGTTCACCCTGTTCACCCGGGTGTGATTTCATTACGTCAGACATGATTTCATTACGTCAGACAGGCTATATAAGACCTTACACCACTCAGTTCACACGGGTGTGATTTTTTAGTCTCAAGAGACTAGGAAAGCCCAAATATGGAGTAAAGGCCAGCCTTTGACATCAATACTATGATGCCGGGGTTGGGGGGGATTATGTATTCATCCTGTGAATACATTGTGTGTCTGTCTGCACTAACTAATATACATAATAGAATCAGTATTCTCCTGCATTCTGCTAGCAGGCCAAGGAACCTAATTTCTGAATATTTTTCAAATCGGTCAACTGTGTTATTTATTTTAAATTAATAACCTGGTCCTCGCAAGAGAAATGGTTGTTCCATGGTTTAGAAGGATTTGGGGAGTTGGGCTTATAATTTGGGGTTAGGGTGACATTTAGATTTTAGGTTTAGGGGTTAGGATTAGAGTTTTCCCGTGCGTGCGTGGGTGGGTGCGTGCGTGCGTGCGTGCGTGCGTGCGTGCGCGCACATGCGTGCGCTTCTTTGAAGTGGACTAAATTATATGTCTTCTCTGAAGTCCTAATAATATGAGACCCCATTTGATGTTTTCATATGATGCAATTCTTGCACACACTCGACTCACTCTGTCTAGTTTGTTTGTAGTAGTATACGTGTATACATGTGTGCCCATGTGTCCTATATTTGGATCAGTCCAGTACCCAGAGATCCATCAACAGTGTTGCACAGTGCATATCAGGTCACGGCACACTTGGATATATATTATTTGATGTGATCAAATCGTCATCCCCCCCCCCCAACAGCTCAGTGGCCTTTTGCTTTGTGTCTGCTCTGAGACTGGGAGGTCATGGTTCAATCCCTGGCTGAGTCATACAAAAGGCTATAATAATGGCACACAGTGGAAGTGCCTCCCTGCTTGGATAAGACCCTGCGACATCATCCTAGCGTGATGTCCAGGGGGTGTACTTGTACATCAAACTGCCTCACGCAACAGAAACAGGAGATAAGCTCCTGACCTATATGAGCCACATGGCTGGCTCATAGGGACCTGGGAACTGTTGGTTCCCAAGGCTACCTACTTACTTAAATTATGTGTGTGTGTGTGTGTGTGTGTCTACGTACTGAATAGAAGTATGAACAGGCAGAGTTTGTGCAGCCAAATCACAAAAGAGTATACAAAAAAATATTTTCCAATTTTGCTACTATGGCAGAGATCAAGAGAGATAAAAGAGTTGTTGCAAACCATTCTTGAATGTTTGATGTTTTTTTTTGTATTTTTTGTATTTGTTGTTGGCTTTTTGCTTTTAATGATAGTTATAAGTGAAGATAGACAGGAAAGAGGGAGAGAGATAAGGGGAAAGGTTGTAATGAACGGGACTCGAACACGCAATACCAGTGCCTGGACCGCAAGCCAGCGGGCGCCCAGAATGTTTTTTTTGCGGCTTTCGCCTTTATTTTATATTTTTTATAGAGAGACAGACAGTAGGCTGACAGGAAATGGGGGAGTGACATGCAGTAAAGGCCGTCGGGATCGGGAGTTGAACCCGCGGCACACTGCCAGACTCGGACTACCGGCCAAGGTGCCTGGACCGCTGAGCCACGGCCCAGGCCGGGTGCCCAGAATGTTTGATGTTTTTCTGTGTACAGTGCTAGATAATTTGCATTTACATCATATCTAACTAATCATTTTAGTAGTGAGTGCAAAAGTACCATGTATGCCGCCGAAATTGAGTCGGCAGAAGAAAGGGAACAGTGTCAGGGTGGAAATCTGTTATAGCTGAGCATTGCATAACACTACAGCAAGCAAACACAGACAGATAGTGTTACTTATATTTGAGATATAGAAGAATAAGTGCGTTGGTGGCTATAGACTTGATTCACCGTGTCCAGGTGAGGATATTGTGTCGTTGCCATTGTACAATGTTACACTACAGTATATTACACTCTGTTATCAATATGGGCCTCCATGTTCCCACACATTATCCTCGTTTTGTACCTTTTCTCAGCTTTTACAGGTTGCCAGGGAACAGTATCAGATGAACATTAGGGCTTATCTGGTCACAGTCCTAATTTCCTGCGGCCCAGCTCTCTCCTGTGGCTGTCGCTCCCGTGACGATGGAGTCAATGACCGAGACGGGGGTGTGAAGGGAAGGCACGACGGCCGCTCGAGACATATCACTCACATAGACCGGAGAGGCCATAATGACTAGGTAAACAAATCCAGAACATATGGAACCAGCCATTGCCAGGGACAACAACTCAACAAACACGTCTCATATTACACATGGAGATTTATCAGGACTAGACAAGCGGCCATGTGTGTTTCGGCATTGTCGTCGAAAGGCCCTCACCGTGTCGGCAGACTCGGCACACCACACACGGTTAGACTGTTTACACGTGGCTTTGTCTCAGCCTGTTTCTCTCATCAGTTCTGCCAAGGAAGGCAGTGGTGAGTTATTGGATGGCAGTTTCTGACTGAGGCTTGACGATGAACACTATTTACACTTGTACTCACCAGTCTAAGATAGATAGCCTTGGCAACTTTAAATCTAGCCTGAGTTACAGATAGCTGAGATTGTTTTCAGGCCAGTCAGAGACTGGAGAGAAAGAGTTGTGTGATAAGAGCAGATTAATGGTGTTCCAGCCCCTGATGTTCTCTCACTTCATGTTGTCTATTGAACATTAAGACGAGACAGGTCTCTCTCTGACTATACACACACCTGCTCAAACGCTCTCACTTTCTCTCTCTCTCTCTCTCTCTCTCTCTCTCTCTCTCTCACTCACTCACTCACTCACTCACTCACTCACTCAATCACTCACTCGCGCACGCACACACGCACACATACACACACACACTATTAGTATTTTTATGCAGAGTATGTACCTCCTGGCATGGCCCTGAGCAGTCCATAAACACTTTACTCTTGTTTTCATGCTTGATTACTGAAGGCCCTTCTAACCACTCCAGAGCCTGATTGGTTCATTTGGCTTGCAAATGAGCAGAAAAGAAGAAATCTTAAGAGCAGTCACAGAGCTAGGCCATTAGCACGAATAGAGTTTGTTTTCTAAAGGATATCTTCTCCTGTTTCAGGTTGGTGCAGTCAAGTGCGTGTTAGCAATTGTCCCTTCCGACCAGCTTTGCACATACAGGGATGTCATGCCTGAAGATGTATGGTCCTGTTTTCTGTGTGGTAAGTACTTTATCACACACTGATTTAAGATCTATTTCACCAGAAAAAGCAATGATTCCGTTAGTTTGGCCCTATAGTCCCGTGCTCATTGTGAACTTTACATGGAATGAAGCATGGGAGCCATGCTTCACAGAACACACTATAAACACTGTGCTGTAATTAAAATGTAAATATCAATCCTTTTATCAAAGGCAGGCTTAAATTAGTTGAATGAATAATGATGTCAGTTGAATGGAAACTCTGGCTTTATCACGATGTGTAAAATGTCTTCAGACTTGAATGCACACTTGGTGTAAAACTAAAGGAGGTAACATTCCATCCTTTATACCTATATTTCCCTCTCCATTCCCAGACACATGGCTCTCATCGACAAACAGCTTTATTGGATCGCCCTAGGTATTAACGTAAGATGTAAGAGAGAGAGCGACTTAATTTACCTGCTTTACTTTTCTGTACGTGCTAACAAATCGTGCTGCTTATTTCAAATTTATAGCGTGCTGAATCTCTCTCTCTATGCGCGTGTGTGTGTGTGTGCGTGTCAGATACAAACTCTGTTGTGTGTGTGTGTGAGAGAGTTATGAAGTCAGTAGCCGACCCCCTCCATTCTGTGTGTGTGTGTGTGTGTGCGTGTGCGTGTGCGTGTGCGTGTGCGCGTGTGTGCGTGTGTGCGTGCGTGCGTGCGTGCGCGCCTTACATAGGATGGAATACAACCCTCCACTTTAACACTAGCCCTAGAATGTCTGCGGTGTAACCAGTGTTGATTTCGTCGACTAAAACTAAGACGAAAAATGTTCGTCGACTACCTTTTTCCACTAAATGAAAACTAAGCCATGATGACTAAAACTAAGAATTAGTAACTAACTAAATATAGCCTACCAATTTCGTCAACAAATAAAAACTAGACTAAATGTTAGGAAGGGACTAGTGGACAAGAGATCCACTATAAGTCATTTTACAATTAGTTGTCATTACGCCGTCATCAAGGCCCGCCAAAATACATTTTAGTCGACTAAATCAACTGTAGATTTAGTCGACTAAATCTAGACTAACGCTAAGCCATTCCGGGTGACTAAAATGGGACTAAAACGAAATGACTAAAATCAACTAAAATCTAAATTTGCTGCCAAAAACAACACTGGATGTAACATCATGCTTTGCATTCTAGGGCTACTCTAACACCACATGCTACCTCATTTCCATAGTCAGTCACCTACCCTTATTAATGCATTTATACACATTTTGTCATTGCTACAACGTACACACGCCCGAAGGGAATCTTTTCTTTAATCAGGAAGCCATGTGGATTTCGTTTGTGTTGTGCCTCTGCCTTCCCACAGCAGACCAGTTGTCCAATTACCTCCTAACAAATATCGTTCATGGCTTTGGCTTTTGAACTGGCTACTTTTCTCTCTTTCAATTTGCATGCAATTTGTACACTTTGCATAAACAGTCAACGTAATGCTCATGCAAGAGGTATAAATGACTCTACGAGACTGTTGCATCCGTGGCTACTGGCTGGATACGTTTCACAAAATAAAGGATTTTGAACTAGCAAAACACATGAGAAGCAGTGGCGGAAAACAAGTACATTTGCATACATACTTTACGTATGTACCGGTACATTTAAAATAACAATTGGATACAGGCCTTTTACTTGTAACATTATATTTCTACAATGTGATATTGATACTTTTACCTACAGTCAGTGTGTATAAAATATCGGAGTATCCACTGAATGGATGCAAGATTTGACTGTGTCTTCTAGTGTCAGTCAATGGTCAAGTGTGACAAGTCTGTTAATTGTCTCATACAGAGAACGTATCAGAGGATTGGCACCATGACCGTACAGTGACATGTGCTAATTATCTGTCTTAACTCATTTAGGCCTGACGTAGAAATAAAAAAAAAGTCTTCTGAAAGAATATATATTCAAAGATTTGTGCCACATTTTCACGATTTTTCAAAAATAGCAGACCTACAAGCTCGTAGCGCGCCACTCGGTGGCGCGCTATGAGCTTGTAGATCTGCTATTTTTCAATAGCTAAAGTATAACATAATGCTTAGTTAAAACACCAAAAGGGGTTCCCGTCCAGAATTGGTTAATGTGTTGCACTTTTTTGTCACTCCCTCTTCATCCTTCTGCTCACTTCACATTAATGGTGTGATATTCTTTTTCTTCTGCTGCACAATCACCTCAATTGACTACCGCAGGATGTTATTTAATCTCATTCTCTCCTATCTCCCGCCCACGCACTCTCTCCCTCATTTTTGACAGACTAATCAGCCGGTTTGATGTTTTATTGTGGGGGTTGTGGCCGATCTGATTCTCACAGTTGTAATCAGGGCTGTGACGCTCCTCCAGAACTTCTTAAACATATTTGATTCTCTGTCGCCAGAACACACTGTCCCCATTATTTGTGTGAAACCAGACAAAATCACTTTAAGGATGATGCTTCCATCATTTTCAATGGCCATTATAGTCTCTCCTTCAAACACTGTTCCCACTTTATGCGATTGGTGTGGGCTAGAGGTCTGTGGGAATTGTATGTTTTTGAGCGGTGCCAACTCTCCTATATGTCTGGTTAATGGTTTACATGGTTTACAGGCCAAAAAACTGGGAGGCGGAGATTATGTCACAACCACTGTGTCTGTGTGACTTTGTGCAACTAGTAACGTGCTAGACTGATCAGCATCAAACTTCACTGCACTCTCCCAGTAGGCCAAAGAAGACTTCAAAACACACTTTTTTTGCCATGATCTTTTTTGCCATCACTCAAATCGGTACACATTATTAGCGGAGTCATGTGATACACATTCCATAACGATTGGCTTTAATCGCGACAATCATAACTGCGGTTGAATAGAGCAACACCGCAACTACAGGGAAGCGCTCCGCCTCCACGGATTCGTCTATAGAGCGCACCTCCAAAAACATGTTGAATTCTGAATGTTGGTCCTGCTGTGAGGGGGCTTCTCCCTTCCTGTATAAGGGTGTGCGTGGATGTTTGGATGGAGACTGAACAATGGTTCAGTTATTACTGAACCATAACCAACCATGGTTATTACTTCATCATCCCCAGCAGAGAGGAGAGAGAAAGAGATCAACGTGACAATGTTAATCATGCATCCTATGAGTCCTTTAAGTGGGCACATTATTTCCTAACAAGACGGGAGTCCGGTAACGTTATCGCTTCCCTGCGAGTCTCTGACATAATATTGATGGTACGTACGGCTCAAGACTGGCCTTATCTTGGAGGGATGGTGGATGTTAGATAAAACATTTCATAGAAAAACATAGTTGTTGTTGACTGAATTGAAAAATATTTGTAGATTGACTTCCTCTGCCTGTCAGCAGTGTCACACATTTCACACTGATCAATGTAGGGATTTGCTAGATTAGCCGCAGATACACGACACAAACCTTTGGGATAAACAGTATACATATGGACAAATACGTCTTCTATGAGACTCACCCCTCAGTGAGTAGACCTACCCCAAAAGTGGCTACCTTACCTACAAAGTTAACTTACAAATGAGATGGAGCCATATGGCTGGAGCATATAGAAGAAGATGGTCAGGAGTGGCTTATTGTCGCCGGTATCAGCCAGTAACACGCGGAAGTCTGTCCCCGTTACAATGCGCTAGACCCCTGGGAGATGGATTGCTGAGGTGGAGCGCCACACCTACCATCAGCTCCCAGTACTTCCCGCACGACTTGCTGCACCAACCCGTGCTACTCATACGCTGAGTTGGCGGTGCCCGGGATCGAACCCATGAATTTGTGGTCCAAAGGCGAGGGCTCTACCGACTGAGCTACCCGGACACAAAAAAGCTTATAGTATTTGGACAACTGTACTTTAGAAACGTCAGATTGTTGTGTACCACTAGGATCTCTCTTTGCCCCAATATATTCAGTCCCATAGGCATAGGGCGCCGCTCAAAGTTCAAAACAGTATTGAATTCATCATTTATTTGCCTTGTGTCTGTTTGTGTGTATTTTGTGAATGCGGTCAACGATTGAGCTGACCAAGCATGGGAAAAAACACAACTGTGTGTTTAATGGAATAGTGTACAGTAACAACCCATAGCTCAGAAACTCCAATGAATATAAAGAAGTTGAGTTGGTGCTGTTCGAGAAGGTGATTTTCCTTGGGTCAAGGTTGTGGCTCTCTCTCTCTCTCTCTTTCTCTCTCTCTCTCTCTCTCTCTCTCTCTCTCTCTCATCTTTATTGCACGGTTTCCTCTAACCTCCATTTATCAGTGGACCGTAGCGACACCTCTCAGTGATAGATCACTGAGAGGATGTATTGTTGGGTGAGCTCTTAATCATGATGGCGTTGAATAGGCTTGTGTCTTCCTGCTTCTACAAGCACTTTTTTTTCTTCTTCTTCAAAACAGTGTGTGTGTGTGTGTGTGTGTGTGTGTGTGTGTGTGTGTGTGTGTGTGTGTGTGTGTGTGTGTGTGTGTGTGTGTGTGTGTGTGTGTGTGTGTGTGTGTGTGTGTGTGTGTGTGTGTGTGTGTGTGTGTGTGTGTGTCTGTCTGGGTGGAACCATCATGGGAGCAGCAGCCGCAGTCTCTAATTGGCAATCAACAATAGCTCGAGTGCTACAGCAAGCCTTCACTAAAGAGAAAAGACCATGGGGGGGCTCGGGGGTCGGGGGAGGGTGGTCCCCACTGAAAGATTATGATCGATTCAGGGGCATTCTAGCTCGATTATCTGCTCTTACCCCCTTGACAGGGTACTTGGAATCTGTGAAAAGTTCATGCTACATACGATTCAGACTAGTATACTGCATTTGTTCATCTTACACAAGTCATGAAGAGGTGTCACCGAGTGATAAATCATAACAATCATATGAAAATAAATGATAATATTTAGTGTAGCGATTCAAATTATTACAGTATGCCATAGAAACGTTTTTGATCCATATTTCATATTTGAAAATCTGTGATATCCATACGGTAAATTCATAAAAAATGTCCCACCTTCCTCCTTGTGCTCTTGTTCACTGCACTTCTGCTTCTGCATCACCCCTCAATACACACTCCCCGAACATTCAACATATTCAACCACAGGCCCATGAAACCACCCATCTCCTCTCCACCCACCATTGTCAAGTCCTGCCCGTGGTTCTGCCCCTCTTAGCACCCATTGGTTGCCGTTTCGTGGTTGGACAAAAATCCTCTCTCTCCATCCACTGCCATTGAAATAACAGGTTTTTTAGTTTTTGTATTGATATTCAGTGCATTCAATTCTTATTTTAAACTTGGTGTCAGTAAAAAGGAACATCACAGGTGCAGCATGGTGACTGGGCATATCATGTTTGTTTTTAGTTTTTTCCAAAAATGATGTTTTAGCAAATTCAACATAAACTAGGCAGAACCAGGGCGGAACAAGGCAGAAGAGCCTGCTGGTTAGTCAGTCAGGGACCAATCAGAAGGCTGACAATACTTCAGACTGAAGCTATAGTCCACACACCCCCTGGGCACACCTTAGCGGACAGAAGAAGCTGTCTTTTATGTAATTTCTGAGTTTTTAGACAGCTGGTGGATGGAAAAGGAGCTCCACCTCCGCGGCTGACTGCCGCGGAGGAGAGCGTTTCCGGGAATCTGTCCGCCACGGCAGTCAGCCGCGGAGGTGGAGCTTCTTTTCCATCCACCAGCTGTCTAAAAACTCGGAAATGACGTAAAACACAGCTTCTTCTGTCCGCGGCTGTCCGCTGAAGTGTGCCCAGGGGGGTCAGTGAGTGGGCAGAGTCTATGGTCTGGAGCTGGGCTATAGTCACTCTGGCTAAATGCTCAATGCCTCCAGCAGTTATTTTCAATTATATTTAGCTTGATGCAGTGGTGTTATAAAGCAACGGATTGTATATTTTCCATGCATACTTGTACTCTCTACACTACGGGGATGCTGTAGTTGTGTGTACATTCTGATTAATTTCGTTATTGTGTCCTCATAATCAGTACTATGTGTATTACGTTCTTCTCATTTTAGTTTTGCACATGTGTCTTGTTGCTTGAGGCTATTCTTTTTTAGATCCAACTTTGTTGAGCTTCCCTCTAGATTGAAGCTGCTAAAGTTTGAATTTATAATTTGCTGTTTTTATTTTATTTTATCCTCCACTCTGCACTTTTCCCTCATCCCATGTGTAGGTTTTCATGAAATATGGGTCCACTGTTTCTCATTATACCTGGTTTGTCATTGATGTATAATTCCTCAGTTCCCACTAAAGTAACCCCAGAGTCCTCAGACAATCATGTTCCCAGTGTGGTGAGTTCCGCTCATGATTAGCTTCACCTGAGGCCAGTATGATTGTCTTCCTCCTGTGCTCCGGATACTAATATAGCAGAGATGCGGTTAGGTCGACAACGACCCTGCCTGTCTGTGGTTGTGGGGGCGTGCCACACGATGTGCACGCTGTCACTCCTGCAGTAATCTACAGACAGGCATGCTTGATGGAAGGGAATAAGGGACTTTAATCACCACATTGCGTCCATCATCTTCCCCTCTCTTCTGGTTGGAACCATCATGGGAGCAGCAGCCGCAGTCTCTAATTGGCAATCAACAATAGCTCGAGTGCTATAGCAAGCCCTCTCTAAACAGAAAAGACCATGCAAGAAAGTATAAAGGAGAGAGCAGACACTTTCCAGGAAGTCTGTTTGCTGTAGAGTGGGCGCTGAGAATGGAGATTATGCAGTTGAATGTGTCATTGGCTGTTGGTGGTGAATAGTACTGGACAGCCAACAAAAGCAGCAGTTTGAGCAGCTAAATAATAAAAAATCACACCCATGTGAAGTGAGTGGTGCAACTCTGGGTGGGGGTCCCCGGGGGGTCCCCAGGAGTTCCAGACCCACAGGACCACAACCAGGGTACCGGCCCGGTTCCGGCAAGCTGCCCCACGTCCGCAACGGTCCCTCTACTGTACCCTCTACTGTACTGTACTGTCACTCTACTGTACTGGCACACCCGAAATCATCATATATACAGTTAATATGTGCGTCTGTGTTTGTGTGTGTTAGGTGGTGAAAAACAGCCATGCTGTTTTCGTGCTATGACCCAGGCAACCAACCCACCCACCCATACACATAGCTCCGCCACTCAAAAACAAACATGCTCCTGGCTCATCATATGCCATGGTTCTCTGTCTCTGGACTGTCACAATATGCTTCTGCCATTGTGGACAGTGGATTGTGGTCATCATCACTTTCTATTACATCACAGTAGTTACCTTTACTGTGAGTGTTGAATTCAAAAGACATGCTATTCACCTGATGATGTAATCAGGATACATGCATGTGTCATGTCACTGGTTTATTATGTAATGGTAGTGTAAATACAGAGGTGTACAATGTACTAACCTTTTATTGATCTTTCAAAGGCCTTTGATACAGTCAATCATCAGATTCTGAGGATATTGATTGATTGATTGACTACTTTATTAGACAGAAATGTAAACGGCACAGAGTACAGTCAAACACTTAGTCTAATTGGGTCATCTGAACAGGCCGTTGGGTGGTTTGATGATTACCTCTCAGAAGGAACAAAGCGTGTTAAATTTTATGGCATATGGTCCAGCATGTTGTGTAACCCAAGGGTTCTGTAGTGGATCCTCTGTTATTTACCATCTATGTAAACAATCTTGGTGGAAATACTGTTAACGATACTGTTATTTACTCCTGTGGTGCCACTCTTGCTCAGTCCTTTAGTATCTGCTTTCAATGTCGTGGAATCACAGTTGCTTAGCTTGAAACTTTGTGCTCTCAATTCCCCTTCTGAGATTTAAAGGGCAATCAAATTGAAGTAGTTTCACAGTACGTATGTACCTCTGTATTTTAATTGATAACTTTAACATTTGAATGTCATATTGAAAACCTGGTAAAGAAAACTCAAGCACAAGCTAGGATTTTTCCATAGAAATAAATCCTGCTTTTCTTTTGTCGCCAACAAAAAACTGGTGGAAGGTACCTTCCTTCAACTACTGGATTACGGTGATCTGATCTACATGCATGCCACTGCCAAATGCTTGCACTGGCTGGCTGGATACGGTATATCACAGTGCCCTAAGCTTTGCCACTGGCTGCAGGTTTCTCACCCACCATTATACCCTCTTGACTTTAGAGCTACTTTCCTGCCTGCGTGAGGCCAAAGAAGACACCGACTCCGAGAACACCCAACTCTGGCATACAGGGCCTGTATGCCATAGTCAGGTGTTCTTCTTTGGCCTCACGCAGGTAGGAAAGTAGCTCTCAATTCAAAAAAGTGCGGGCACCCCTGCCCTATAGACACGGAGGGGTGCCCTGGGCGCGGCCATAGCTGCGGTGTACCATTTAGCACAGCTTTACACCGCAGCACTGATTAGCTACACCTGGCCTAAAGGGCACTGCTCCATGGATTCGTCTACAATGTAGACTCTACATGGATTAACCAGTGCCATTGTGAAACATTGAACTTTTTTTTATTGAATTATTTCTTCTTCATCTTTGTGATAATTTTGGAAAACTGACTTGGAACAACTCACCTGGAAAACATGTCTACAAACACAGCGTTTCACAAAATACAGTGGCAAATAACTGGTCAGGCTCCTACTTGGCCTCACCCCCGAACCCACCTCACCCCTGCCCACTTTGACAGGCTGGAATGGCTTAGGGTCGACGACAGAGTACAGCATCTTGCAATGGGTCTGGTCCACAAGATTCGATACACCACCAAGATACCCATGTACCTGTCTAGATGGGGAGTGCAACGAACCATGTACAACCCAGATTCGGCACAAACAAGGGACTAAATTATTTTCGCTTCTATGCCACCAAAATGTGGAACGCCCTACCAACAGTCATTAAGACATGCGAATGCCATTACTCCTTCAAAACCACTCTCAAAGGGCACCTACGGACTGCAATTCGAAACTGGCCCCCGTAAAATCTGAATCCCCCCCACCCCTTTTTCCCCTCACTGTATGTTTCTTTTCCCTTTTTACCTCCTTTATGATGAATTCCTGTTCTGTTCTTTGACTATATAGTAGTGTCTATTTGTACGTCTCTAAATGTTTTGATGAATTGAACAAGGTGGACCCTCTTGTAAACAAGTGTAATGCTTAATTGGGTCGTCCACTCACAGTTAACAGTCTTTGTATTGAGTTTGTGCTTGAAATGTACTGTAATTCTGCAAACTGTTAATAAATATTTCAATCAATCAATCAATCAAAACGATTTGGGGAGAGCCTAAATTGTACAAGCTTGTCCTGCACTGTTAACGTACTCACATGAGGAGGGAACACGGCGTTCTATCCGCTATTCTTGATGATGTTAATAACAGTGAAGGATTATTATCCATGACTGCAAAAGTAGACAGTGTGGGTGTTGAGGGTGGGTGGGAGGGGAGATCGTGATGTGACTGCCGTCTCGATGGTTAATTGTATTTAGTCCTATTGGACGATAAAATGAAGAGTTATGGGCATCCACGTATGGACATTGGACAGTGAATGCATATTACATGCTTAATCCATTAAGGAGACAGATGTAGATGCAGGGAGCGTGCCTGTGCCCATGAGTGAAAATGCACAAAACATACTGTACACTATTCTGTGTTGCATTCTTTGCCACTATGATGCTTTACAATCACAGCAAAATGTTCTATCCATAGGAATTCTGTGTCCCATGAGGACATACAGAGCAAGGCTTTCTTCTTCCAGATCAAGTTGATGCCGCACCACCATGCTGTCTTTGGAAGTGAGGTGGACTTCATATCCACAAAATGGAAGTACAAGAAGGCATTGCAGCCATAATTAAACACAATACAAACACTGGCTCTTCACACTTCAAAGGTTTCCATAGATTGGCTGTCACTCTGTAGATAGCTGGCAGATGGAAAAAACCTCAGCCCGTGCATGACAGCATATTATGATAACTATAGAACATATTCTCACGGTCCATCAACCTTGCACCCCCCTGCCCCCTCCCCCTAGGTAAGCCTGTTGGGTGTCTTCCACTGTAAGGTTCCGTGAGCTCTTAAAGCCCTGTTATAATTGTTGCGTGCCGGCAAATGAACAAAGAGGTAGGAGCGCACACCAATAGTGGGTAGGTGCTGACCATGGGAGATGAACGTGAACAGAAAGGAGGAGAGGTCACATAATCCGTAGTCCCGATGCAAAAAACTTTATTTTAAGATGACCAATGTAGTGCTTTAGGTTTATTCAGAGAATGAATAGTGTCATTTTGAGTATTCAACATCTATCGCGATGAATGGATCGGTATACAATAACGTTTCCAGCCATGGTGAGACTACATGCGGTTATCATCTGCCGGTAAATAGCAGATCTACAAGCTCACAAAACTCGTTGCGCTGTGCGACACTGGATCGCAACCTAGTATAAATCAGCCTTAAAACCCAGCATCCTTATTGTGTAGAAGGCTTTCGCTGTCGATCTGTATTCCCCGCAATAACAGAAAACAGAAAAGACACTATATAGTATAAAGTAGGGACTGAGGCACTCAACCATATGGGGTTTTAAGTGGTTAATTATGAGCGGCAAACATAGGATGACGCCAGCCCACCACGCATCAACATATCTGCCTCCACTGTCTGAAGGACCCATAAATCATAGGGGGTGTGGGGGTCATTGTTCCGCCTTTAATTAAAGAGCGTAGTGTAATGGTGTGGCAGGATTTTCTATGTAATTGAGTTAATTATGGTGATAGCTTGCCTGTTCACAGTGCCTCCCACACGGGTAGAGAGAGAGGTTCAGAGATCACGCACACACCTACACCAGAGCATAGTTCTCTCTGGAGAGCCCTGACGCAGCAGCGTGGGACGTCACTTTGTTGCGCCGTGTATCGAGTCCCATTTACAATTGAAGTGGATTTTGGGGGAAGAGACTTGAACCTCTGCAAATTCTGTATAAATGTCTCTCACAGTTATTATTTTGGCTACAGTGAAAGATGTATTTGACTGACAGAGCAAAATAGTCCTGTATACAGAGTTGTCTTGGAAACGGCTAGTGATTAATTAATGTTTGCAGTTACTTTCTTCCAGCTCCCGAATAGGCTACCACAGCACTTAAGACCCCCACAATAGCCAACTGAGGCTGTAAGTGAAGTTCTTACTTTACTTTCATGAATATTTCTGCCACCTTATGCTCTAAAATTAATTTGATTAATTCATCACTTTCATCACTCTTCACTACCCCTGCCCCGCCCCCTCTTCATTCTTGTCTCCTGGGTCTTACAGGGCTACAGGATTAAATTAGCTATCATTTATAGCGGGCCTGGGAGGCTGTAAAGAGCCGACTCCATCAGATGGAGAGATAATGGTGGTTTATGATAGATCCTGGCTAATGAAATGCCACTGTCTGTAATGAGATCAGTGAAAAGTGAGCTTTAGACCCTCTGAAAAGGGTGGGCAACATGTTAAGAATCTAGTGACGGTGTTTTGGTCGAAAACTCTTGTACTCCTCGCTCATCTGCTCAGGTCAACTCCACGATTTCAGTACAGCAAGAGATTTTTTTCTTTTGCCAAAATGAAAACCATGATGACTGTTGACAAAAGGTCTTGCAATTATAATTACTCAAAACTCTTGGCACAATCTCTTGCACAGCGCAAATCACACATGAAAGACACATGTATACACTGGAAATGTCAAAATGCTAATACCAATATTTACCAGAGCCTGTGAGGCTGGGCAGTTCAAACAGTAAAGGTGTGAGTCATTCTCACTATGCCAGAGTGGTCAATGCATTGGCACAACAATGAACAAAATGATTCATGCTGAACATAAACCTGGTCACCTCTGCCTGCAAACAGACTTTCTGTGGTATACAGCCATGCATAGTGACACTTATTGAGGTCTAAATCAGATTCCTTCTTATAATAATTGCTCATCCAAATATGTTTTTTTCTGCCCTGCATGCTGTTGGCTGCACAGCCTACTAGTGTATGAGTCTACCATTAAAGGAACTACAACAAGCATTTTAAAACTGTTTTTAATATAATAATAATAATAATAATAAGGGTAATAATAATACTAATAACAATAATAACTAGAACTGCACTCTGTCGAGTGCTTACTTGCTCGTTGCACACAAGTAGGCCATAAATGGCCTACTAGTGCGCAAGCAGAGCGTGCAAGTGCTGTAGACCGCTATAAACTTTCAAATCTTAGTCTCACATATTGAATTATTAGATTTAGCTATTTGCTACGTACCTTGCTTCTGAAGGAAAAAATGTAGTATTTTTAAGTATGGTAAAATCATCGTTACGTCACCGTCAACTATACCCTGGCATTGGTACATATATTCATCACGTCATATGCTCATATATCTATATGTATATGTCTATATGTATGTATATGTAGTTTTCTGAGTGGTTGGTGGTATAATGTGATCGGCTGGGTGGTTTGATGCGTATGTACTTGACACTGAAACCTATCATCATTACGTCACCATCGTCAACCAATTATACCCTGGCATTGGTACATAATCTTCATCACGATTCACGGAAAACATACCTGCACGGTCAGCTTCCGTATGTCCGTATGACATCATATCACGTGCATTCTAAGGAACATTGGTACATATCTTCATCACGTCATGGGACATATGCTTCGTAGCATGACAAAAACACACCTGCACGGTCAGCTTGGGGCCAGCATATGACGTCATAACATGTGCTGGCCCCAAACACGCGCATGGTAGCACCTGACTGAAAACATGACTTGCACGCTCTGCTTGCGCAGGTAATAAGGGTAATAATAATAATAATAATTTTAATGAGCTCCTAACATCAACGTTCTGTTCAATCACCTCCGTCTGAGCCTCAATTCCGAGAAAAACGCTGCTAAAGATCGCAATTATAATGAAAGTGGAGGGCGGGGAAACATTTTATTGATGGACCACAGCAGAAGCGAGCGTTGCCTAGCGTTGGGGAAGCTACTATACGGTAAATATCAGTGATATATTTCTGAATCAATAGTAATCAATAAATAAGGAGAATGTTGTCGTTGACTATAGGGCTCATAGTTTACTCTGATCTCACAGTCGCTCTAGATAAGAATTTCTACTAAATGTCTAAATTGTAGTACAAAAGATTACACTGTAACTCCAACATACTCAATATACATTTTGGGCCTCCACATGATCTTTTCTCTCATCCTTTACAATGCATGTCAAGTTCAACGCCTTCCGCTGCCATCCTCTCCTTTCTGCCCTTGCTCCGGCCTCTTCTCTCTCCATTGATGAGTTGTGTGACAGCGTAATAGACCCAAGAGCCATCATCTTTCACCCCTCGTCACCTCTCATGGGTGGAGCAGCCTTGTGGCTTTGTGGCAGAGACAGGTCAGGGGCCACACAGTCCTCTCTAGCTTAAGCAGAATCTGGAGGAGGTATGCGTTTCCTGTATTATTTTCATTTACAACCTTGGCTAGTTACTCTGCTTTCCATTTCAGCTGTCATTCCCGAGGGTGAACTTGCACTTTACCATCCGCCAGAGCATAACATTTAAAGGATTTAATTGGATATTTGTTTTGTTTTCCTTTTTCCTTTTCCCACTTTGCCCCTGGCTGTTTAATTCTGACAGTTTAGTTGTGAATGTTTGAGTAGTGAAGCAAAATGCATTATTTTATACAGGTCTGCACTCAAGTTATCATGGTTTATTGACAGTAACAGTCTATCATCATTTTTGACTGCGTTGCAGCCACATTTTCACCTCTAAAAAGATGGGTCTACTGATTATTCAATTTGGATGTTTTATTGCTAGATGGCGATGCAGCCTGACTGCTTGTCTGACACTGACTGATGTGTAGTTATCACGCAAGCATGGTTTCTTCAGCAGGTTTGAGTAAAAGGCGACACCCCAAGTCTAGCGTCACACACCCCAAGGCTCGCGTCACCGTCTACCCAGGAAACAGGAGTATTTCAACACTGTACTATTAATCTTTCGCCTGTACTATTAATTTCGCTACACTTAAACAACAGCACTATACCGTTTATTAATTATTATACACACTGCTCTAATGGATAAACTTGGACCTAAGTATAAATATCGTCACACACGCACGCACAAATATATAGTGTAAATTGTGTAACGACCCTGCGAAAGACCCGGCCGTAACTTGCTCCTCCAAGGGAGCTAGCTCTCTTAGCGCGGCTTGTTGCTTGCCTTGTCTACTGAGTTGGGGGCTAGCCGGGGTTCGACTCCAGCTCAGGGTGCTATACTAATATTCAATTTAGCTACTGATGCCATGACATTTATTCCCCTCTGGGGGGTCGTTAATTCTGCCCTACCGACCTTTTAAATGAATGTTCAGCTCTGTGTTGACTGTTGAATACTAACCCTATCTCTAACTCTAAACCTAAACATTACCGCAAGCACGGGAGCAACGCATCCCTCACCAACCTTAATCCAGTCTTTTTAATGCATCCCTCATCCCTTTTTCCCCTCACTGTATATTTTTCTTTTCCCTTTTTACCTCCTTTATGATGAATTCCTTTTCTGTTCTTTGGCTATATAGAAGTGTCTATTTGAAAGTCTCTAAATGTTTTGATGAATTGAACAAGGTGGACCCTAATGCTTTATTGGGTCGTCCACTCACAGTTAACATTCTTTGTATTGAGTTGTGCTTGAAATGTACTGTAATTCTGCAAACTTGTCCAACGAATAAAAAAAGTCTGCGGTTGTTGAAAAAACAGTGGTGGCAGGAGGATTTGAATCCGCGAAGCTTGGATTGCAAGACGTCGTAGTAGTCCACTAGACTAGGCAGATGGCTGAATTGGGATTTGTGTTTGTATTAGAAGGCAAATCTCCGTCCGCACGGGCGGTGCTTTCCTTGGGCCCCGCCCTATAAGTAGCCGGCGAAGGAAAACGAGCGCACCCTAGGAGCTTGGCCCGCCCTACTAGTAGTAGCCGGCGGAGTAAAACGAGCGCACCCTAGGAGCCTTGGGGTGTGTGACGCCTGCCGGTGCCGTGTCATTAGTCAGAAGGTTCATTGTTTTGAAATTACTATCCCTATCTCTAACCCTAACCTAAACATAACCGCAAGCACGGGAGCAGTGCATGTTCGCCAACCTTAATGCATGTTCGGACTAACGGGACTTCGGATCTATGGGCCGTTCCCACGCGGGACTGGGGGCGTCGCCTTTTACTCAAACCCGCTGAAGGAACCATGCTTGCAGATATCACACCGTGAGTTAAGGAAGAATAGAACTCTAGTGTATCTTTCTCTCTATTCTAATTCCTTTCTGCCACATTTAATCTCCTTTTGAAAAAGGACAGGGAGAATTCACAGTATAATTTAGTTTTAGTTTAGTTTTTTAAATTGAGGTGGTCATGGCAGGATTCAAGTTATGTGGTTCAGGGGAACAGCCGGTCCTGGGGAGGTGAAAGAGGAAATTGATTTTGTGCCCCAGATCTCTTCCCTGAGCTCCTGGCTTGCACTTGGATGGCACAGCTAGGTGCCATGTTATAGGATAAATCATGAAAGAGCAAACGACACATTAAAAGTCAGTGTATACCCTTTCTAATTATGGCACTTTTCAGCGAACGTGCCGTCCTGTGGAGCATATTTCACAGGATTTGTTTCCATACACTACGATTTCATTTTCATTAGATTCTCAGAACCTAATTTGGGCCCTGCTCTGCCCTGCTCTGGGAACCCAGATATTTCGATCTTTTTTTTTAGTTTTAGTTTTTTTAAACTAAAACTAAAACCACGCTATTTTCACTATTTACTTTATTTTATTAGTTTATTTTTAAATGATGTCTCTCCCCCTTCAGTGGTGGTTGTGGTTATACTGGAAACAAACTCAAACCCTAACCTAACCATAACCGCAAGCACTCTGAATTGCGTGCGGATCCCTAACTTCACAGGTTCTGGAAAGTTTCAGTTATGGAAGGTTCTGGTTTACTCATAGTCCAAATTAGCATTTAGTGTTTCTAATCAGTGCGCTTTGTTCCAGTATCTCTATTAAGTAGAATCTAGAGTAGGTATGTGCCTCCTGTCACATTTTCATATACAACCTAGTTGCCTCACTCTGCTTTCAGTTGTCATTCCTGAGGGTGAACTTGCACTTTAATATCCGCCAGAGCATAACATTTAAAGGATTTAATTGGATATTTGTTTTGTTTTCCTTTTCCTTTTCCAACTTTGCCCCTGGCTGTTTAATTCTGACACTAGTTTGTGTGTTTTTGCTCTTGCAGTAAGTGAGTGGTGAAGCAAAAGTTTCCTTTCAGTATCACTAAATAAAGACATGTTTTTTTTATATCTGACTCAATGTATTATGATTTGATTACACAGTAACAGTATATCATCATTCTAAATAATATTCTCTAACATTTTCACCTCTAAAAACATACTGATTATTCAATGTGAAGCAGCCTGTCTGCCTGTCTGTTTCCGAGGCTAGCGTCCCACTGGTCAGATGGCCTGGAGAGTGGGCACAGGCCTACTTTGAATCTGAACTAGGGCACAGCTTTCAGTGCTACTGAGCCTCTCGGATATTAGCATTAGCAGTCGCTTTTGAGCAACTTGGCATGCTGTTAATATCACGCTCCAATGTTCTCCCCGGGGAGCGCCGACAGCCCTGACTAAAATAGGCAAAGATAACCTTTCGCTTCTAATGTAGTGAACCACACCGTCCTGTGGAGAGGGACAAAATCTGCTGTACTTGTAATGACACATTGCTATAGCTTGTCTAATTCGCTGACACCTCCTTCACAATTGTGTTAGCTACTTCACGCAGTGTGTGAATCTCTGACACTCCAGCCTGTGCTACATGTACTGATGCACTGACAAAACATCATCCCACGATACTTCATGTTAGCAGATAACCCCTGACACTCACTCTCATACACCTCATACACACTCACACACACACGCACATATGCACGCACGCACGCACGCGCACACGCCACAGATGCACGCCTTCGCACAGTGGAGTCACTGTGGAGGTGTTTGGCCTTTCTTCCCATTAACTTTTCCCCCCACATCACTCTGAGCTGTGAATTGGAATCGTGGACACCCTTTATCTCTAGAGGCCTTATACAAATCTTAAAATAGTTTTCTCACAGGAATGATGGACAGCGGTCAGTGCAAAGCCACATTTCAAGACAAAATGGAAATTGTGGCGAATCCAACATTTCAACTATGAATGTCAGTTAATCTGTCTTGAATCATGTATCATAAATACAGGGAAATAAACAGGGCTGTAAAATACTCCTTAACTCTGTGTAAACATTTGGGTACAACTGATTACTGAGGATTTGACTGTGTACTGTTTATAATATGAAAGCAGAGCAGTAAGGCAACTTGAAGTGATCTTATAACAGATTGCAGTCATTTCACCAGTGCTTTTTATTCACTGGACAATCAATGGATTGTGTGTGGCCCAGGTGCACAGCAAGGGACAGCCATATATATATAAACCAGATTTAAAAACAACCATGGGTTGACCAAAGTGCTGCACAGCAGAACTGGCTCACATGACAGAGAGAGAGAGAGCCTAGCTCTGCCAGCCTGCTTTTATACCCAAGGGGACACACCTCAGCAGGCTGGGATGGGTCATCACAACAAGAAATATACAAGAGAAATAAACTTACACAAAAATGTATAATCATAGGCGGAGAACAATGAAGGAGAGCATGTAGGTTTAAAAAAGCACAAGATAAGAGTTCAAGCATTTACTCCATGGAGGCAGTGGGACATCTTGATTTCAAAGGTCAGGGAGAACATTTGTGTCTTTAGTCTGGATTTAAAAAATGTTCAGAGAGGATGCATTCGTAACAGCTAGTGGCAAGTTGTTCCACAGATTCGGAGCCACGATCAAGAAGTCACGGTCGCCTTTTGACTTCAGTCGTGTGCGTGGGACTTTTAAGGACATCTGGTCAGCTGATCCGAGTGGCCTAATGGAGCCGGGAGGCTGGATTAGTTCAAATATATAAGGAGGTGCCAGGCCGTGTAGGGCTTTAAAAAACAAACCGTTTTGATTCAAAATTTGACTGGCAGCCAATGAATAGAGACCAGAACGGAGGTGATGTGTTCACACTTTTGGGTGCCAGTCACGAGTCTGGCAGCTGCATTTACGACAAGTTGTAGTCTGGAGAGGGATGAGCTATACTTTAGCAACTAGTACAGAAAGAGAGTTGCAGTTGACTAATCTTGATGAGATGAAGGCATGGATGAATTTCTCCAGATCGTGCATCGTGAGAAAGGGTTTGAAGTTGGCGATCTGCCTAAGTTGAAAAAAGATGGAAGGAGATGACATGTTTTCTGATGATGGAGCCTAACGGGAGCATCTAGTGAGAACAGAGAACAGTATGAGACCAAGAATCCACCCCTGGGGGTGATGGAGGATGATGAGTTCCCAGCTATTTCGACTAGGAATGTTCTGTCTGAAAAACAAGACTTGAAACAGTTTAGGACAGGCTTTGAATGCCAACACTGGAAAGCTCAATGGTGGCTGGCTATACTTTACCATACGAAAGGCTGGTTACGCTCTGGCGCAGAGAGGCATGCAGTCCAGAGTTTGGAGGTGATTAGAGATGAATGGCAGGTGTGCTGAGATGTGCTGTGGAGCTGTCTTGGGGCGCTGATGAGTGCAGAGGGCCCACAGCACCTAGATGTGGAGGCGAGGACAGGCAAGCCGTAACAATTTGTCCACATACTGGAGAGAAATATCTTTCCATAACGGTTACTGTGTATTGGCTCTTTCTATTGGTTGGTTGCTACTCTAGGATATATTTTTCTTTCTGGTGAGTGACACGGTAAGTTCGGGACATGCTACCTCACACCTCTTCAAGTATCCAGGGAAGAGAAATTACTTTCAAGAGTCCTCAGATGTCCTGGCAGGAGTGTTGAATGTTGATGGTTGATTTATCTGTGTGTGTGTGTGAGGTTCAGAGGAGCAGCTGATCACTGGCACTGCAGTGCAGTTGTCAGAGCAGGTTGTATATCTGGTGTAGCCAGGCTACACCAACATGCCTCTAGCTCAAGAACATGGAGTGAACCTGATGTTCAGAATTACTGATAGTTGGCTTCGAAACCCATCCCAGCTCAGGAGTGTGGGGGATTATCAACCCCCTCTTTCTACTACATTGAGTGAAGCCACCTTGATCTCTGTGGCCCCAATCAATAGGTCTACTTCTATTATAGTGTGCTTTATTGTCTTGTATGTAGTATTGTCAGAAATCCAATAAACTGCATCTGTATCAGCAGACACAGTGGTCGGCACTCACTCGGCACCTTGAAACAAGAACATGCTTTAATTAGATAAGAGAAAGCAAAGAGAGGACGGACATATTGCTCTTCTCGCGCTTTGGCTTGAGTTTAATATGTTTCAACTTTTGCGCATGCTCTATTTACAGTGTTACGCTTTTATTTGTACGCTGTTATTGCCTTATTGTTGAAATGTGCTCTACAAATGACATAAAATTACATATTGGTTGACATGGGATCCTCTCGTAATTCCGACGGCGCATTAGTCCGACAACGTGGCTTCGCGTGCAGTTAGGATTGGCCCGGGACAGGGTTAGTAATGGGGCCAGTCGGAATAATGACGCTGACCCGGTTGACATTGCATCTTCTCTCTCTCTTTCTATCTATCTCTTTTAGTCATTCATGTAAATAACAGAGCGACCAAAGCCCCAATGAAAACTGAAAGAATAGCCTAAACCTGGTCTTACCTAAAGGTATACATGGTTGTCCAGAGTTCTCAACTGACCATCAACTATACAGAACAAGATAAGTTTTACTTTGGTTGTTTCTGCTAATACATTTTGCACTCACTAAACATAGCTATAGCATGCACCATCACAGAGAAATGTAGCGTCTAGTCTAGTGCTGTGGGGCCGTGGGGGTTACAAGGTATTGAGTGCTTTACAGACGGGTAAAAAAACAGCAATCATCAAAGACATCAAAGACAAACATCAGAAACATAAAAAAAAGAAAAAACATCAGAAAAAAACTATTGAAAAACAAATAATAGGACATTATAAAACAGCATTGTCGTCGGCTGGTAAACAAGTTTGTGCAACCAAAGCTGATCTATAAGATCACGTATCCTTATAGTCAATAAATAAATGGCAGAGGTTGGACAAAATTGGATTTTTTTGTTTCTCACCTGATTCTGACAGGACATTAGTTCTACTAGCCAGGATAACAAATCTACCCTAATCTGCTCACTGCAAATACCCTAAATTTGCCTTAATCCAATCATGAAAACCCCCTAGTTTGACACGTCACATGCTACATAATGAAATTTAGAAAATATTGCCTTTAATAGGTTATCAATAGGGCCATCAAATTAGCACAATTTAGCAGTGAGCAGATTATGGTAGATTTTTTTTATCCTGGCTAGTAGACCTAATGTCCTGTCTCAGGTTGGACAAAAAAATCCAATTTTGTCCAACCTGAGAGGATTTTTTTACTTAATTTACTGGACTATTAGGAAAAACACACATAGGCCTATGTGTTTTTAACAGCTTTTTAAAGGAGGACACTGTCTCTGCTATCCCAAAACCCAAGGGCAGGGTGTTCCAGAGCAAAGGTGCCTGGGCCGCAAAAGCCCGGTCCCCCTGGGTGACAATTGGCGAGTAAGACAAAGACAGTATGGTCAGGTTGCACCAGTCCATGGCAGCCAGTGGGAAGATTGAACAGTTTGTTTCCAGGATCTCAGTAGCAGGAGTGGGCAGTGGTGACTCCTACACAGAAACATCAAGGCTAGCTAGCACCATTAACTGTATCTATTAGTGTCTGTCTTCATAGACAGGAAATGACTGATTGCAACAGATGTGTAGGATTTATTTATATCTGAGCTTATTTAGCTGCTTTAATTCCCGGTTGTTGGTCAGGCAGGCATCATTAGAAGAGATGTATAGCAGATGTATAGCTTCTCCAGAGCAAGCCTGAGATGTGATGGTAGCCCTGACCCGGTACTGTCTCCCATCGACCAAATTCAACCCCTCTCTTTGTAGTTTTATTTGTCTTGCTCTTCTCCTCCTTGCCCTTCCTAGAGCCAATAAATCAATCAATCAATTAATCAATCATATTAAAAACCTTTTTCTGCGGTGCCTGGTGGCTCAGGCAGATCATGCTCCTTGTGAGAGTGTGATGAGGACGTAGGTTTGAACCTAATACAACCCCTATAATGTATTGCATGTATCCCTCCACTACTATCATGTCACTCTCTCCACCTATCCGAAATAAAGCATAAAATGCCAATCAAATCTTTCGAAAATTCGACGAGCAACACGCCCATGCATGTGCCACCAATAAACTAGGTTTCACATTCCTGACCGTCATTCTTTTCCTCATGCTGTATTCTGGGTTGTCTTTCTCAATCATTGTCTTTATATACTGACACTCATCTTCTTCCTGGTTTTCTTCTCTCTCTCTCTTGACAACATTGGGCAAAACAGAAGAGGATGTCATTGCATTGTTGACATAAGGTCATGAATGTGACATAACCGGATAGAGAGAAGTATCAAATTGATATTGCATTGTCTCTCATCTATCTATCTATAAATGCACCAAGTCTCTGTGTGTACGTACGTATGTACGTACGTACGTACGTCTGTAATCCACGTAACTCGAAAACCGTTAGCCCCACCAACTTCAAATTTGACATACGCGTTCCACACCACCACAGGGAGTGCAGTGCCCGGTGTCGAGTCCGTTGGATAGCCGGTTGTCCAGAACCAGCACAAAAGCCTCTGCATGGGATCTGGACCCGATCACCCATATATCTCCATATATGGAGCTGGCCTGTTCTGACATCACAACACTTCATATTTGGGCATGCCTGAACTCCATATATAGGAATAAAGGGACACAGAGAGACAGATACAGAAATCTCCATATATGGGCATAAAAGGGACACAGACGGATGGGTGGAACAGGTACTCTGACATGGGTACAATGGGTAGCCGGGTGGGGCATGGAGCTCCAACTTCCATCGTTACAGACCTGGTGCTCTACAGCTGGGCACCGGTCTAGTACTGATAAAAATACAAGACAGAGTAGAGAGCGTTAGCTAAAGCACAGACTGTGCTTTGTTTTTGGAGTCTGAGGTTTCTCACTTTGCTAATATAAGTGGATCTGATTAAAAAAGCGTCCCCTGTTCTGAGCCTCTAAATCTGGCTGATAGAAAATAAATTGGATTGGTGAATATTTTCCTCCCTTTGGACTTTAATTGAATGAAAATGAAAGAGTGCCTTAATGAATCAGATGTTCAGACTGGTGTTTCATTTAAATGGCTGATGAGACTCACTCGTCATCACCCGGCTCAAAGTATGGTTCTCCATATATCTCTATATCTCTCCACACAGTTTTCAGTTGTTACTATAACAGATTCTGTGTTTTACAATACATCTGGATACTATACATCTGGATACTTATTTCAATATACGTCCCAAAGTTGTTTGTTGTTGTTTGCCAAAATGTGCCACTTTAGAGTGCAGACTTGAATGTCTCCATTTCATTCTGTAGTACAGCACTAAAGCACTGAGAAAACTGTTCTTCGTCCTTTTTTCTTTCCAAACTTGACTACGGTAGCGGTGGTCTCAAAAACATAAGGGAAACTTTGACAGGAAAAGACTCGCTCACCATATGGAAAATAGAAGTAAACTCCTTAAACTGAGACTTAGAAAAATATTTTTTCTTTATTTTATCATGCTCATAAAGTGCTCTGTGCTCAAAGTGCAATTAAAAAGCAAACGCTTCGGTCCTAGGACCTTCGTCAGTGCTATATATGTTGTACAGGCTAGCACTAAGCAGCATTTTTGGGGTTCTGTGTTGTGCATTCTACCAAAACAAGAAATTTGACCAGTCATTTCTGGGGCGCTCCTTATTTGTTTACTCTTTGAGAATATTTTCTCCCCGTCCGACATGTTTTCTTGCATCGGCAATAAATACTCTCCCATGATCTTGTCTTTCTTTTTATCTGTGTATATAAAAATATATGAGCAACTCTGTTAGTTACACCAACATTGTTTTTGCATTTGTTTATGCTTAATGATGAAGATAACATTGTTACGTGTCATTTCGATTAACCCGCTGAGGCCTGCTGGCCCATGTTGAGGTGTTACACCAATATAGGCTACTGTAACACCAATCCTCAGAGTTCCTTTATCCAGATTCGTAACTCAGAGAGACTCAGAGAGTAACCATTAGGGATATGATATGCTCATCTCGACTAAACAAATAGTAAATAATAAAAAAATCTTTTCCCCCGTTGTTCGCTGGATGATGCCTGGATCTGTGTGGCTTCGACAAGGTCGGCTGCGTTGATCTGTGGGGGTGCGCTGGTTGTTTGAAGCGGTGGAGAGCTAATGCTGTTATTGCTCTCACAGACTGACCCGTTGTTACCCTTAGTCATTGTGGGCTCTGTGACCTGGAAGCCATGACGTGTTGGCAATTAACGGCCGATGTTTGCAGAAGCATCCACTGTTGACTCGCTTGCAGGCATGTAATCAGATTCCTTGGTATCTTTATAACCAGCTTTGACCATAATGGCATACAGTACTGCGTCCGTGCTCCGTCAGTGTCACATAAAAGTGACATCACTGTCAAATCCTTGGTATCTTTATCCTAGCCTCTCAGCATGCGTTGATCAGCAGCGTTGCTTGTACAAGCTGTATTGTTTCACGTTCGCGCTCATGAGACACTAAACAGGATTATTATTTCATGTCAACATTCAAGTACAACTGTCAGAAGATATAACCCAAGGTTGTATCCCATGGACTCAAGTTTTCCACCTGTCCAAAGTCATTTCTGATACAGACAGCAGCCTTGTGTGTTTTGTTTTGATACGACAGATGCGCAGTGAGTCGTGGTGTTATCATTTGTTTTATATACGTTTTACGACAAAGCCAGTTGTGGTGTTATCATTTGTTTTATATACGTTTTACGACAAAGCCAGTTGTGGTGTTATCATTTGTTTTATATACGTTTTACGACAAAGCCAGTTGTGGTGTTATCATTTGTTTTATATACGTTTTACGACAAAGCCAGTTGTGGTGTTATCATTTGTTTTATATACGTTTTATGACAAAGCCAGTTGTGGTGTTATCATTTGTTTTATATACGTTTTACGACAAAGCCAGTTGTGGTGTTATCATTTGTTTTATATACATTTTACGACAAAGCCAGTTGTGGTGTTATCATTTGTTTTATATACGTTTTACGACAAAGCCAGTTGTGGCGTTATCATTTGTTTTATATACGTTTTACGACAAAGCCAGTTGTGGTGTTATCTTTTGTTTTATTTACATATTTACAAAATGTAGTGCTTAAAAGAATGCACAGTTGCGTTCTCCTCTCCTGCTGCGTAGCAACCAAAAGAAAAGAAGAAAAAAAAAGCCTCGACCACATCGACTCATGAAATAGTGAGTTGTTCACTTCACTAGTAGTAACCATATGCCCCCCCCCCCCCCACCCCACACTACAAGATCGCCAAAATGTGCACTGCAATGGTCTATTTCTCAATGCAGCTGTACTGGATAAGAAAATGTGCTTGGCCGGTTGGCCCTAACCGTGGTGAAGGGCCAAGCGTCCAGAACAGATTTGCAGATAAAAAAGGCTGAAATGAAATGAAATGAAATGAAACTCTGAACATACAGAACATGCAGAGGAAAAAAATAAATGCTTTAATATATTTTTGAGTGGCGCAACTGTTACCGGCCTCAGACCTAGGGGAGTCTGGGTCGGCACAAGCGATACACAGGCTTGAATGCGCTGTGGATCTGTGAAAAACGAGGAATGGGACACATTCTTTAGTGTTGCGTAGCTCGGTCGCAGCGGTTTATTACTGACTGCGCATGTGCGGGACCGAGACTATAGGCAGTTCCTCTATGATTCACAGAAGCGCATGAGCGCCATCTATTGACTAGGAAGTCTAATAAGATGTGGCATCTCATAGAAAAGTGTCAATAATGTTAGAATAGTTCTAATAAATCTTTAAAAATGGGGGGTGTATGTTTTAGTGCAAAACTATAATAGAGGCTATTTCTGAACCCTCTACACTCTCCCCTGCTTTAAGAGATGTCTCCTGACATCTAGAACTAAACAACAATAAGTAGTCAAGTTAGTCAGGAAAAAGGTCATCAGTCTAGTCTGTGTAGTGTCTAGTGAGGTTCATTGGAGTTAGTCAAAGTCTGTCAGTCAATGTCAGTGAATGTCAGTCAAATCATATGTAAGTCCTCTGTCCTAAATCTAATAAGTCCATTCAGTTGGGGTAGGGTAGTAGTAGGTTTGGGGCAGGACTGGGTAAGGGGTCATGGGGTAAGGCACACATGTGAACATGGCGTTTGCTTCGGGCCTCCAATTCTGGTATGACGGCTGTCCGAAATGTTCATATGTTAATCTGTCTCTGGGTTTTACAGTCCGGGTGGACCTCCTCGCGGGCAGTTCCTCTCCACCTCGTGGCTCTATGTCAGGTTCAACCATATCCCCTGGCACCCCTGGACCTGTATCACCCTCGTTGTCATCCATCACAGGTTGTTCCTGGACATTCTCAGCAGGCAGCGTGTCAGCTGGTGTTGGTGCTTGTGCTGATGCTGGTACAACAACTGGAACAGCTTCCTCCTGCCGATGCATATCATCTGGTTCTGTTGTTTGTCTCAGAGGTTGGAATTCTGGTGCTACAGCTCTGAGATGACTGTGTGGTTCAGGTTGAGGCGCCTGATGTCTGACTGTCCTCCTTGTGTACACAGGTAACGGTCGGAGGTTGTAGGAATATCCTTCCTCTTCAGCAGAATCATCCGATTCCTGCTCAGCTGCTTCTCTGTTGTTAGTCTGTTTGTCTCTCTGCTTTCTCTGTTTCTTTTGCGCATGACAGGGTTGCTCATCTTGTTCGAATGGCAAGTCATTTACAGATAACAGGAGGTTACGGTGCAGAACGCGGATAGTTCGTTCTCCCTTTTCTGCTTGAACTTTGTACACAGGCCCATCTCCCACCCGTTCAATGACTCTGTGAACTTTCTCCTCCCAGTAAGCACGGAGTTTGCCAGGTCCACCTCTCTCGGACAGGTTCCTGACAAGCACACGATCTCCTGGCTGAAGTGCAATCCCTTTAACACCACGGTCGTAGTATTTTTTTCCTTTTGCAGAGCTCTTCTGGCTATTCTCCGAGGCGATCCTGTAAGCCTCCTGCATCCGAGAAGCCCATTTCTGTGCAAACTCCTGTCGACTCGACACTTCTTCCTCCGTTCTCAGATTAAAGACTAAGTCAATAGGCAAACGTGGGGATCTTCCATAGAGGAGAAAGAATGGCGAATAGCCAGTTGCTTCATGTCTCGTACAGTTGTACGCATGGACGATGTGGGGCAAGTGGTCTTTCCACTCAGCTTTTCTTTCCTCTTGGAGAGTGCGGAGCATCTGTAACAGTGTTCTATTCAGGCGTTCCACCGGGTTCCCCTGCGGGTGGTATGGGGTGGTTCGAGAATGGGAAATGCCAGACAGCTGTTGGAGTCGCTGGAATAGATTGTTCTCGAATTCCCGTCCCTGATCATGGTGTAACTTTTCAGGGTAAGAGAAACGTGGGATAAAATCACTGAAGATTTTCTCAGCTGCTGTTTTGCCTGACTTATTCTTAGTCGGGTAGGCTTGTGCGAAGCGGGTGAAGTGATCTACCAGGACTAAAATGTACTCAAAGCCTCCTTTACTTGGCTCTAGGTGGAGGTAATCAATAGAAATAAGCTCAAATGGGGCACTGGTCGTGATTGAACCCATGGGTGCTTTTTCTGGGATGGTGGGTCGTTTCTGCTTAATACAGGAGCACTGGCGGATGACATAATGTTCTATTTCACGTTGCATGAATGGCCAATAGAACCTTTGCCTTGCCAGGTGGATAACTTTGTCAGCCCCGACATGACCCATGTCGTCATGCAGGTGTTTGAGCACAGTAGACTTCAGTTTACTGGGTAGAACGAGCTGTTTCCATTTTCCTGCTTGCCTGTATAGAATTCCTTTGTCTAGTTTGAGTCTGTTCCATTCATGTACTAGTCTCCTTGTCTCTTGTGGCATTTGTCTTTTGTCTTTGTCATTGGGGTTCCATCCCCTCCTCTTCAATGTCATCACCTCAGAGATTGCTGCATCCTCCTTTTGGGCAGCTCTGATGTCTTCTGGGGTGATAGTGGGGATTGTCACAGGTGGATCGTCGTCACCACCAGAAGAGAGTTGCAGTGCAGCCATCCATGGCACATCCTTCTCAGCCACTGCTTTGTTCCCCTGCCATATGGTGGAAACTACATCTGGGGGCAGAGTTTCAGTGTACTCCCCTATGTGACCATGAAGCTTTACTGGGTACCGTGACAGTGTGTCGGCGTCAGCATTCGACTTGCCTGGCCTGTATTTTATGGTGAAGTGGAAATCTGCCAACTCACCCACCCAGCGATGTCCGACGGCGTTGAGTTTGGCTGTGCTCAACACATAAGTAAGGGGGTTATTGTCTGTGTACACGGTGAACGTGGGTGCATAGTAGAGATAATCCCGGAATTTATCGCAGATGGCCCACTTCAATGCCAGAAACTCGAGCTTGCCAGAATGGAGATGGTAATTCTTTTCTGCAGGCGTGAGTGTTCTGGATCCATAAGCGATGACGCGGAGTTTCCCCCCCTGCTGCTGATAGAGCACAGCCCCCAGACCTTCATTGGATGCGTCAGTATTTAACACAAAGGGCAAATTACAATCTGGGTAGGCTAAAATGGGTGGATTGGTCAACATGTCTACGAGGCGAGAGACGACAGCACTGTGTTCGGGGGTCCACTGGACAGGTGTATTAGAGGGGAGCTGGCCAGACTTTGTGACTTTTCTTTTGTGTGCAATGTTGATGTTATCTTTAACGGGTCTCTGGTTGGGCAGACTGGAACCCTCTGCAAGCTTGAATAGTGGCCGTGCAATCCTGGAAAAGTCCTGTATGTAGGATCTGTAATAGCCTAGGAAACCTAACAGACTTCTGACTTCTCCCACATTCTTTGGCTCTCTCTCTTTTTGCTGCAGCACTGCTTCCAGGTCTTTAGGGTCTATCTGGACACCTTCACTTGTCACTAGGCGTCCGATGTATCTCACTTCTCGTCTGAACAGCTCACATTTCTTTGGACGTAACTTGATGCCATGCTCTCGCAGGCGGCGGAGCACTCGCCTCAGGTCCTCCACGTGGTCTTGGAATGATTTAGAAAAACAAAGAACGTCGTCCAAATAGGGAGAACAGCATTCATCCCTCATGCCATCGAAGACACCCTCCATACATCTTTGAAAGGCCGCTGGGGCGTTGGTAAGGCCAAAGGGTAGGCGAAGCCACTCATATAATCCCCACGGGGTACTAAAAGCGGTCAGGTGCCTGGAACTCTCATCAACAAAGCCCTGGTGGTATGCGCTGCCTTGGTCGAGTATTGAGAACCAGGAGTAGCCTCCCAGGTTATCCAGCAGGTCTTGAATGCGTGGGAGCGGATGACGGTCAGGGACAGTTTTGCGGTTTAACTCCCTGAAGTCAATGCATAGACGCAAGCTCTTATCTTTTTTTCGGACACAAACCACGGGGGATGAGTAAGGTGAAGTGGACTTTCTTATCCAGCCATGGTCAAGCAGGTTCTGCACATACTCTTTTACCTCTCTGTACAGGGGTTTCGGGATTGCATTGTAGCGTTTTTGGACTGGTGTCTCATCATTTAGCTTAATTTTGAGTTGCAGGTTTGGGATGCAACCTATGTCAGAGTCATCCTTTGCAAAGGCATCTGACTCGTCGTATAACATGTCTCTGGCTATCTCCTGTTCCTCCTCTTCGAGGTGTGACAATTCAATAGGTGGATGCCATTTATCTGGAGTCAGAGCGGAGCAGGTTTGAACAGTGGAATGGTTGATGGGCTTTGGGTTGTTGGAGGAGTGGTTAATGGGTTTGGCCTCAGTAATTTCCTCTAGTGTGCCTAAAATGGTTCTCTGTGACAGATAGATGTCATGTTTAGTGAAATTCTGAATAGGGATTTTGGCGGTTTTAGATGAGCCATTGGGGACATCTACTAAAGTGGGAAAGGGGTCTAAACCCTCAGGGCAGTTGTTCTCTGGGCTCGGCTCAAATAGCATTGTTCCGCCACGGGGCCATGCTCTGACTCTGCACTTCACCTCACATATTTGACCAGAAGGGATAGTTAGTCCTTTCTTTCCAACTCGCACAGTGTACTGAGGAGGTGTTTCATCAGGGGGCAGCATCTGGAGAACAGAAATAAGGGTTTCCACTGTGCTTTCACTGACACTCATGGCTTCCTTCAGTATTGCAGTCAGATCCACCTGTTCTGTGTTCTCTTTGATCATCTCTGCAATGACATTGCTACCTAACAGGGGACAGTTAACACAGTTCTGACTGATTAGTATGGGCACCTGTATGTCAGCATGTCCATGGTTCTCACTGTGTATCTGTAAGTCAACGTAAGCCCATCCATCAAAGGGAACCGCCGTGCCATTTGCTGCAGATATTTTGAGGGGTTTATCTGTGAATAGGGATGAGAGTGGCTGTATTTTGACACTAGGCAATGCTTCCTCTACCCACGCTCTCCCCACCATAGTCACTTGGGCCCCTGAGTCGAGCAGCATTTGGAGAGGGACCCCATTGATTGTACATGAGACCATACATCGCTTGCCAATTAGTTGTGCTACACGTTTTCTTGGTGTTGGCTGGCACTGAGTAGTTGGTTTTCCTGGGTTTACTGTTTCAACTGAGTTAACCTGTACTGGAGACTTGTTACTGGCGACGGTCACTGGCAGCCTCACTCCAGTGACCTCCTCTCGTTTCCCGATGCCTTTCTCTGCAGACAGCCAACGGCTCTATGTCCTTCCTGACCACATATGAAACAGTGAGGACAATGTTTAATGTTCTTTTGCACACAGTCCTGACATCGGCCCCTGGTCTCAGCTGTTTGGGGTCGAATTGAGGGTCGGTTCGGGGGTGGATCTGGGTTCACAGGAGTCGCAGATTCTGTGGGTTTGAGAACCTGGGCAAAATGTTTGGTCAGTGAGGACACTTGTGCGGTCAGTTCTAGAATGGCAGCACGGTTAGCCTGTAATACAGAGTCAACTTTGGTCTGTTTAGTCTGGTCAGTCTGCTCAGTCTGAGCTGTACTTACAGTCACTGGTCGGGGTTTAACCACAGTACCAAGGCGTCTTAACCTCTCTGCCTCCTCACTGGTGGACTTAGTGATCTGTTCTAGGAGAAGGTCATCATTAACCTGCAAGTCTGTGAGGAAAGGTTTGAGATCACATCTGACATGGTTATTTTTTTCATTCAACCCTTGGTAGAGTGTGTGAAGGAATGTACCCTGAACAAGCTTTCTGTCATAACAAAAATCTGCACCTGGCTGTTGTGACTCAAAAACAACTCTCTGTTTTAGACCCATGATTCTATACAAAAATTGCTGTGGGCCCTCTTTGTCTTGCTGTCTGGCAGTACTAAGCTCCTGAAAAAGCTCAGTGCTGTTTTTGTCTCTGATATGGGAACGGAGAAACCGTTTTAACTCACTCATAGTAAGGTCATCTTTGTTAGTTAACATTTCTCTGAATGTACCAGGTTTAGTTATCTTAAGCACAGTGCGGATAACTTCTGACTCACTAAACCCTTCATGTAACCCTTCATCCATCTGTTTACAAAGGCTACTGAATGACATTTCAGACCCTGTGTCAGAAATCTGTCCACCATAAAGTTTAAACTCTCTGCGTGGAAACAGAGCAGCTACATCAGTCAATCTCACCACCTGCTCACCACTACTGGAGGACGGACTGGCACGGCCAGGAGTGGCACCACCTGCACTGTTGGTGATGAATCTGGCTGGCGATGTAGTGGCAAGGTTCCTGGTTGGTGTGCTAGTGTCTCTGTCCATAGTCGGTGGAGGTGCGTGAATGTCTCTTTCCCTGGGTGGGGACAGCAGGTGACTGTCCATGGTCGCTGTAGTTGAACTGGTCTGTTGAGTCGCTGCATCTTCTGTCTGGAGGGGTGCAGCCTCGACCACTCTCACGTCAGCTCCTTCCACAGTACCTCTTCCATCCAGGAGTCGGAACATGTCATCGATCATGTCGTTGAGGGGAAGGATTTGAGACATGCCTTCATCCTCCATTTCTTTCAACTTGTCACCTTTCAGGTAGTCGACAATCAAATCATACAGTTCTGGTTCACTCAAAGCCGCAAGCTCCTCAGCTTCTCTGTATTCATCAACAGCACTGGCAACAGTCTGTAGCTGACTGGTACTCAAAGCTAAGAGTCTCTTTTGGATCGTGAATATCAGCATCCTTCGTGGGGTTGTGGTAGTAGCCATCTTTAGCGCCCGTGGTCTCTACTCTCTGGATGACGCACAGCAATGCAGCCTTCCCTGAAGCTTTAGACACAGGTTCTCTCCGTGGCAGTTCCCACTTTCCCAGCTAGGTGGCGCTGTATCCCGGACGAGCCCCCAATTGTTACCGGCCTCAGACCTAGGGGAGTCTGGGTCGGCACAAGCGATACACAGGCTTGAATGCGCTGTGGATCTGTGAAAAACGAGGAATGGGACACATTCTTTAGTGTTGCGTAGCTCGGTCGCAGCGGTTTATTACTGACTGCGCATGTGCGGGACCGAGACTATAGGCAGTTCCTCTATGATTCACAGAAGCGCATGAGCGCCATCTATTGACTAGGAAGTCTAATAAGATGTGGCATCTCATAGAAAAGTGTCAATAATGTTAGAATAGTTCTAATAAATCTTTAAAAATGGGGGGTGTATGTTTTAGTGCAAAACTATAATAGAGGCTATTTCTGAACCCTCTACACAACCACTCCAAGGAACCGCAATGTCCCTATGTTTAGAGTACCAACTGTTGCACCACTCACTTCAGACCGGTCCGATTTTTTAAGTTATGACTTTAAGTTAAAACGTTTGGAGCATGTTTAAGGACCTTAACAAATACTATATATTCTTTTAAAACATAACATGTCCAGTTTAATGCAGTACTTAGTTTAGACAGTAGGCCTACTTAGTTTAGACTAGTCATTTGGTTAGACCAGTCATTAGTCCTACAACTACAACCTATCTCAAACCCTCACCCTAACCCTAACCTCCCACAGGGCAGCACACCTAAACCTAACCTTAACCCATGTCTAACCAATGACTAGTCTAAACTAAGTATGCACCCCCTCTGTTATTGTTCTTCATTACAATACCACAGTAGCTCATGCTATGATAAATGATCAACAAACAAAAAGTAAATAAATAAAACAAATGCATTCAAAAGATACTTTCTTTCAATTTGTGGTAATTATTGTCAGTCACTAAATGCATTAAGATAATGGATACTCTTCTAGGGGCTCATTAAAAGTCAAGACAGGCATCTGTGTATCTCTCCCCCCGCTGGTAAACGCCAGCCGTGTCTGACGGAGAACAATGAATTGTCTGGAGACATCTGTCAGCCAGCAATTCCTTTCTGTATGAAACACCAGAATTATCAACAAACATGTCTGATGTAGGAGGGGGAGTCCTTTCTTAACTTTCAGGCAGTTGAATGTGGAAAGTTGTAATTTTGATGTGATAAATGGCAGGACATTGCTTTAGGTAGATAAAGGTTGTCACACTGTCAGTGCTTACCTTTTGGTTGTTTTGCTCCAGGCACTAGAATAGTCAAATCATAAAGTGTTTGAAACATCATAGCATTCATCGCAGCATTTTGGATCAATTGGAGAGGCTTAAGTGCGCATGCCGGCAGTAGGCCAGTAAGGAGGGAGTTACAGTAGTCTTTTGATATGACTGATGTCTGGATAAGGACCTGGGCTGACTCCTGGGTGAGGAAGGGTCTAATTCATTGAATGTTATAGAGTGTAAACCTACAGGATCGAGTGACCGCTGCCTGTAATGTGTGCTTTGAATGAGAGCTGAACGTCCAGGACAACACCAAGGTTCTTGGCTGTTGGAACCAAAGTTACCAAGGCGTTGTCTTGGCGTTGTCTTCCCAACCTGGGACGGTCCTAGGTCTTAAATATGACGCCAATTGTGTTGGCCTGCCTCGAGCTTCCCTCATTCCAGATTGCCCTAATGGTCAGAAAAGGTCTGATCTAACACTTCTTCTCATGCCCAAAATAGGGATGCCAGTGTTTGTTATACTGTACTCCTGGACAACAAAGACAATAATCTGTGCAATCGCTTTTTCAAATACTATTCAGACACTAGATGTGATAAATGTTTTTATGACATGAACTAAATGTATAAAAATGGTTCATGACTATATTATGATGAAGGGAGATTGGGAAATGAGGATATTGTTCCTGTTATATAATTTATAAATTGGAAGAATGAAGTGGATACAGGTTTTCCTATGACATTTTATTGGGTTTCATGATGGGCCCAAAGTAGAAAATGTTTCTAATAACTAGTACTTTTGAATATCTTGATAATAACATCTCATACATATTGCGCATAATAATGTGAGAACGGGAGGAGGAAAATCTCCCTTGGGTTCAGGTCTGTGCTCACTGAGGATATTGTTTCTCATCCATAACCTGGTTGAGATTCTGCTCCGCTGATATGATGGTTATTATTGGTTTTTATTTAATAGTTACATAAGCGGAAAGGATAATGCAAAGTGATGTTAATTTTGTCAGCCTTGTCTAGCATCAGAGACAAGAAAGAAAGAAAGAGAAAGAAAGAAAGAAAGAAAGAAAGAAAGAGAAATAAAGAGGGCAAGATACTGTATAATATGTCAGTAAACCTGTTGAATTGTTTTCTTTTGCTTTTCTTGTCAGTGATGTAAAATATTCATATTCAGAAGAATAACCTTTTCAAATCAATTCACCCTTTGTCAAGTCCCGCCCGTGGTTCTGCCCTTCTTCGCACCCATTGGTTGTCGTGTCATGGTTGGACAAAAATCCTCTCTCTCCATCCACTACCAGTGAAATAACAGGTTTTTCAGTTGCTTCGTATTGATATTCTGTGCATTCAATTCATATTTTAAACTTGGTGTCAGTAAAAAAGGAACATCACAGGTGCAGCATGGTGACTGGGCATATCATGTTTGTTTTTAAGTTTTTCCAAAAAGGATGTTTTAGCAAATTCAACACAAACTAGGCGGAACCAGGGCGGAACAAGGCAGAAGAGCCTGCTGGTTAGTCAGTCAGGGACCAATCAGAAGGCTGACAAAGGGTGAAATCTAGAAACCCCACCTCTATCCTCTCTCGTTACCCGTGTGTTTTTGCTGTGTGTAATATGTTTCACACCAGGTCAAATGCCCTGCGGTGCTCAGTTTAAGTCAAGGCAGGCTACTCATACATATCACTGGCTCAGCGTCAGGTTGGAAAATAAGCCAATGCTTTCTGTCTCCCTTTCAGAAAACACAGGGTTTAGCTGTGGTGTTGGAGAAACAACCCGCTCTTATAATGACTGGAAATAGTCAATAACAGCTGTCAACGAAACCAGGGCTTGCTGAGATTGCATCCCACAGCGCCCCTGATATACCAGAATGTTGCGTGCAGTACTTAACATCAGCAAGAGTATACACATGTTACCAACACGAATCTGTATGATGGAATGCCACGGTTGAGCCCCAGCCGGGAGAATGAAATTAGCAGGACACTGCCAAAGACACCAAGAACTGCCAGCCAGCAAATGACTGCTGTGGGAACCAACACATGCATGGGCACCGGTCACAAGAACGTCACACATTATAACACTACTACCAACACATGCATTGGCACCGGTCACAAGAACGTCACACATTAACGTACGTGGATGAACTCAAGAAAGATGCAGATCCAACGAGCTGGCCAGATGTATGGAGAACCGGGACGACTAGAAGCGACGAAGGAGGGCTTGTCTGAGAACGACCTAGAGAGATCCATTGGGGAGTCTATTCTCTGAATCCGCTGCAGAGCCCTTCATATTGGAGGAGGCATGCTTGATTAAAGGCCCATACCGATGGGTTAGCCACCTAGCCCATTGGCATGCATGCAGCGACTCCTTGACCATTTTCCAAACCATGCTTGTTTAAAAATTGTCTGGATTCCATTTATTTCAGTAGTGTATGAGTTGCGTTTGCCCAGGTAATCAGTAATCACCCTGTTTTGAGACAGGACATGATATGTTCAACGCAGGTACAGTGGTGAGTTTTTCATCGTTTTTATTATTGGTTTCATTTTGTACAGTTAGGGTTAGTGAGAGACTGACTGCGTTTAATTGGGACCAAGTTATAATGGTCCCAAATCCAGGGATCACCATACTGTGAGCCACCTGCCTGCTTGGACCAAGTACTGACGTATAGCCATACTGTGAGCCACCTGCCTGCTTGGACAAAGTACTGACGTATAGCCTGTAGCCATACTGTGAGCCACCTGCCTGCTTGGACCAAGTACTGACGTATAGCCATACTGTGAGCCACCTGCCTGCTTGGACCAAGTACTGACGTATAGCCATACTGTGAGCCACCTGCCTGCTTGGACAAAGTACTGACGTATAGCCATACTGTGAGCCACCTGCCTGCTTGGACAAAGTACTGACGTATAGCCATACTGTGAGCCACCTGCCTGCTTGGACAAAGTACTGACGTACTGCGAGGCATATGCACTCGTCTGTGGCCATTTGCCACTTTAGTCTCTCCCAGATCATTACAAACCCACTTTATACATGCTTCTCTGTATCTCTCAAGCTGTGCAAATGTTCACAGGTTGGAATGCATACAATTTTCAGTGATTGATGTGACACAGAGAATATTTAAGGAATATCTATGTATAGTTGTTTGCTTCACGAAAGGGTATTCACGAATTTTCCTTTGGGGTGTGATATCTCCTTGCTCTATTGGTTTTGTAATGTGCTGAGCAGGAATCAATATGTAGCAGAACCTGAACTCATGGTTAAATATAATATTCACACTTGTTTTTACATTACATAAATAAAATGTTTTTCAGTCTACAGAATTTGTGAGTCATCTGACTGGACTGCATTTGTTATTTCCTCCCAAGCTAATTTGTCATCATCTGATTGGTGAAGCTCCTGCACAAAGACAAATTACTTTTCTGAGGCTTTTCAGATACTGTAGAACCAGACAGAAATACAGATACATATTTTCTTGAGATGAGTGATCACTGATCACTGATAAGATGGGATAAGCAGTGGTGGAAAGTAACTAAGTACTGTACTTTTTTGAGTTTACTTATGTACTGTACAATTTTGAGGTATTTGTACTTCCAATTTCTAATACTTTTAGTTGTACTCCACCATATCTCAGAGGCAAATATTGTACTTTTACTCCACTACATTTATTTGAAATTTTTAGTTTACTAGTTACTTTGAATATTATTACAAAACATACATAAACACGAGCTTGTAGATCGGCTATTTTCAAAAGATTTGAATACATTTGAAACCTTGAAATGGGTTAAAAATAAGTGTTGAATATCTGTATATTCTGATTGCAATCATTGCGTGTTTGTTCAGTAACACTGTCGGGATCACAATAAGCCTATCTCACAGAATTTCCCCGCCCCCCTAAATACGCCCCCTTTCGGGGTTAGTGGTGATAGCGTGACGTCACTCCATAGACGCTACATGTTAACAGGGGTAATTTAAGAAGTCTACAACTTTTGTTTTCTCAAGGTAAGGTTTGTTCTATCTGTTCGACCTGATTTACCATCTTGTTTGCTTCATAATAATATTGGTCTGTCACATTTTTACATTAGAAAATGTACTTAGATTCTCCAGAGAAAAAAACGTGTAAATGCTCATGTTAAAGACACCACTATTTACCGGAAGTGGGCGTGGAAAGCGGGCTGTGAGATAGGCCTATGGTAATGAATCAGGAGAGAGAACTCATATGGATACAGGATAAACATATGGATACAGGATAAACATATGGATACAGGATAAACATATGGATACAGGATAAACTATAGAGAACTCATATGGATACAGGATAAACTATAGAGAACTCATATGGATACAGGATAAACTATAGAGAACTCATATGGATACAGGATAAACTATAGAGAACTCATATGGATACAGGATAAACATATGGATACAGGATAAACATATGGATACAGGATAAACATATGGATACAGGATAAACAAGTGCGCGTGATGAGCAGTGAGCAGGCAAAATTGGAACTGGAACACTATTCAACAAAAGTTGATAAATGGGTACTCTCTCCTGACATGACATTTTCTATTTCAGGTATCTGTTTAATAAAGAGCTGGGTAGACGGGAAGACCTGTGCTATAAACACTCAATAGCAATACTATCAGAAAAGATTTAAGTTGTTAAAAATAAAATAAAAATCGTAATCAGAAGGTCCCCGGTTAGATTCTTGGCTCCTCCAGGCTTTGTGTCGCCTGGTTAAGTGTGCCTGAGCAACACTTAACCCCCAACTGCTCCCCCATGCGCTCACTCTGGGCAAGCCGCTGCTGGGTCAATGCAGAGAGGTCATTTCCCCTTGGGGATCACTACAAATCCTCTTCTTAATGTTGGAACCAAAGTTACCAAGGCGTTGTCTTCCCAACCTGGGACGGTCCTAGGTCTTAAATATGACGCCAATTGTGTTGGCCTGCCTCTGCTTCCCTCATTCCAGATTGCCCTAATGGTCAGAAAAGGTCTGATCTAACACTTCTCATGCCCAAAATAGGGATGCCAGTGTTTGTTATACTGTAGCCTACTCCTGGACAAGCTGGACAACAAAGACAATAATCTGTGCATGTCAAACTGTGTCTGTTTTTAGTTTTTTTTTGGTTCGCTTTTTCAAATACTATTCAGACACTAGATGTGATAAATGTTTTTATGACATGAACTAAATGTATAAAAATGGTTCATGACTATATTATGATGAAGGGAGATTGGGAAATGAGGATATTGTTCCTGAGAAAATCTTGTTATATAATTTATAAATTGGAAGAATTAAGTGGATACAGGTTTTCCTATGACATTTTATTGGGTTTCATGATGGGCCCAAAGTAGAAAATGTTTCTAATAACTGGTACTTTTGAATATCTTGATAATAACATCTCATACATATTGCGCATAATAATGTGAGAACGGGAGGAGGAAAACCTCCCTTGGGTTCCAGTCTGTGCTCACTGAGGATATTGTTTCTCATCCATAACCTGGTTGAGATTCTGCTCCGCTGATATGATGGTTATTATTGGTTTTTATTTAATAGTTACATAACGGGAAAGGATAATGCAAAGTGATGTTAATTTTGTCAGCCTTGTCTAGCATCAGAGACAAGAAAGAAAGAAAGAGAAAGAAAGAAAGAAAGAAAGAAAGAAAGAAAGAAAGAAAGAAAGAAAGAAAGAGGGCAAGATACTGTATAATATGTCAGTAAACTTGTTGAATTGTTTTCTTTGGCTTTTCTTGTCCATCAATTCACCCTTTGTCAAGTCCCGCCCGTGGTTCTGCCCTTCTTCGCACCCATTGGTTGTTGTGTCATGGTTGGACAAAAATCCACTACCAGTGAAATAACAGGTTTTTCAGTTGCTTCGTATTGAAATTCTGTGCATTCAATTCATATTTTAAACTACTGTCAGTAAAAAGGAACATCACAGGTGCAGCATGGTCTGGGCATATCATGTTTGTTTTTAGGTTTTTCCAAAAAGGATGTTTTAGCAAATTCAACATAAACTAGGCGGAACCAGGGCGGAACAAGGCAGAAGAGCCTGCTGGTTAGTCAGTCAGGGACCAATCAGAAAGCTGACAAAGGGTGAAATCTAGAAATCCCACCTCTATCCTCTCTCGTTACCTGTGTGTTTTTGCTGTGTGTAATATGTTTCACACCAGGTCAAATGCCCTGCGGTGCTCAGTTTAAGTCAAGGCAGGCTACTCATACATATCACTGGCTCAGCGTCAGGTTGGAAAATAAGCCAATGCTTTCTGTCTCCCTTTCAGAAAACACAGCATTTAGCTGTGGTGTTGGAGAAACAACCCGCTCTTATAATGACTGGAAATAGTCAATAACAGCTGTCAACGAAACCAGGGCTTGCTGAGATTGCATCCCACAGCGCCCCTGCACATTTACCAATACACACCATCCAATGAAACCCTGAAACCAACCCTGCAGAATAATAAATAATAAATAATACAGAAGTCAGAAGTCAGAAGTCCCCAGATGGGTGATATACCAGAATGTTGCGTGCAGTATACTTAACATCAGCAAGAGTATACACATGTTACCAACACGAATCTGTATGATGGAATGCCAAGGTTGAGCCCCAGCCGGGAGAATGAAATTAGCAGGGCACTGCCAAAGACACCAAGAGCTGCCAGCCAGCAAATGACTGCTGTGGGAACCAACACATGCATGGGCACCGTGGGAACCAACACATGCATGGGCACTGGTCACAAGAACGTCACACATTAACGTACGTGGATGTACTCTAGAAAGATGCAGATCCAATGAGCTGGCCAGATGTATGGAGAACCGGGACGACTAGAAGCGACGAAGGTGGGCTTGTCTGAGAACGACCTATAGAGATCCATTGGGGAGTCTATTCTCTGAATCCGCTGCAGAGCCCTTCATATTGGAGGAGGCATGCTTGATTAAAGGCCCATACCGATGGGTTAGCCACTTAGTCTTTGCCCATTGGCAGCGACTCTTTGACCATTTTAAAAATTGGCTGGATTCCATTTATTTCAGTAGTGTATGAGTTGCGTTTGCCCAGGTAATCAGTAATCACCCTGTTTTGAGACAGGACATGATATGTTCAACGCAGGTACAGTGGTGAGTTTTTCATAGTTTTTATTATTGGTTTCATTTTGTACAGTTGGGGTTAGTGAGAGACTGACTGTGTTTAATTGGGACCAAGTTATAATGGTCCCAAATCCAGGGATCATCATACTGTGAGCCACCTGCCTGCTTGGCCCAAGTACTGACGTATAGCCTGTAGCCATACTGTGAGCCACCTGCCTGCTTGGACCAAGTACTGACGTATAGCCATACTGTGAGCCACCTGCCTGCTTGGACCAAGTACTGACGTATAGCCATACTGTGAGCCACCTGCCTGCTTGGACAAAGTACTGACGTATAGCCATACTGTGAGCCACCTGCCTGCTTGGCCCAAGTACTGACGTACTGCGAGGCATATGCACTCGTCTGTGGCCATTTGCCACTTTAGTCTCTCCCAGATCATTACAAACCCACTTTATATATGCTTCTCTGTTTTACTTACAGTAAATATGAATCTCTCAAGCTGTGAAAATGTTCACAGGTTGGAATGCATACAATTTTCAGTGATTGATGTGACACATAGAATATTTAAGGAATATCTATGTATAGTTGTTTGCTTCACGGAAGGGTATTCATGAATTTTCCTGGGTTGGGTTGTGATATCTCCTTGCTCTATTGGTTTTGTAATGTGCTGAGCAGGAATCAATATGTAGCAGAACCTGAACTCATGGTTAAATATAATATTCACACTTGTTTTTACATTACATAAATAAAATGTTTTTCAGTCTACAGAATTTGTGAGTCATCTGACTGGACTGCATTTGTTATTTCCTCCCAAGCTAATTTGTCATCATCTGATCTTGGTGAACCTCCTGCACAAAGACAAATTACTTTTCAGATACTGTAGAACCAGACAGAAATACAGTTACATATTTTCTTGAGATGAGTGATCACTGATCACTGATAATATGGGATAAGCAGTGGTGGAAAGTAACTGAGTACTGTACTTTTTTGAGTTTACTTATGTACTGTACAATTTTGAGGTATTTGTACTTTATTATTTCCAATTTCCAATACTTTTAGTTGTACTCCACTACATCTCAGAGGCAAATATTGTACTTTTACTCCACTACATTTATTTGAATTTTTTTGTTTACTAGTTACTTTGAATATTATTACAAAACATACATAAACACAAGCTTGTAGATCGGCTATTTTCAAAAGATTTTAATACATTTGAAACCTTGAAATGGGTTAAAAATAAGTGTTGAATATCTGTATATTCTGATTGCAATCATTGCGTGTTTGTTCAGTAACACTGTCGGGATCACAATTGTAATGAATCAGGAGAGAGAACTCATATGGATACAGGATAAACATATGGATACAGGATAAACATATGGATACAGGATAAACATATGGATAAACATATGGATACAGGATAAACATATGGATAAACATATGGATACAGGATAAACATATGGATACAGGATAAACATATGGATACAGGATAAACATATGGATAAACATATGGATACAGGATAAACATATGGATACAGGATAAACATATGGATACAGGATAAACATATGGATACAGGATAAACATATGGATACAGGATAAACAAGTGAGCGTGATGAGCAGTGAGCAGGCAAAATTGGAACTGGAACACTATACAACTAGAAAAAGTGCCCTTCCGGGCACAGGTCTCCACCAGGAGGATAGGAGTGTGTGTGATGTTTGGCAAAATGTTTAGGAGGATGTTTTTTTGTATTTGTTTTTGCAACAATTTGCTTCATTTTGTTGAGGAAATGCAGAGCCAGATCACTCATAGCATCTCTGAGGATAGAATTCTGGATGAGCAAGACATGTGCAGCATTTTGTACAAAACGGGCCACTCCTGAAAACTTTGGAAGGCAATCTTAGCCAATCAGTGTACAATCTGAGAAATCGAACAGACTCGTCTTGATCACATGACTACAGAGATCATGTGTACCGATTGCCATTTCTTCATACGCCTTTGATGGCAATTGGATGATTTGAGGCATTTTGTCCAAAAATGTGTTTTGCAAAAATCAACCTGTTGGTGGCGCTATAACAGGCCAATGTGAAAAGGGTGGGATATATTCCTCAGCCTAGTAAGAAAATGTGTGAAAGATCTTGCAAACTGTGAAAGCCAATTATAGCCAATTAGGATGGAATATGAAATATCAGACAGATCCGACTTGAGCACATGACCATAGAGATACTGTGTAACAATTTGTGAGATTTTTGGACAGAATCTGGAGGAGTAATATCAAAAAATGTGTTTTACAAAAGTCGGCCTCCTGGTGGCGCTATAAAAGGCAGATGCGGAAAATGCAGGTCAAAGGTTTGTCCTTGGCCTCTAGGGAGTGTGCATGCAACGTTTCACGCAGATCTGTGCAGTTTTAGGTAAAAAATGTGAAAAGCTGCCTCATGGTGGCGCTATAACAGGCCGTTCTGGAAAATGTGGGGCAGAGGTTCATCGTTGGCATCCAGGGAGTGTGTGTGCAAAGTTTGGCATCGACCGGGTTAACGGTGCCGGAGATTAGCTGTACACAGACGGACGGAAGGAAGGACGGACGGACACACGGACGGAGTGCAAAACATACTCTCTCCCCATGCCTTCGGCCTGGTGGAGACAAAAAGTTGATAAATGGGTACTCTCTCCTGACATGACATTTTCTATTTCAGGTATCTGTTTAATAAAGAGCTGGGTAGACGGGAAGACCTGTGCTATAAACACTCAATAGCAATACTATCAGAAAATATAAGTTGTTAAAAAAAAAATAATAATCGTAATCAGAAGGTCCCCGGTTCGATTCTTGGCTCCTCCAGGCTTTGTGTCGCCTGGTTAAGTGTGCCTGAGCAACACTTAACCCCCAACTGCTCCCCCATGCGCTCACTCTGGGCAAGCCGCTGCTGGGTCAATGCCGAGAGGTCATTTCCCCTTGGGGATCACTACAAATCCTCTTCTTAATGCCAAAATAAAGGTATCTATCTACTATCTAGACAGGCAGACAGTGATCACACAGAGATTGCTCGAGCAAAATCAAAGACATAGTGTGGGCTATGTGCAGAAATGGGCAATTATAACTTGATGGATTCAAGGCAAGCAGACATCAAGCTCTCGCTCCACATAAAAAAAAGAATCATTCAAATAAAATATATATAAAACGAAAACATTAACAACACTAGCACAGTAAATCCATTTTCAGTCTGCTTTCTTCAAAGAATGAAGAGAAAATAACACTTTTCAGATACTCCATTTTATCTACACTATATGCCATCTTAGACACATTCCCTTTAAGACCTGAGGCTGATACCAATTTCATTTCTCATTTAAGAAATGTAAAAAGATAAATCACTTTTGCGCTATAATTTAAATAACCGGTTTAAATGCCTCTAGCTCCTCCTATTACTACAGATGAATATATAATACATTATATAGGCCTACATACATCTCCCTGCTCAGGAATCATGGGTTCAACTTAAGTGCCAGACACAATAACCTAATACAAACCTGAATTATTTGTGCTCTCGCATCCACTTATGCACCTGTTGCCGGAGCTCCACAGAAGAATACCTTCCCTGATTTCTCTAACATGAGTCTTGCTCTATGCCGGAGATATGTCCATCAGTGTTCCCGACACATCAACCCCTGCACCAGGATCTGATCCACATCGACTGGCCAAAGAGCCCAGCCACAGGGCTCCATTCTCCGGTGCTGACGTCGTCACTGCCTCTTCTGAGGGCCAGCATTCTGCCCTATGTGCAGGGTGATGTCGTTCAGAGCTAGGTTACTCCAGAGCTGCCTCCGGCTCAATCATTCTCCACACCCAGTCCCCAACATTCCATTCCAGCTACGGATGCTATCCTTTATCAACCATCCTGACCTTTACCAACTTCAGCTACTGGCACAACCTCTCCCCCCCCCACCACCCAGTCTAACACCCATTTCAGCCATATCGACCATTCCAACCCATGTGCCTGCACCTCACCCCCTGTTATCATCATTGTTGTCTGTTGTTTCATCCCTTGTCCCTCAGGCTGCACATCCATCCCAATCCCCCACCTTTTTCCATCCTAACCCAGCAGCCCCTACAACAAGGTGATCATTCCTCACTCCGAATGCCAAAGTCAGCCTAGTTTTCTTCACCTATACCATATCATCTGCTCTGAACGCAAGCTGGAGGGCTATCCACGCGACAGCTGCGATTTGTTCGTACTGCTTGACCTTGCTGTCTGTTTTGGGGGGATAGTACCAATGCCAGGGCCGCAGACAGGCTGCAGCCTTGGCATTTCCCACATCCTGAGACTACCTGGATGTGGAACACACTCACAGTACATATTGTCCTGTTGCATATGTCTTCTACTTCTTTCAGTTATTTTGGGGGCTTTTTCTGCCTTTATTTATAGATTTACAGTAGGCTGACATTAGATAACTCTTCATGTGACCACCGTGCTCTGACTTAAGGTGGGTTACCCGTTAAAATCATATCTGACCAAATTGTATGGTAAAACTGGGATTTTAGAGTAACCAGAGAAACACTGTATGTAAACGTGTTTCCCAATTCCCTGCCTTAACCAGAGTACCCACAGTGTCTTGGTTTCTTGTGTGCATATAAACACACTGTATGGATGGATGGCAGTATAGTTCTTTAACTCCACTCCTGTGAGATTTTTGAATGTGAAGGCGAACCTGTTATGATTTTTCCATGGATGATATGTACTTGATACGAGACACATCTTGTTGTCCTAATACAGCATGCATTATTGATACAAGATGCATCTGTTACTTTAGATGCCTACAGTAAGGTCATCCTTATTCTTATCCTATTTCGTTCTGTCTTTCTATGTCTCGTATCTTCTGATCACGCCTTGTGTCCAGCCCTATATGTATTCCCTGTAATAAACTTTGTGAACCTGTCGCGTGATACTGCTTATGTCATGTGTCATCTTGTTTTCCCGGACCCACCACTTTACACCATAGAGAGACTGTAAACATTGAAGCTTTACAGAGTTTTACTTCAACTGAATTGTCACACACCACCCAGTACTGTTGGGAAGATACCGAGGGTTTCAGAAATTCATAACACCTTTTACACAGGAGAGTTGGCAGGCTGACAGACGAGGTGGATGTTCAAGTAGCATGTGTTTTCCTGGAACGTTTGGCTGAATTTCAAAACAATCGCTGTGTAATGCAGATTAGCAGCCAGCTGTGCGGTAGTGGGCCAGCCTGAGAAGGAAACCCAGAACAGGGTTTTGCATATCAAAGCTCAGGAGGTGCGAGGAAGCGACAGCACATCAGGCATAGCGATCTCGTCTTGGTGCGTTGTGACAATGCAGTCCAGTGGAGTGAAGCTCCTGCAGGATAATGAGTTGGGAAGAGTGGGGAAACATAATACAGACAGAGTGAAGGACACCCAAAGGAGAGGCGTGTGTGTGGTAAATGGTAAATGGTGCATTTATATAGCGCCTTTATCCAAGGCGCTTTACATAGATTGTGCATTACATTCACCCATTCACACACACATTCATACACCGATTGCGGCGGAAGCCATGCAAGGTACCAACCAGCACATCGGGAGCAATTTGGGGTTCAGTGTCTTGCCCAAGGACACTTCGACATGTAGCCAGGAGGAGCCGGGATTCGAACCGCCGACCCATGGATCATTGGACGACCTGCTCTACCTCTTGAGCCACAGTCGCCGTGTGTGTGTGTGTGTGTGTGTGTGTGTGTGTGTGTGTGTGTGTGTGTGTGTGTGTGTGTGTGTGTGTGTGTGTGTGTGTGTGTGTGTGTGTGTGTGTGTGTGCGTGTGCGTGCGTGCGTGCGTGCGTGCGTGCGTGCGTGCGTGCGTGAAAAACAACCTCCTTAGAAAAGGAGATTGTGATTTAACAATGGGATTCCCAGTGGAGTGCTAAACCCAAAATCCAATACCTGTGATTTTTTTATTTGGCTCACATAGAAAATGCAAAAACGGCATGCACAGCTAGAGGAGCCTTCTGAGCTAGTAAAGTAGCCTATTCAGGTCAGCAATGTATACAAAGGCGGTCAGAGCTGTAGAGTGAGGAAGTGTTGTTTGGGTCTTTGAGAAAGGTAAATAAATGAGAATGTTGACAGAACAACAGGCTTATTTTGTCATTTTGATTTATGCATCTTGTTCACTTACATCATCCCTCTGTTTGCCAATGAATACATGTTATGAGGAATGTGTATTTCCTCCCTGTGAGGTTTTTGTCACTCCTTTTTTCTCTTGATTTGTGGTTGAAAAGTATCATAAATTACATAAAAGCAATTGAGTCTAGCACTCTAGCTATGGCTCAGACATTGCCAGAAAGGAAAACGTGGTTAGCAATGATTACAAGGACTGTGGCAAGTGAAGATCAATAGTATTTCTTTCTTTTTGAGTCCTTTCACAAGCTCACTTCTTTCACTGTCAGTTGACCCCACATGTGAGCTCAGCTGACTATTGATGGTAAAAAGTAGACCTTTAGAGCATCAACCATTATTAAAAAAGTGTGCACACTAGCTGTGCGTAGCAAGGTCACATGCAGACACAGCGTGCTATATAGTTTCTGGAAAAGTAGAGACAGACATCTGCGCTGATCCGTGCTTCAAGGGGCGCCCCTTGAACCAACAAACTGATGTGGAGCGAATCTTTGTTAATTCGCAATATAACAGGTCGTATATTGCTTTCATTCATACTCATTTGCTGTTCATATTCATATCATGAAGAGACATGTGTCCCTGTATTCAATAAATTGCCATGTCTTAGGTTCCATTGAACCTCTGCCTACAGCCTCTTACTGTACTTTTAGATCATTGAACAACCCCATAACCCCCCATCACTATGGCGATCACTGCAGCACTGTATAGTATCACCATCTTCCTCCATCTAGGCACTGTAGTTGTAATGCAGTGGTTTGATAGCAGGAACTTGCATTCTCACTGCTGGGATAACCACATGACCCTTTAGACTGGCTATAGGGCAATGGTACGTTTTAATACTTTTGTCATTTCAAAATGCATGTGAATGTGGGCAGGCATGTTTGCGTGTGCGTACGGAATGCATACATGTGCGTGTGTTGCAATTTGTGCATTGATATTTTGTCAATGTGTCCGCGTGCACGTATAATTTCACAGACGAGATACCGTCAGACAAATGATTAGGTCAGGGAGAAAAGGGCTTATCAGGCACAATATAGCCTGAAGCAGGTATAGCCATAAACTGGCAGAAGGGAATAAAATAGTAATAAATAGATAAGTAAGCAGAAAAGAGCAGGAGTAAATAGATAAATGGAGCACGGTGTGAAGCCATTACTCATGTTTACAGGTTTGAAACGGCAATACCAAAGGACACGTTACGAGAGATAGGCCTATACAGTAAAATTGTCAGTGTTAATATAACTCTGAGAACCAAATGGACCTGAAACACTCAAGATTTTACTGTGTACTACTGGTGAATGAGATTAAACTTGGAGGTGTGTCCTATATGTGACGCACTCACAAAGGACATGCTCTGCACATTCACATTGTACAATATGCACACATGCTAACAACACAAACACGAGCGGGCCGGTCGCTGGCATAAGCAGTATAAGCTTTCTTTATTTACATATTGTAATTATGTTATGTATCCCCCATTCCAAAACTGCCATTATTACTTTATTATGGAATAAAAGAAAATCATTGAATTAACCGAATGATTTTATAATGAGCCGCATGCAGTTGAATGCTGTCCAACTGCAGCTCCTCCCTCTCCCTCCTTCAGCAACTTCCCTCTGTCCCCAGCTGCTATCTCCTGTTTATTACACAAAATACAAAATAATTCTTGCTTAGGGCCACCTGTGTGTGTGTGTGTGTGTGTGTGTGTGTGTGTGTGTGTGTTAGTGTGCGTGTGCGCGTGCCCATCTGATTGCATGCGCGCGTGTGCATGCTAGGGCATTAAGCAACTAGTCGACTAGTTTACTAGTCGACTAGTAAATCCACTAGTCGACCTTGCTGGTACTAGTCGACTAGTTGATAAGAAAAATAAAAATAAAAATATATATATATATTTTTTGTTACCGATTTTGTAGGCCTCTTTTTTTTTTAAACATAAAAGGTGGTTTAACAACTAGTCGACTAGTCGACTAGTAAACTAGGCAACTAGTCAACTAGTAAAAATGACTAGAAGTGAATGCCCACTGCATGCATGCATCTGATTGCATATGAATGGTTAATTGTGGTGTTACTTGGTCCTTGGATTTTTAATAATGCATTTCCACATTTAGCCCTGGAATCTAAATCCCATGAATACCTGAATCTCACACTTACAAATATAGATTGGAGAATATAGATTGCCTCTCTCTTTTGGCAGGAAGTCAATGAAATGATGTTGCTTAATGGATGTTTTTTGTAGTTGTTGACACTGTCTAAGGGTCTGTTATTTGACTAGGCTGCTCATTATTTAGCTGGACCATTATCCATTATCCCCAACTCACAGGGAGAACAACATTTACCAAGAGTTGCTAATGTCATCTTTATGTAGTTTCATGGTTCAATTTGCAGAGTTGGGTGGGTGGGAATCCATGCTTTTGATACCCCCCTCTGGTCATTCATTTTTATCATCAGTGGAGATATGTTTGATCCTTGCTTCTGGTCAGACTGAATTAAATACTGCATTTCCTTTACAAAAATATGTCTGATACGTTTTATTTTTGTGTGGTGCAACCACTCCCTTACGGAGCTATTGTGTGGGTGGCTGGCTGGCTGGGTGGCTGGGTGTCTGGGTATGAGCACGAAAACAGCATGGTTGTTTTTCACCACCTGTGCGCAACCTAACACACACACACACACACACACGCACGTATTAACTGTATATATGATGCTTTCGGGTGTGCCAGTACAGTACAGTACAGTGACAGTACAGTACAGTACAGTAGAGGGACCACCACACGGTGACTCTGACATTTCTCAACCGTTTCGGACGCGGGGCGGCACGCCGCAACCGGCCTGGCCCCCTGAGTGTGTTCCTGTGGGTCTGGAACTCCCCCCTCCCCCGAACCCCCACACGGAGTTGCACCACTCACTTCACACGGGTGTGATTTTTCTGCTTGATAATATCAGAATTTGACAGTGTTAATTAAAAGTGTATGCTAATCATCCATATGTTGGGCACAAAAGCAAAACTTAAAAAAAAACCATATATATACAATACAGGTATAGCCTACATTGTATTTGTGTTGACTGTGTCTGGTCACGGAGTGTGACCGTGATGATCATAGCATTCATTTCAGTTCCAGAGGGTATCTGAGGCCATTCCCATTCCCCACTGGCTTTGAAATGCTTTAAAATTCACTATGAAATCAGAATGTTCCTCCAGCGCCTGCACCCCCCCAGCCCCCCCTCCATATCCCTTAGCACTGCAGGGTTGGGGGGAGTGATTACCCAGGTATGGGAGCCCATGCAGCATTCTGTTGCAGTCAGGGTCAAAAGGCTGGGTTGCAGCGTTAAAGGCGGTTATTGATTGATCATTCGATCTTCTGGCCTGGTTACGCAGGGTGGAGCAGTGAGAGGGTCTCCCCAGGGAGAGCGGCTGGGAAAGTGCGTGTGCTGTCCATGAAGTGAGCCACTAATCCACTAACTGTCGCTCTCTCTCTCTAACACACGCACGCACGTGCACGTGCACGCGCACGCGCACACACACACACACACACACACACACACACACACACACAGACACATGCACACACACACATGCATTCACACGCACATACAGAACACGCACACACATGCACACAGCCCACGGGCAAGTATTATACGATATTGTCTGTAATGTATGCATGGAAAAATCAATGCAGTCAGCCATTCATTATTTTTGTAGTATGTGTTGACAGAGTTCTCCATTGTAGGCCTACTATATACCAGATATTATCAAATGCTATGCTAGCAGATTTAAACAGATGCTGTTTATTTGCCTTTTTGACCGTTCTTAGCAGTTGCCTGTAGGCTTTTCTCCATGGATAAGTAAAGATAAATCACAGTGATAGAGATCACTTATCAAGTATCTAGTGTGCAAATCAGCACTGTTGTTTCAAAGTGTGTGTGCATAGTCTCTAGTCTGTCCCCTGTTCATATTATTCACACCCACCCTGCACGCATGCATGCACGCACACACACAGGCAGATTGAATAATGTGCACCAAATTAGAATTCGAATTACATTAAAAAAATACATCAATAATATTAGAATTACATGAAATTCAAGGATCCCACTTGACAGGTTTTTGATGTACTGCATCTGTTTGATGAATGATGTTATTATGTGCTGCTAGTGGGCTGCAGCAAACACAACCTCATACATTCAACATTCATTACTGTAATGTCACACTGATAGCTGCACTCCGGTGTGTGTGTGTGTGTGTGTGCGTGTGTGTGTGTGTGTGTGTGTGTGTCATTTATTCAGCCTACCGTAACACACTTCCGTATTTAACCAAATCAGTGGCCCAAATAGCCTTTAGTTACAGCAAGTTAAATGGGCTCAGTGCTGTTGGAACAAGTCTGTCTGTTTCACATGGAAGCATTCCCCATCCCCAAACCTGACTGACGCCAAGAAAACGTTGGACAACAAGACAGAGACGTTTAATGAGTGCTGCTGCACCCGTTGGTGTCATGGTTCAGTTATTAACATTCATATGTCCTTCCAGGTATTTTCATTCTCCAGTGACAATGACATTAGTGTCAGGCTCATTATAGTCGAGACTGATTTCCTCTGAAAGTACCTCTGACAGGAGCGCTGCCACTCTGAAATCTAGATGAATACCGCGCGTTGCTTCGAACTTCAATGCTGTTATTAATACCGGTATAGCATGAACAGAAGGCCCATGTTGCTAACAGTTTCTAATGGTGGCAGTGGCTCAGGGAGTCGAGCGACTGTCTTGGAACTGGAAGGTTCCTTTGGTTCCAGGTGTCAAAGTGTCCTCGAGCTGAACCCCAAACTGATGAGTGAGTGGTTGGTGCCTTGCATGGTTGCCTCCACCGTCGTCGTGTAATATATGTGAACGGAACACGGATTTGGATAGAAACAGACCATTAAATAAATTACATCAGTAAGATAGTGTTTTGAACCACAGCTGTTGTTTTATAGTAATTAGCCCATTTATATTCATTGGTATGTAATTGAACAACCAGCACTACAAGCAGTAGTAAGCCATGTGTTTATTGAGTAGACTACATATTAAATGTGCACGCACGCACACACGCACGCACACACACACAGTGAGTGATGCGTTTTTTAAGCCTATAATTCATACATAAGTATGAGAATTTTGCTTTCCGACAATAACACATTTTCAAGTTATTTTCAAGTGAGATATAAAAGTCATAATTTAGTTCCATGCTCCCTGAGTCCGAGGTCACACTAAGGGATTCATAATTGGACTAGGGGACGTCTCTCCTATTGTGCCATAAAAGCAGGAATAGTGATCCTTCCATTGATTGCTGAGTCTCACAATGAAGGAGTCTACTAACACTGCCTCTATAGCCTATCTACAAAACATCCACCATTTCCTTTTAGAGTGCTAGGACTAGGAGGCATTTACGGGCCATATAGAATTGAATGGAAATGAATGGCTTACTATAGGGTAGGAGAACCTATACATTTTACAATGGTGGGCAGTAATTATAGAAGCCATACGTGATTTGCAGTCTGCATGTGGCAGCGTGAGATGCATGGTGATTGCTTTACTTTTATGGGGACATAGAGACCAACCCTGTTCTAGACCGGGGGGTTCCCAAAATGTTCCATGCCATGGACGTCCGAATAGCAATATCGTCTGACTGGCACCATAGTGACCACACCGTAAAAAGAAGTGATGAGATTGTTTCTGCAGGAGCTGAAATGAGGACATTAGAAACCACATCACATGAAACTGCAGTATGTGTAGTGTCAAGGACTGATGCACAAAAGACCTAAAAGGATTGCTAAATCAATACAAAACTATTGTTATCCTAGGCTATTAATGATTGCAACAAAACAAAAAAATAGGATGTGAAAGATCAAATCGCATTTATTATCATCTCATTATAATTTAAATTTATATTTTGTTAAAACTAAGAGATCAACTATGAAGTGCAATGGTGCATACAATACATATACATGTTGTGTATACATGCACATGGGTTTTTAAGAACATTTCCTTGTGTGTAGTAATATAATACATATTGTTTAGAGTGTGTGTGTGTGTGTGTGTGTGTGTGTGTGTGTGTGTGTGTGTGTGTGTGTGTGTGTGTGTGTGTGTGTGTGTGTGTGTGTGTGTGTGTGTGTGTGTGTGTGTGTGTGTGTGTGTGTGTGTGTGTGTGTGTGTGTGTGTGTGTGTGTGCGGCACCGCGTGCTGTAACAAAGCCTGCATGAATTAAATTGTTATTGAACAAAAATCACAGTAATTCCAGTAAAGGTTGTCTCTCAAAAACAAAAAAGGAAGAAAAATCAATAATTAGCCAATAAACCATCAGTCTGTACCTATCCTTGTCTTGTTGGAATAAAGTACAGCGCTAAATTTCCACTTCCATTCATGTCGGTTTATGTTTGTTTGTGGTCAGGGGCAGTATATGGGTTGCCTGATCAGCTTGTGATCAGTGTCCCTCTGGGAGAGGCTCAGAGGTCAGTTTCAGCGGTCAGCGTTCATCCTCCGTAGCTTGGCTGGCAGGTTGTCCTCTGGCCTCCCTCTGGCCGTCAGCAACGGGCTGTGCATGGGGAGTGGCGCCACCGTGGTTGGCGTTGGTGGCGGGCTGTGTTGCTGGTACAGGTCTCCGGTAGACTTAGTCATCGGTTCAAAGCCCACCTTAAGAGATTTGAGCTGGAGTCGAGTCTCAGCCTCGGGGCCGGGAGAGGAGCTGAGGCGCTGGATCTTGAGCGGCAGATCTCCGGTGCTGCAGGCCTTCTCCGAGTGCTGGGAGCTAAGCAGCAGGACCCTCCGCTGCAGATCCTCCCTTCCAGACGAGCTCATCCTCTCGAGCTTGCTTGGCAGTCGGCCCCCAGCCCGCCCCTGGCGTCCACCCTCCTCTGCAGTGTGGATGCAATCTACGGAGAACACACGATTTCGTCGGCCTCCGCAGCTTTCTCCGAGTGCTGGGTTGGGAGTTGACATTGGGGAGGGCATAGAGGTCTTCTCCTCATATTCCTTGACACTGTAGGGTGGAGTGGTTACCTCGAATGTGCTGTGGAACTGTGAGTAGTCCACCCTGAAGAAACCGTCCTCCAGGGACATGACAGGCAAGAAACGGTGGCCCCACAACACTTCATCCTCGGTATATGACGTCCGTGCCTGGCATGTCATACCTGAGATGGAGAGAGAAGTGATCATGATGGATTAATTAGATTTTTCTTCAAGGCATGCTGGTAGCACACTGAATAACTATAGTGTGTGGACCACACAATCAGAAAGTGACAAAAAGGCACAAAAAATCCTAAAAAGTTATTTTCTTTTTTTCACCGATATAAAGAAGTACCTACCCTGAAAAACGTGACTTCCATTCATTGCCTTGTCATACACTATACTGACTTCCCCAATAGTAACTCTCAAAGGAAGGAGCTAGGTTCACCATTCCACAAATGGTTCATAAAATTCAGATACATTGGTTGGTCCATAAATCAATTTCAATTAATAGGTTTGTTGCAAGTTAAGTACGACAGGCAGAAGGAGAGGGTAGGGATGAAAAAAAAGAAAAAGAGAATTCCTTATTTTTTATTATTTATTCTATAAACAGCTTTTGTCCCACACGTCTCAATATTTGCCATTGACAATGAACGGCGAAATGACGTCAGAATTCCGCTAAATATGACGTAAACGTAAATTAAACATTAAAACATTAAACGCCATTGACATTGAAGGGAAAATTTATATCATATCGTCACCTTATTAAACTAATGGCCTAAGTCATTTTTTGCCGAAAATTAGTTTTTGGCCTAAATCAACTCCTGGTGATGCTGGCCACCTCTGGTAAAATCGCCTAAGCCCTAACGTAAAAGGCCTCCCTGTTACACCCTATTAAAAAATGGCCTATGTCAAGAGTGAGACTTAGGCCATTTTATTTTGCCTAAGTCATAATAAAATGTGACTTAGGCCATTTTAACACACCTTTCAAAATGGGAGTGAATGGGACTGAATGGGAGTGAATGGGAGGTACTGTTACTATGGGACTGATACTATGGGAGTGAATGGGACTGAATGGGAGTGAATGGGAGGTACTGTTACTATGGGACTGATACTATGGGAGTGAATGGGAGGTACTGTTACTATGGGACTGATAGAATGGGACTGAATAGGAGTGAATGGGAGTGAATGGGAGTGAATGGGAGGTACTGTACTATGGGACTGATACTATGGGAGTGAATGGGACTGAATGGGACTGAATGGGAGTGAATGGGAGGTACTGTTACTATGGGAGTGAATGGGAGGTACTGTTACTATGGGACTGATACTATGGGAGTGAATGGGAGGTACTGTTACTATGGGACTGATACTATGGGAGTGAATGGGAGTGAATGGGAGGTACTGTTACTATGGGACTGATACTATGGGAGTGAATGGGAGTGAATGGGAGGTACTGTTACTATGGGACTGATACTATGGGAGTGAATGGGAGTGAATGGGAGGTACTGTTACTATGGGAGTGAATGGGAGGTACTGTACTATGGGACTGATACTATGGGAGTGAATGGGACTGAATGGGAGTGAATGGGAGGTACTGTTACTATGGGAGTGAATGGGAGGTACTGTTACTATGGGAGTAAATGGGACTGAATGGGAGTGAATGGGAGGTACTGTTACTATGGGACTGATACTATGGGAGTGAATGGGAGGTACTGTTACTATGGGACTGATAGAATGGGACTGAATAGGAGTGAATGGGAGTGAATGGGAGGTACTGTACTATGGGACTGATACTATGGGAGTGAATGGGACTGAATGGGACTGAATGGGAGTGAATGGGAGGTACTGTTACTATGGGAGTGAATGGGAGGTACTGTTACTATGGGACTGATACTATGGGAGTGAATGGGAGGTACTGTTACTATGGGACTGATACTATGGGAGTGAATGGGAGTGAATGGGAGGTACTGTTACTATGGGACTGATACTATGGGAGTGAATGGGAGTGAATGGGAGGTACTGTTACTATGGGACTGATACTATGGGAGTGAATGGGAGTTAATGGGAGTGAATGGGAGGTACTGTTACTATGGGACTGATACTATGGGAGTGAATGGGAGTGAATGGGAGGTACTGTTACTATGGGACTGATACTATGGGAGTGAATGGGGGGTACTGTTACTATGGGACTGATACTATGGGAGTGAATGGGAGTGAATGGGAGGTACTGTTACTATGGGACTGATACTATGGGAGTGAATGGGAGGTACTGTTACTATGGGACTGATACTATGGGAGTGAATGGGAGTGAATGGGAGGTACTGTTACTATGGGACTGATACTATGGGAGTGAATGGGAGTTAATGGGAGTGAATGGGAGGTACTGTTACTATGGGACTGATACTATGGGAGTGAATGGGAGTGAATGGGAGGTACTGTTACTATGGGAGTGAATGGGAGTGAATGGGAGGTACTGTTACTATGGGACTGATACTATGGGAGTGAATGGGAGGTACTGTTACTATGGGACTGATACTATGGGAGTGAATGGGAGTGAATGGGAGGTACTGTTACTATGGACTGTCACTCCCATTCACTCCCATTCAGTCCAATTAAATCCCATTCACTCCCATTCACTCCCATTCAGTCCCATAGTAACATTACCTCCCATTCACTCCCATTCAGTCCCATTCAGTCCCATTCACTCCCATAGTATCAGTCCCATAGTAACAGTACCTCCCATTCACTCCCATTCACTCCCATAGTAACTACCTCCCATTCAGTCCCGTTCACTCCCATAGTATCAGTCCCATAGTAACAGTACCTCTCATTCAGTCCCATTCACTCCCATTCAGTCCCATTCCCTCCCATTCAGTCCAATTCAGTCCCATTCACTCCCCTTCAGTATCAAATGTCTTTGTGCTCTGATATTATTTTAAACACTCTGTGGCTGACCCTAAACCATGGTCTATTAAAAATAATTGGAATAAAAACATTTTGCCTAAGTCACTTACTGCAGTAAGTCATTTGGCCTAAATAAGGTTTATAATTGCCTAAGATAAAATGGCATGTTCAGATATTGGCCTAAGTCATTTTATCCTTACATGTTACATGATTGACATACAACTTTATTTGTATGTCAATAGTCATATTTTTTCATATTTTTTGGAATTGAAATATAATATATTCTACATTTGGCACAGTTTTTTGTGTTTCCTGAAAACCTTGAAAAATGACTTAGGCAATTAGTTTAATAAGGTGACGATATGTAAACTAAACGAGCAAATCAGCTAACCAATCACAGGCAACAGGCATTCTGATTGGCCAGTATGAGATGATGTATGATGATGTACGATGATAAGAGCTGATAATTCCGCTAAATATGACGTAAATTAAACATCAAAACATTAAACGCCATTGACATTGAAGGGAAAACTTACGTCATATGTAAACGAGCAAATCGGCTAACCAATCACATGTTGGTGGGAGCGCTTGGCCAATAATGGACCCCCTTATGTACCTTATGTAGCAATGTCAAATGTCTGCTAACATAAATTGATGTACGATGACAAGAGCGCCCCTCATTTCACACGGGTGTGATTTTGAGTGGTGTAAACCAACTGGCTTTGTTAGTTTACGTGTCTGTCCGTACCAAAACAAAAGAGCATGGTTGCTATGGTCACCCAGTTCACCCGGGTGTGATTTCAGCTTTGTTAGTTTACGTGTCTGTTCGTACCGAAAAATGAGCATGGTTGCTATGGTCACCCAGTTCACACGGGTGTGATTTCATTACGTCAGACATTACGTCAGACCACAGTTGATCAGTCTATATAAGACCTTACACCACTCAGTTCACACAGGTGTGATTTTTTTGTTGTATCCAGCTCCAGGCAAGTTGCTTGAATTAACTTAATGGAATCAAATTAAGTACATAATAAGTGGCTGAGGATCTCTTTATATGTTATTGAGCATTTAGCGAACAACTCCTGGATCCACAGATGCGGTACTGTTTACATGGTGAGTCATTTCTGATAAGACATTCTCTAACATAAAGGTTAAAGGTGAGTCATACAACTTATTTGTCTCCTGTGTGAGTTGTGATAATTGGCAGTTGTTTATGTCTGATCAGCCTAATTAGCACTCTCTCCTTGTACACTTCATGCTTCAATACCTCAGTAGCAGGAACCATAATTCCAGCCTTTTTACGTAACTGTAAAATGGTTTTGAATGCACACTGCTGTAATGGTTTAAATTGCTCCTGAGCCAAAAAAACTGAAATCTATTCATAAGTTGAGCTCAATTTCCAGCATTATCTCCATATATTTCAGTATATTCCCTGACGGTTCCCATGTTAGCCTTTTAATGGATGGATTAGCCATGCTTTTAAACCATACCATTTACCTGCCAACCTATATTTATTTATTGCGTACAGACCATTATATTACCAAGAGCACTCCTCTACTTCATCTCTATAGTTTAATATTCCATTAACAGCCATAAAACACTCTTCTGTGTGTCCCTGAAATACCACAAAGCTGAAATGTTTACCCTTGTGATGTCAGTGTGGTCAAATGTGCAAATCTGTGACAAAAACCCAGATTTCTATCCGCTACCCTTGGGGGCTGTGACATTATCCTTGTTTACTGTTTTTACAGCAAAATATAGTTGTCTTGATATCGATACACAGTATTAATCAGAGACCATCGTATGAGCATGCCAGACTTAAGGTTATTTCAGATGGGCAGCGATTAACGTGCCTAGTAATTCATTTACAATGAGACCTGTGTTTTCTTTCTGTACGCGCAAAGAAGTTGAGGGGCGACAACACAAGTGTATTTAAGGTTTTTAAAGGTATATTCAGTGATTTCACTTAATTCAAATATCACTTTTTTCCCCTTCTTTTTTGGATAATCCTTCCTACTATAAAGTGTGCTGAGTCCATACAAGGAGTTCCTCCCTGTCCCCAGTGAGCCCCTGGGGTCAAATAACCCTAGTTTCGGTTTGGGCTTTGGGTGGCAAAGCCTTCATCCAATCAGGATGAGAGGAGCCTTCCTCCAACCATGATCGAGCGGCGGCGGGCCTTGGTGCACATGCTGTAGGCCTGTTGCACTCCCCCCCACTGTAGTGTGTGCATGTGCACATCTTGTTACCGGGGGGTTTTCCAAATCACTGATTGCTCCTTTAACCTTGCACTGATCTTGTACTTGTTTGGCCTTGTTTTTTGTTTTCTTGAATAAAGTCTGTTCCTAGTGTTCTATGTAAAGCGCTTTGGGTATTTAGAATAGCGCTATATACATTTGAGCCATTATTATTATTATTATTATCATCATTATCATTAACGTGAGCACGGTATCATGAAATTGTCGCGCGTGTGCTCATTTCGTGCACACGCCCGTGACTGACTAGAACTGGATTCTGTTGAGCTTCTTTTTTACGCTTGCATTGTCGCACCCCTCATGAGCAGACCTGTCGCTGATCCAGACCCTCATGAGCAGACCTGTCGCTGATCCAGACCCTCATGAGCAGACCTGTCGTTGATCCAGGCCATAACGCCTGCGTTAATCGATGCCCGTCTGAAAGTACCTTTATGCTTATTGTCTGAACACAGAATCTTCTCAGTCAGAGTGGATTGTATCATACATTGTTGTTTGTATGACTATGAAAACGATCAACAACAATTAACTAAAATGCACATCAACAGCGTGATAGTTTTCCTTTAATAACTAAGAACCTGTTGATACTATAGTGCCCGGTCCTATGTATAATGACAGCAGTGCCTTCTTCAATTTGCCTCTACCATTTCTGTTTGACCTCAGCTCTTATAATTCTTAAAATAGTTCCCTTGGCATTTCGGTCTGCATCGTTTACTCTTCTCAATCGATAGGCATTTACGATTCCACAGTGCTGATGTTTCCTATTATGCCTGGGCCTCTGCTAACAGCCGTTAACCACTTGAGTATCATTCCTATTCTGGGGGAAACCCCAGAACTAATACAGATCTACAAGGTCTAATATATGATATGAAGCCCTCACGCCTTCACCAAACCGTCGATCCGACAAACATGCACTGTCAGTCCTTGCCCTTTTTATACCCATATGGAGATCCCTCTGATGTCATCAGTATATGCCCATATATGTGCATCATGCCTCTTTTGTGCCCATATGGAGCTGACTGATTTGTTTGCGCCTTGTGCCAAGACGTCACATTGAGGTTAGACAACACATTGACATGAGTGAGTATGCGTCCCGCTTAATCCTCAGTGTTACATGTCTTACATGTCAACCAAGGGTGCACACCCTGTCATAATAAACAAATGCAATATTGTCTTTCTGTTCCCACATCGATGCCAGTTTTGTGGCATTATTATGGTGTCGTGAGCATTCTACCGGTTGCCTGGTAATGTTAAGTATGTTTTATACAAAAAGAAGAGCCCCTGAATGACTGAACTTGGCAGACAGATAAGTGGAGAAGGGTATCCCTGAAGAGGGTTTTATGTAAAATGTCTGGTGCCAGCCTTCACTGACACTGCTCATAATTCTCATAATGCTATGCTATGTTCTGTATCGGAATCTAACCACTACTATTACTCAGCTAGAATCTGAATCATGCAAGAACACACATATGTAGATATTGAAAAGGTGGAACGTGCAGTATATATGTCAGGGGTTTTCAACTGGTGGCCAAATGCGGCCTGCGGGGGCGCCCCTTTGTGGTCCCTGGAAAAAAAACTGAGGTTACTAAAATCACAGTAATCCTTAATCATATTCAAGGGCTTTTGGAGAGAAATGAGACGGACTCTAGTCATTTTAGACTAGAGCACTGCAGAGGGCAGGTGTGTGTGTGTTCAGCTGGTGCTCATTGACACTCGTTAATGTGAAGGCAATTATGTTTATGCACTGTCAAATAGGCCTACATTCTAAGGTAGCATTTGTGTACAGTCATTACTGTACACAAATTTATTTTATATACATAAATCTTTGTGTTTAATAATTTTTCTGCCATCTACGATGATCGGATTTGTGACTTTGTCTCACATCGCATCGCTCCGGACATGTAACCGTTTCTGACGAGAGGTAAAGGGTATGTGCTAATGCTAATGATCACTCCTCACAACAACAGCCCCCATCTCCCTGATAACCCCGGACCCGGAAATGAAACGGAGGCACTGGCATAGCTTAGCTGTGCTTATATACTACCTAGCGGGCAGAAAGTGTTACGCACAAAATACATTTTGAGAACCCACACATTTTCTTGCCCCCCCCCCCCACATACAATCATTCTACAGTTGTGGCCCCCGGATTAATCTAGTTACCCGTAATGAAAGAGCAAAGCTCAAACTGTGGATCAAATTGTTATGCCATTTGCCATCATACAGAGTTTGAGGAATAGAAGCAATATACAGTATGTCCTGCAAAGCATGAAGAAGAAGGTTCCATAGCCATTGTTTACCTGGGGTCAAAAGCTGCATATGGGAAATCCATGCCTTGATATCCCCCTCTGGTTATTAATATTTGTTGTTTTATCCATGCATTTTTTGGGGGGGGGGAAATGTAGATTGTCTGAGATTTTTGGTTGATAATATTACATTTTAACCATTTAATTTTGTTTGGATTTTGTACATAATCTATTTTTGCTATTTGTTGTATGATGAAGTCAAGTGGATACGGAAGATCCGGAGGAACCGAAACGTTGCTTCATTAAATAAGAAAATACTCATGTACTGAGCAAATACACAGTGTGTGGGTGTATTCTATTAGTTTACTCATGTACTGAGCAAATACACAGTGTGTGGGTGTATTCTATTAGTTTACTCATGTACTGAGCAAATACACAGTGTGCGGGTGTATTCTATTAGTTTATACTCATGTACTGAGCAAATACACAGTGTGCGGGTGTATTCTATTAGTTTCAAAGAAGTGGATAAGAAAGGGTCTTTCTTTTTTGTAAACAAATAGAATACTGTATAGTACTGAGGTCTTTCTTACAACCTTGAATGAAGTACTTGGTATAGATTTCACAGCTAAGGGAATCCCTTTATGGCTGAATGCAAGTGAGTGGAGGCAGAAGCTTCTTGATGCACTAGATTGAAATGGGAGATTGATGGTTTGCGCTGCAGCGCAAAATTAATTTAGATAAAGCTTTGAGAGAAATGACAGGGAATCATATGCAGGAGGGAAGATGAAGTGCTCTGAGTTTTATTGCATTTGATTTCTCAGATATTAGTTTAGAATTAGAATTTCTGTTGAGATCAGTTGAGAAGATGGTGATTTGGTTAAATATGTAACTGTATAGAAATAATTGTGTTTAGTTAATTTTCACCACCAAATAAAGAGCAGAGACACCTAATTTGGTAGCAATCCAATTCTACTCTCTGCAGGTTTGCCACTTTGTTCTTTTGTGCTTGAAACTGTTTATGTGCATGCTAATTGGGATTGCATGCACAAGCCCCACACGGTTATGCAATACCCATTGTACCATCTGTCTCTCTGAATGTCTACGACATGCGACAAGTTTGAAGTCTGTCGACAGACGTTTCTCGAGATAATAAACAGCATCGGCCATTAAGCCAATTACTGTATGATGACAACTCGCTGATATAATTGAAAAGAGCCAGGGAGACTATCACCACGTTTAATTGTGTCAGCAGGGGCTATATGTTTATTAGGGGTAGGTTATCGGAGTGATTCCATGTGAAAGGATAATAGTTTATCTTAGTAGGCTCCTTGTCTGGTGGTCGTGGACGTGGAGGTCTTACTCTTGGCCTACAGAGGGTGATACTGTCATTGTTTCCTCTCCTCTGTCTGGCTCCTCATCAGAGAGAGAGAGAGACAGAGACAGAGAGGGGCTGCAGCCAGATGTAATGACATTATCAACAGAGCACAGACTGCTGCCTTCTTGCCTTCTGTGCTGATCCCTTTCTGTTACTCTGCCTGTCGACTGCTGCAAAAATAAAAAGAACACTTTCGCTACTCACCAATACACTGACGGTTTTGTGGAGTCGAAAGCCTACTTTCCCTAGTGGACGCACTCTGAGCCACCCACCACACGTATAAAACACACTTTTGGGCCAGAAAAGAAAATATTTCACCGGAAGGAAAAATCTGGTCAATGGGATTTACCCGATTGACCAGATCTGTAGAGGGCGCAGTGGAGTAACTAAAACATATTTTTTCTTCTGGTGAAATATTTTCTTTTCTGGCCAAAAAGTGCATTTTATATGGGCTCAGAGTGCGTCCACTAGGGAAAGTAGGCTTTCAACTCTACAAACCCATCTTTGTATTGGTGTATTGCTGAGTAGCGAAAGAGTTCTTTCTATTTTTGCAGCAGTCGCCTTTCATGGCGTGTGCAGTTAGTTGAAAGTACCATAGCGTGATAGCGTTAAGGAGATGTCCTTCTAACACTATGGGCCAGAGCTAGGAGAAGAAGCACAGATGGAGGCAATGAGAGTGAGGGACAGGGTGAGAGAGGAAAGGCAGTGAAATCAAAGAATTCCCGTGTGTCTATGTGTTCCCATGGACGGAATAGAAGGTAAGATAACTAGAGTATAAAACAGTGTTCTTTGCTGACCGTTTTGGCCGTAACATCTCATCTCTCTCTTTCTGTCAGTGAATTTCCTCTGCTCTTTGCTGTCATTTGAAAATGGAGTGGAACTTCTCCCTGAAAACCATCCCGCTCATTTATCACATCTATATGGCTGCAGGCTTTTATTATGCATATAATATATACTATGCATAAAACAGATTCTGTAGCAATAAAACATCCCTCATAATTCAATCAAGAAGACGTTCGCCTGTGTTGTTCTCACCCTCCTCATTTCTCCAGCCTCTGCGTTCTTCGAATGGACTAAATTGGGAGAGCTAAGAAATTAGAGTCTAGATTACGTACTGTACTGTAAGGTGTGTTGATGTGTCAAATGATACCAAATGACACCTAGGGCCTAAATGGAAACAAGACCGCAAGGACATTTATTGGTGCTATGCCTTTTGGACTGGTGTTTGACTGTACTCTGTTGCTGTTACATTACATTCTATCTAATAAAACTATTCAATCAATCAATCAAACTGTATCTTGTATATCTGTATCTCTATAAGAAAGACACAAGAGGCATGACATGATGGAAGTTGCGAGGATGATTCTTCACCTGTGGTCTCCACGATGCCCTCCAGGATGACGACAATCTCAAACTGTTCGTTCTTGAGCGAGCGCTGGGACAGGTCGAAAAAGGGGCTCTTGGTGTTGATTTCATGGCAGATGGTGAGAGGGGACACCAGAAAGAGCTGGTCCGCACCCGTCCCGAAACCCACATCCAACTCACACTGGTCAAGTGGCAGGAACTCCCCCTCTGGGGTTTGACGAGACTGAGAGAGTGGTGAGAGAGAGAAACAGAGAGAGAGAACAAGAGGGAGGGGTACAGTAGATGAGGGAGGAGGTAGCCTACATTAATTAGATGCATGATATCACTACATGCACACTGTGCATTTAGTGTTCATTTATCAATTTGTAAATTAAACTTCAGGATTTTACACCATGGCAATGTTGATTCGGTGTGCTTGATACATGGAATGATGCTCAGTTTTAATTGTGACGTCGCATTTACTATGAAAACTGGCATCTCCTGTCCGTCCGTCAATAGTCACCCCATGCCTCCATATATGGTCACGCCTCGTGACATCACACCTCCATATATGGTCATTCCATATGTTGATACCAAAGCGCCATTGCTCACCCAGCAGTCTGCCGTCTGCTGTCACCCAGGCGTATGCGTGCACGTGACCTCGCCCTTTAGGCCGAGGTCGCTTCTCGCCCTCAGGGCAACTTACTGGTTTTGACTTATTTGTCTTTCAATTACATTTTATTAAGTAAGAAATAGCAGATCTATTAAAGCTCACGTGTCACGTAAAATAGGGCTTAAGTAGTTAAAATGCCCTGATTCACCTGAAAAGGATTGCACTCTCAATTCAATTCAATTCAATTCAAAGGAGTTTTATTGGCATGAGAAAACGTACGTTTACATTGCCAAAGCAAAAGTGGAATACATATTGAATACATATTGAATCTAAATAGGAATAAAATAAAGGTGTAAACAGAGCTGTGTTACATTAACACTTTGTGTAATACTACCTTGTGAAACTATAAAAGGTTGCTCTCTCCCTCTCAGGCCAACCTGAAGGTGTATTCTCTCCTGAATATTTATTGGTGCTTTGTTTGCATTGGCTACAGACTTGGCCCTTCACATTGATTTCCTGCAGGCCTTCCACGGGGGTGTAGGAGATGACAGCCATGTTTGGACAGGTCTTGCCCGCAGAGTGCTAACTGGTGCGGAAGCATTTAATTGTCCAGATTATGGTGGGGGGAAAGGCACTGACTGCTGAACAAGAAGTTTCTTTCTGTCGTCCTCCATAATCAATCTGATAGGTCCCTGTACCAATCTGTTTATAATTATTAATTTAATGAGATCACTCTCTTGCTGTTTCCTGACTTAATTCTATTATTTCCCCTTTAATGAGATCTCTCTCATTCTGTTTCCTGACTTCATTCTTCTTCTTTTTGAGTTTTTCTTTTTCTGACAGTGAACATAGTGTGCATGTTATAGGGCATTTAGCACATTTTCTGAACCCGAGGTTACTTCAATATGAAACTCCTCGCAAAGAACTTGAAATCTTAACCAGTTTCGTTGCAGAGTCCAGACACACAAGATCATCACGATGTAAAAAAAGGTTACGGTACACATGAACGCAAAAACAATCAGAAAAACCATTCAATAGAAAGAAATGAAAAACAGTAGCCAGACATTAATGTTTTTCTCGGTATCAACACATCTGAGAATAATGAAATAGCTTTAATGTGTTTCTAAATTGGTTTTCTCTGTGTGATTTGATTTCAGATGAAAACATTATCTTCAAAATGTCAAAGTGACCTCTAAAGCCACAAATAACCAATAAAGGCTGAGATTTGTCAGACTATAATCAAAACCGTTGACAATAACACACATAGGCCTACTAGAACATACTACAAAACTCAACAATAAGAAAATGACAACAAATCTAAGCCTGAGGTTTATTTCCTCTTTTATACTGGCTGTGAATGTGCACGCAACGCTCTCTTTTCATATTCTTTCAGAGTTTCAACCAAAACGCTCTGGTAAATTGGGATGTGTGCCACCAGCCACTCACACTCACACCAGCCACTCACACTCACACTGATGATCATTGTTGTGTGCCACAGCTCCGGCAGATCGCCACACGTGCATGCTTGGTTGATAAAATCCAACACGTCCTTTAATGTCTATGGGCACGCACTTGAGAACCGCGGGTGTCACTCCATACTCCTCACCCCCGACCAAAGGCCCTCTGGTCCTCATCCATGCTGCATCTGCTATGGGAAGGTCATGTAAGACAGGAGCTATCGGGCCATCCTCCTCCACTGCAGGATTTCCTAGGAGCTTTTTGAAGCGCAGGTACCACGTTTCAACTCGTTCCTCTGCACTCTACCTCCTTCAAACATCCCCCCTCCCAAACACACACACACACACACACACACACACGCACGCACGCACGCACACACACACGCACGCACACACGCACGTGCGCGCACACACACACACACTTATTCAAATTATTCAAAAGCTGCGTTGCAAATAAAAAGATCAATCATTTATCTCTATAAGGGATTGGTTCATTAAAACAACTGTCAGTCTTCTGAGTATAGAATAATGTGTTAGAACTATACTGGTCCACTCCATCCACACCCCAATCCTATGCTGACCTCTTGGTGTCATTGCCCTGTGGTGTATCCACCCAAGACGCTAACCATGAATGAAGCATGAGTAACCTATTCATCCACGCCAGAGAGCATTACTGTTTATTTATATCTCCCATGAATATGAGTCGCTTGTTTAGATTCATGTCACAGAAGCATGAATACGTAAAAGTGCGTAGACTGTTTGACAGTAAACTGAAATGCTGCTGCTGCTAAAGCCTGGTGCTGCTACCTGTGTTTTGTATAATTTGTCTTAGTGTTACATGTGGTTGATTTTTATGTTGTAATTGTCTCCACCAAGCCGAAGGCATGTACAGTACACCTACAGATTTTGTCCAAACATCACTCAAATTGGTACACAGTCTCTCAATTGACGATATTCAGACCTTGGCCATCTTGCCAGCAAGGTGCTAACTAGGTGTAACTTCCCATAGACAGCCCATTCATCCAAACAGAAAAGTCCTATCTAATTGTATTAAACAACGTCAAACTCACCAACATTGCAGCTGTAGCCTACGGAAAGCTTGAATTATCCTCTTTCAATCTGCAAAGTTTTTGTTTAACTGCACTATAACTGCACCGATCTGTGTAAAGCTTTGTATGCACACTCCCTACAGGCCAAGGAAAAACGTCTGGCCTGCATTTTGCATCAACTTTTATGTTGAAGGGGCTGTTTGCTGGTCAGGTGTTTATAGGCCAACGCATGCTTTTACGTCGTACACTGACCTTTTTGCCACTAGCCCTTCTGTGTGGGTTATCTATCCTACAATGGCTTGGAGCAATCCTGCTCTTGGCTCCTTGTCTCTGTCGGTTAAAAAGATGGATGACTGTAGTGTACACAAACACTGACTAGCTTCATACAGAAGTCCCTTTGGCACTCTCCTACACTCTCCTTGCACACAGATTGTGAGATAGCGATAAGGATCTGCTGTCTTTCTCTGCAAATCTTCGTTCCATTCTGACAAAAATGCTAGATTCTCACTCTGACCAGACACACCAAGGCAATTTTGCTTATTGGTTGCGATATGGGATGTGGAGTCCGAAGACATAGTGGAAATACTCATTTAGATGTGGGTATAGGCTACATAGACAGTGTACATGCAGCTACAGGGGTTTCTACTACCATACTTTATTTTACTCATCACATAAACTTGTGTCATCACTGAGAAGGCCTTCATTGCCAGGGTTTTTTTCTCTTGTCCATGAGGGAACTCACTATATTTGGGGATGTGGAGGCCTTTGGTGTTGGTGCTGTTGTGAGGTGGTGAGGCCTGGGTATTCAATATTTCAATTCATAATCATGACATGATAACAAAATTAAAATCATCATGATGGGTTGGATTGGGGAGTGGCAGAAACTATAACTATCGTGTGGTGGTGCATCTCCATATTAAATTAGCTATAGCCGACTCAGAGAGAGAGAGAAAGACAGAGAGTGGTGATGGATTTCGAAATTAAACATGATTCGGGTGGTTCATGCTTGCGTAATGTGGCGCGCCTTTACCGCCTTTCCAAAAAAAGAATTAGCCTACTCCATTAATACATTAATACTGCGCCATGGCTGTCAACAGCTTGTAGATCTGTTCTTTTGGCCGCAGTCGAAACAGGAGCAAAATGAAGACAGCGCAAGGAGTTATATTAACCAAATTTTCCTAAATGTGCTGTCACGGGTGATCAGATGATCTTAAGAAGTATCTAAAAAATATGGCAAGTTGTCTGAAGTTCTAGATGATGCTGAGATAAAACAATATGAATTTAATTACGACGTTTTTATATGAGAACGGTGTTCATAGAAAACGGCAAAGTAAAGTATGGTTTGCGGGGGTCTCGAGAACGGCATTTTCGGGGGTGAAAACCCAACAAAGTGAAACCCCCTTCCAGAGTGGAACAGGCAAAACGGTGAATCCGCAAAACGTGTGACATCATGGCTCACGTCGGCTCACAACGCATATAATGTTACGTGTATAATTGTGCCGTATCTCTCATTAGAAAAAAGAAGTGGGAATCAATCTTAAGTGCTTGTGGCTATATCGAAAAATCCTCTTAAACATTTGGAACACAAAGCATTACAAATACCATGAGAAGAGGGGAGGAAAAGTCTCTTTTATTCTTGTTTGTGTGTTTTCAGTCTGTCACTCTCCAATCTTTCTCCCTGTTTCTCCTGCTCCACACTCTCTTCTATACTGTCTGTCTGCTTCTTAACTCTCTTCATGCCATGCTAGTGTCATGTTTTTGGCAAGGCGTTCCACCACGATGCCCTCTGGAGCCGACAGCGATGCCCTGCAAGGCTAGCTTTTGACAGCTTATGGTGTGACTCCACAAGACAGCTCCCACTGGTCTGTCTCCTCTGCTGTTTACTGTCTTCCTGTAAGGATTATCATCCACGACGTTTTAGCAGAACCCTGGTAAATCACAATGGACGCCCACTGTGTCTGCAAACAAGCTATGTTCCCAGGTTTGTTTCTAAATGGCGTCAGCTTACAATCAAAGTTTCACATTAATCAAAGTGTCACCAAACAAGACTTGGGCCCCCCCTATCTTGCATTCAGTTAAAACAGCACTAAGTGCAGCACAGGTACCATTGCTAGTTTACTACAGGGAGGCAGTTGTTGCCAGTCATGCCAAATGCCTACATTGTATTACCAATGTACTTGGCTCATCAGTGAGTCCATGGGCGTTAAGCCTATTGGTCAATGTTGGCTCATTGCTATCTTAAGTACAGTGAGAAATGTCAAAAAGCCTTAGACCAACCCTAAGCTGGTCTTAAATCCAGTGCAGTGACAGCGCAAATATTTCCTTACTATTTAGAGAATACTATTTGGATTAAGATACACGCCTGCTTAGGCAGGTTCACAATGCACAAACACGGCTTGCAATCAAAATCCATCCGAATTTAACACAATAATCATATTCAACATGGTAGATTAGTGAAACTCAGCATTGAGGTTGAAAAACATGAATGTTGTCCACACTGTATTGCATGGGGTGAGTCATGCTGGGCAGTAGGTGGTAGCTACTATCCCAAAAATGGTACATCATTTTTGAGGCAGATTAATATTGTATTAACATTGTATTAACATTGTATTAACATTGTATTAACAAGAATATGACTAATACAAATATGTATAATAGTAATAAAACATCTCCAGTGTATGGATAGACATTTTTCATCCAGTGTATTTCAATAAGCCTAAATATATAAGCCGGACAGACGGACCAACATTGCCATGCTGAGAATGGCAATGGCCACAAGCTGTGAATGTCTTTTAATTTGTGTGTGTTTTTTATGGCAGCTGTGGTCATTGTGGAGTTGGTGTGAAATGTGTGAACTTGGCTAAGAATGGACTGACAACGAAAACACAGGAAAGATCCAAGCAAGGCATGCCAACAACCTATTCAAAGCAAGTGACAAAAATGCCAAGCATCACTTCTGACTTTGGCTTGCATAGAACTTTGGGATCCTGATCAGAGGCGTATCTACAATAAGGCGAGGGCAGGCGTCCGCCTGTCCAAATCCATTTCTGGCCTGGCCAAAATCCATACAATGAGAAAAAAGAGGACAAAAACAAGACCTGAAAACTATTAATTGGCCGTTGCGGTAGAGCGCAACGGCCTCAATCACCCATTGGAATGTAAATGCATGACTTTCAGCCTTTGTATCCTACTCGTCTGGCAGGTATATCTCTTTGAAAACCTTTAGTGCTACGATTGTGCGCGGGGAGACGACAATTAACACATATCTTGCCTGCCCAAAACGTAATTCCTGGATACGCCACTGATCCTGATCCATATACTAGTCTGTATTAGGGCTGACCTCGATTAGTCGAATAGTCGACTAATCGATCGGAACGGGTCTCAGTCGACTGACAACCTCTCAGTCGATGTTCACCAAAAAAAAACAAAAAAAAACAGTCGGGACGGGTGGAAAACCCCCCCTCCGTTATAATGGTATGCTCCCAGTCCCCGCACCGCAGCATCGGGGAACACTCTGGCAGCCAGAGTAAAGGCTGGGAGGGACCGAGCCGAGGGAGGCTACTGTACTGTAGCCTACATGTTGTTTATGCTCCGGAGTCCAGACCCATGCAGTTTAATATATCTAGTCACAACAGAATGCACACTGCTGTCTCGTGTCTCATCACAATCCCAATGCGCCACCCGTGAAGTCGGGGGGAAAATAAAAAACAGGCTGCTAGTGTTAGTGTAGGGTCGGGGATCGTTAGCTTAGCGCGTAGCTACTGATTCAACCCACTGATTGAACTTCATCTCCGCCTGTAATCTAGGTTATTTTTTTATTGACAACGTGAACGAACCCCGACACCAGCGCTGCAAAAATAGACAGATCTACAAGCTCTCAACGCGTAGCGAACGGCGCTGCAAAAACAGGCAGGACGCGATGCCTTGAGAGCTTGTGGATCAGCCTCCCCGACGGTGCGGGGAGGCAAGAGTTCTCCGGGGAGGAGGAGAAGTTACCAGGGCAGGCTACATGTTGCTGCGGCTAACAACACTGTCACCAGCCAGTGGTTGTGATGTTTGCTGGGCTTGCAGCTGCTTGTCCGTTCCAACTTCACTTCATCTCCACCTGTAACTTATTTTTTATTTTGTTACCCTGGCTGCGCAGCTACGCAGCTGCGCTGCAAAAATAGACGGATCTACAAGCTCTCAACGCGTAGCGAACGGCGCTGCAAAAACAGGCAGGGGGGGCGGGGGGGGGGGTGTTCAGTCGACTATCAGTCGACTAACAGCAAATTTATTCATATTAATTTCGACTATACAAATCCTTAGTCGGGGACAGCCCTAGTCTGTATGCACACACGCACGCACGCACGCACGCACACACACACACACACACAACCTTTCTTTTAAAATAATGTACAATAAAATAATACTCATTTCAGTAATCAATTTATATACGGAGGAATATTAGTCATTGCATTTATGTTCAAATTGGAGCATGAGAAGTTAGCTATTCAACAGCACCACCATCATTTCTCCATAAGTACTGCACAGTAAGCATTCAATTGCAATTGCTATTTTGGATTTTGTTTTCTTTCTTTCAGTGAAAAATAGCAGTGGGCATTCTCAACCAATGCTATTGTCATGACTCATGAATCCTTCTGATCTCCCTGGCCTGCATTCATTCATTCATTTAATTATATTTGTTTTCATTGTCATTTGAAGTGTCATCACCACATTCCCTTACCTAGTCTATTCTCTATTTAAATAGAGAATCTTTCACTCTATGGGACTGCGTCCGTCGCAAGTTGATGATGTCATATGTCTGTGTGGTCTAGCCTTATGGAATGTATGGAATGCATATGCTAATACAAACAACATAATACTTCCTAAGGATAATATCGATGAGCATCAAAGCAATATTTAAATACTTTTTTATTAGCATGTGCATTCCATACATTCCATAGGGCTGGACCACACATGGACATATGACATCATGAACAATTCTTAAAATTTTAGATAATTTTAGAAAGTATAATCTTTTAACAATTTTTGCTGACCCTTGCCCGTTTACTGTATTAAACTGTGTGAACTTAAACTTATTGCCTGCCTGCCCTGATTGTTTCTGTGTCATGGTTGTGGGTAGGCCCTTTAGGGACCCATTTTACCTTTTTTGTATTTGGACTTCCTTCCAAAATACAAGAAATCACACTTGTGTGAAGTGAGGGGTGCCTTTTTTGCTTTGGTTACAGTTGTTTCTTTCCCTTTTCCATGCTGGCTCCTTTCTTCTATGAATTCTCTGGTGCTGTTTCAATTCACTTGTGTGAAGTGAGGGGTGCCTTTTTTGCTTTGGTTACAGTTGTTTCTTTCCCTTTTCCATGCTGGCTCCTTTCTTCTATGAATTCTCTGGTGCTGTTTCAATTTACTGTTTCTTCTTTCTTGTGAAGCTTTTCCCACATTGGTTACAGTTGTATTGTTTCTTTCCTTTGTCCATCCTGGGTTGTTTCTTGTATGAAACAAAATTATTACAATTTGTATTTATATCAGCCATACACTGTATGTTGTCATTTACTGCCCTAAACAAACATTAAAGTCCATAGACTTGACTGCCACATGATGTAATTTTGGAAGGCCATTCAAAAAAGGTAAACAGGGTCCCAAAAAGGGCTAGATTGTGGGTTCGTACCTGTTAGTCAGTGAGTGTTAACAGCTATAAACTATTCTTGCATAACTCTGATCTGAGTGACTAATTTTAGATTCATGCAGTCTTTCCAGTAGTGCAGTGATTCCCAAACTGTGGTGCATGGTGCGCGAACACCGTCTAGGAGTCTAGCGGGTGCGTGACATGAAAAGGGTAATGGCGGTTTTATGGTGTTATTTAGCAATTAGCACAAATGGCAAAATCCGGTAAACCTCTGTTGTAAGGAGATGTATAGAGCAGCTGCTGGAGTGTACAGCAACTGCATGTCTCTCAGTGCAGTGACATTCTGTGATTATTTGCCATAATCATATTAAAAAAGCAATTGTAATTTTCGGCCAAATGCAACAAGACTTAGCCTTGGGGGGTGTGTCAGCTAGGTCGGGAGGGAGGTAATGGGGTGCATGGCCAAAACAGTTTGGGGACCGCTGCACTAGTGCATTATAACCCTCAAGGATGGCTTGAGTTTTCTCGGATGCTCAATGTCGTCACAAAACAAAAGGGCCTTTGAAGCGAAAGAACAAGGCTAGGCCACAAAACCCTACCTAGAGCTATTCTATTACAGGAAATACAGGGGAGAAAACAACAATGTGCTGTGTCTAATGTACTTCAAAAACACATGAGTGGGGAAAAGCAGGTGGTGTTGCAAAATGCAAATGTGTGTTTTCTTTTGTAGAGGTTGTTCTCCAGTGCATAGACTACTGAGAATGATGTAATGCCATTTCTATTCCCCTCAACAAAGCTGCTCTCTCTCTCCCTTATTAACCTGCTGTGACTCTGTATGTCTTTTTTTTATCCATTGATAAAACAATGTATATAAATTGCCTGACTACCACATTGGAGACCTCTAATACAAGTGTGTTATGCAGCTTTACAGTATAGGCTGTGCAGTTATTAAGAATCTGAGGCAACTTTATGGGAGAACCAGGTGAAATCAGTATATGTACTTTTACTTTATGGCTGTAGGGCAGACGGGCTTGTTCTGTATCTGCTTGCCTGTGACTACACAGAATACCAGGGCTCTCCTCGCCTCCCTCTCCCCCTGCATGCATCATTAAGCTGACTAACACTCAGCTCAATGTGCTGTGCTGATGTGGATGTGCAACAGAACATAGAGATAAACAAGCTCCAAGCACCTTGCCAAGGCTGTTTATCTTCTTTACAGTCCATTTTGCACATTGAACATAATTGTACATGTGACTGAAAACAGCTCCAGGAAAATAAGAACTTAAATGGGAATGCTCGTCTGCACGGCCACGGTATATGATTCACGGTTGCATGTTTTTTATGCGAGGTTCATTATCTACGGTATATGTGAAGATGTGCCATGGTATTCATTAGTGTATATAGATTGCCTACAAATTAAATGGTATGGTATATGGCAGAGAAAGGGAGAGATGGGGCAGGTTTCAAGCCCAGCACTAGTAATTGGTTTTTGACTTTATAGTCATCCAATTAAGCTGCAACAGCTTCTATTAAATCCATGTTTTTCTACAGGTGTTTTGGTCCTTTTATACTTTAAATTAGGCTTCTACAGTGGTGCTGCTTCTCACTAAAAAAGACTCCCCGTTCTCAGTGCTCTGAGAAGCGCCTGGCTGCCACTCAGCCACAGTGATGGTGATGGATTATAATAATGCAATCTAAAGCCTTTTTGTTTAACAAGGCAGACATGTGTGGGACCTGCTTAAATCAATCAAGCATGGAACAAAAATATTTATTCTGGACTTTCATATGCAATATTTTCTGTTCCTTTTCATCCTGGGCTTGAACCTTTACATTAAATGAGGATGCAAGCTGGCACTCTAAGCATACATACAAATAATCTGTGCTGTGGATTTGTCAATTTCCCTTGCATGGCTATATCTTAACCAATTTGCATAGCATATTTTGACTCAAGGCTTATAGCCGAGAGATGAGAAAAGATTCTTTCCTATGTAACCTATTGGAACGGCAGTGGGACTTATAGCAGAAAGATTGCATCATTTCCATTCCCATTATGAACCAATAATGTGATCCCTTTGATACAGTAATAGCCAATTACATGGGGACTTGATTTGCTCATAAATTGCATGCCATGCCTAGGTGAATAATTTTCCAAGCCTGCATGCACTCTGAGGATTTGGTTGGGTACAAGCATGTTGTTTGGTCAGTTTATGGTCAGTAAATAGCGCCGTGGCGCAGAGCGCATCTGGCACTTGTTTGTCTTACCTTTATGAGTTTGCACCTGATCTGCGCTGACACCATATGGCTGTTTCGCAGGTTGCCGACGCGGAACATGAGACACAGTTTACCGTCGCGCTGAGAAATCACTGAGTCCTGGCTGAACATCAGTGTCTCTGCGCGCTTCTTGGGTTGGGACATTTTGATGAACATGCAGCCGATGAGAAAGGCGTCCACTATGGAGCCGAGAAGTGACTGGAACAAGAAAAGTATGATCCCCTCAGGGCACTTCTCTGTGATGTAACGGTAGCCGTAACCGATTGTGGCTTCGGTTTCAATAAAAAATAGGAAAGCTGAGGGGAAGTTGTAAACGTTGGCAACGCACGGAGTGTAAGATGGATCGTGGCCATGGTTTATGTCTCCTCTGATGTAGGCGATGATCCACCACATAGATGCCATGACCAACCACGCTATAGTGTATGTTAGGATGAAGATGAGCATGTTCCATCGCCATTTAAGGTCCACCAAAGTGGTGAAAAGATCAGAAAGGTATCGGCTGGTCTCTCCGCCGAGGTTTCCGTGCTGAACGTTGCAGCGTCCGTTCTTGTCTACGAATCGCTGGCGTTTCTTTTTGACAGGCGCTGCAAAAGTGGTGGCTCTGTTTGTATTTACCACCTGGTAGTCTTCGCCAAATTTTCTACGGAGCGCAGCCATGCTTTCACCTGAGTTCTCCTGAAGCAGATGGAAATTCTTGTGTTGTTTCAATTCATCTTTATGTTTGTTAGTCCCAAAGACTGGTTATCTGCAGTGCGTAAAATGCGCGGTGGCCATTCCAGAGCGCAAGGATAAATCCTCAAAATGACCCGTTTAAAATACTTTTAAAACAACATTCCCTGAGTTATCTCACAGTAATGTGTGGTCACGGTGTGACTTAAACAAAATCAAGACAAGTGAGTTTTGTGAAGTTCAGCTCGGATCCAATCAATGACGTGCTATAAATCAACAGCGACGAGGCGAGGAGTAGTCTAGTTGTCTCCCATTCACAGCTACACGCGGGTTGGGTTGTCGAAGATCAAAGAGGGATCTGTGGGAGGGAGAAAGAGAACTGTAAGGACTCTCTCTCTCTCTCTCTCTCTCTCTCACTCTCTCTCTCTCTCAAATTTCAATTATTCAATTGAAAGAAGCTTTATTGGCATGATAAAAGTATACGTTTACATTGCCAAAGCAAAAGTGGAACAACACAATAAAAACAATGTAGGCCTGGCTTATGTACAATTTAATATTATAAAACTCTCTCTCTCTCTCTCTCTCTCTCTCTCTAGTGCAATGACTGTGTTTGTGAGACAGAACAGTCCTGACCTTCAATATCAGACTTTTATGTGGATTCAGAAAAGGATACGATCGATCATACGATTCATACGACACAAGCCTTCCATACTAGTTTAGTTCAATTGTAAGAAAGTGGATAGTGAAACTCAATGTGAATTAATAGCACAGAAAATCAGTGGATTTATTCTAGGAAGTCTGGTTGAACGGTTCACTAGAAAGGCTCAGAAGCAACGATGCAAATTTTGGGAGATGAATGGTTCCTGGGTAAGGGTTGCACTTTACGTTGGACTACGCCATCTACTGGAGGAGGGGTCTATGTGCAATATGAGTTGGCAACAGCCAACAGCACACCTACCCTGACTTGTTCAAATAAAGATGTTTAACTATTGAAATTGATATAAATGCAATAACTTCCATACAAAAACTTGAATTGCAAATCCTAGATCAGATTAATAATTAAGTAACTTAAACTTACTGTAAAGCATAGCATAATCTTACACATTCAAGTGTAACTATAAAAATCACACCTGTGTGAAGTGAAGTGAAGTTTGTTTGTCTTCAATGTTTGTGTTTACACAAACCCTCAAAGCTGGACATAGGGGGGGGCTAGCGCCCCTCAAAAATAAAGCATTACAAGCCTGACCTTAAATATGTGCCATCTCTTGTTTCTGGTGGAGCCTGTTATTGATTGAGCATTGGCTGGCTATACTCCATTGAAGGCCTCATGGGACTAATATCATCCCCAAGGACAGACTTAAAGGCTTGGTATGCTGTTTATTCAGACAGCCCACAAGGGCCTTGACCAGTGGTTGTCATGGGTTAGGGTCCCCAGATGACTGTAAAGTGACCATTTAAAAATATAATACCTAACAAAAATAGTGAAAAAAATTAAATGACAAAAGTCTATTACTGGATCAAAAGTAAGCAACAACTAGATCCTATTGTGAAAATAGCTCCTCGTCTCGTGAACGCGAGGCGTTGTGAGCTTGTAGATCATCTATTTTCACAATATTTATCTGTGGAACAGAGTGTAATGCCAACTCCTACACAATTGAAAGTGCTTGTCAGTTCCAAGTTCTTTGAACTGGGGGCTCCCAGTTCAAATATGATTATTTTGGGGGGTCGCAGCGTGAAATGTGAAAAGGTTGAGAACCACTGGCCTATAAACCACATACAGGTCCACTGTTTTGCATGCTGATGCATAATTTAGTAATTGCAATCTCATGGCTGAGCTTCAATCAGACCAGAAGGAAAAACAAGCACATGAAATGCTACTTAAAGAGGTGTACTATCATCAATTCATCATTGAAATGATGTTACTACATTCTCCCAACTAAATAGTACCTACACAATCTTGGGTTCAACTGAGGTTAACATTGTAGCCTACATACATTGTTCATGGCCATTAATAGGCATACTGATTGGACTTTCAAAAGTCATAATTCTCCACATCATCACTCATCAGTCATTTACAAGACTAAAAATACAATTAATGAATTCCCTAATCAGATGAACTACCCTAAATTGACTGATAGGATCATTAAAAATGTACAAATTCTACTTCTACCGATGCAAATATATGACTTGAAGCACATGCCTGTCATCTCTGCTTGTCAGACATAGTTATGAAAAGATGACAGCATGACAGTCATGACTCATGTTACGTATGTGCATTATGGATTATCCTATCAAATCTATATTTATGAATTGAATAGAGTGCTCTTGTCATTTGGAGTTATTTGTTTGTTCTGTCTGTCCTGTAACTACATGGGACAATGTTATGTGAAATTTGCTCTTAATTTACTTGAGATGATTCATTGAAGGAGGCTTGGCAGCACAAGTAGGCTAAACAAAGGATTGCCTTTTAGACACCTTTACTTGCCTGCTGGCAGACAACTTGACTCAAGCTTGCGTGGAACAGGATAAAACATCCCTGTGGTATCCTTAAGACAGGTTATGTTGGACAGAGTTCATAGGAAAATGATACGTGCTTGTTACCATGGTAGCTGTTTGAGACAAAGAAGATGACAAAGGCTCAGAGTTGCTCTTCAACCAGCTGTGAATATCAGAGCTTAGACGGGTCTGAGAGAGAGAGAGCATGAGAGAGAGAGAGAGAGAGAGAGAGAGAGAGAGAGAGAGATTATAATGACATAAATTACAGGTGCAGTGTGGGAGTTTAAATTGGCCCCAACAGTCCCCATTGAAACAGAATTATTATTCAAATAGTTCACCACAAAGAACAGAGGTTACTTGAGGATAGCATGACTGTTGTCTGGTAGGCCTGCACAATGCTGAAGGATGGAGAGAAGAAAAAAAGCTTTTGAAGCAGGCTCAAGGCACTGAATGTTGTTGATCAGTTATAAATGTGAATTGAATGAGCCCAATAATTTGTAATGATACAATATTTTTAAATAACGTAACTACCAGCCTGCTCTTTCATGGCCACTAATGTGTAATTTATATACAATCTGTTTGCTATGAAGTATGCCAGCTATGCAGGGTGAGTTGGTAGGCCTATAAGCCAAAGTATTTTTGGACACAGCGGGGAGAGCTCTGTCTCTTTGGCTAAAACAGCAGGCATAATAGACGTTTTCCAGACTATACAGAGAACCCTGCAGTGATACCTTACCTCACTCCATCCCATTACACCCAATCAACTGGAACCAAGGATTTTTTTTCTTTCTTTCTTTTCTTTTTTTCTGCCGGCATGGTCCAAAACACAAAAACTATAATTACACTGAATTACATTTTGGGTTGTTGTTGTTGTAGGTCCAACGTAACATAAGTCACATGGTCACACCACCACCTACTGTATCAGTTTTGCAATAACTGAAAGGGGAAGATACGGGATAGTTCCATGCTTGTTCAATTGCTCAGAAGCTGCGTATGGTTATGATCCAAATGTTGAATGAAAATTTGATTGGAAATACCAGACGCTGTCAAAGCCTCTTGCTGGCAGGTAGCTCTCCCATTTAGGAATAACAGAGACATTGAAAGACCAATCATTGAACCTTCTCACCAACAGATCGAGGAATGGAATAATATACTTGCATCCAAATTTGTGGATGGGGTTTTATCAGGTTGGGATATATAAGAGGGAGCAGAGAAAAGGCAGCCTTGAAATGCTACGCACACTGAATTATTGATGAGGAGCCAGAATTGATAACCATCCAAGTCATGTGACTCACAAATTGTCTTAACCACATAAAGTAGACCCCTATTCTTGGCATGTCATGTGGGGGAAATAGGTGATAACGTGAACAATCAACGAAAACAGCTGATCTACAAGCTTGCATCAGAATGTAATATTCTGTGAATATTCACCTGTTTGTGCTATACAACAAAGTATGCAGGGTTCAAGTGGTTAAGATAAGAAACCAATGGATTGCTTTTGACTGTTTACAGCCATTCAGTAGCTTCGTAGATCTGCTGGCAGATTGTCTTCCACTCAGTCTCTTCGACTTTACTTGTCGTGGAGTCTAATGTCTGTGACCTCTGTCACATGTAGTGCACACAGCCTCTCAGAAGGTAACCAGTGATAGAAAGTGGAGCTTTCCTCTGACATTTCCTAACCTCAGTGATGCAAGCTGAGCTTTACACTGACTTAGATGACATTAAAGTGACATACAGTAATATCTGCAAGCTGTAACCCCCCTCTCCCTCCATGTGTGAGATGTGTGAGAGAGAGAGGGAGAGCGAGAAATGAATGTAGGATGGGAATTTCAACTATTTTCACTGACAGCTACAGTAATATAATGACACCTAATATAAAGTTACATAAGACAAAAATATACAGCCACAAAAATCACACATATTACATTGATACCAAAAACATGCATCCATTACAACAGAGACAACCGATATGTCCGTATATTGTACATAACCAATTCAGTGTATATATCCATTATCCAGTAGGACTGACAGCAGACTGCTGGGCGAGCTGGCACTTTGGCATGTGTGCCAATATATATGCATCAACATATGGAATGAATTCTGTACTGGCCATATATGGAGCGTGTCTTGAGTGTACAGGGTTTGATGAGGTCAGATCAACATATGGAATGTCAGAACAGGCTAGCTCCATATATATATAAGGGTGGCAGCGGGGGCATGGAATGTCAGAACAGGCTAGCTCCATATATATATAAGGGTGGCAGCGGGGGCAGTGTCTTGAGTGTACAGGGTTTGATGAGGGCCTGTTGAGAACTCTAGTTTTCGCCGGCTGTCGGGCGCGGCTGCACTACTAACTTTGGGGTAGGCCCGTCTTTATTGATCCCATGAGGTAACTTCTGTAAAAACAAAACCTTCCAATGAATACTGTACATCTTTAAGTGTCTAGTCACTAATCCTATGCCATACATGAAACATGAAGCAACGAGAAGCTAGGTACTTCTGGTTAACTCTGATTATCTCGTGGTTGTCTGCATGGCTTAAAATACACCCCAGGCGAGAATTGTCATACTGTGTGATTTGATGAATGAAACTCTATTGCATATTTAAACAGCCTGGGACGAGACTAATTTCAAAGATATAGCTGCCAGCGGTGTTAGTTGTCATCAAGGATGCATATGAGAAGAATTTGGGACATCAAAAATGTACTCGGCTGACCTTCTTCACATTAATGCTACACTCCTTTTTAATTATGCTGCTCTCTCTGAATTAATTGGGTCATTAGCACAGGCAATTAGGAGTGGGGATGCAAGTCCCAAATAAAGGGAATTCAGTGTGATGTGCCTCATTCACCCAGCACCTCTAAAGATTTGCATCCAAATGAGATTATATTTCTTAATATCGTTTTTGGTGAATCTGACCTTACTCCTCTTTGTATTGTATTGTCTTCCCTGGCTGTTTTTAGGATAACTACTTGTTTCCGTAAAGGCCAGTCTGTTCACAAGAGACCACAACTCTCAGACTAATTAGTGGGTGCAGTTATTTAAGGAATTGATTTCATTTGTGCTACATATGAGATATGACAAAGTATCAACCAGAACCACCAAAACAGTATCTAACAACAATATGTCTAGTTGTCTACATAAAATGTTTATTTTCAAGAATTCTATTCTCAACATGACACAACGTTCATGTAGACATAATACTGTAGGACCTATATGTCTGATGAAGATCCCACTGCGACCAAAATGTCAAATCTTTTAACTTATTTAATGGTGATAGTGTGTCACCCTGTTGTTCATGGACAATGTCAAGTTCAGACATTTTCCACCCAAATGTATATTCACCACTAAAAGTTGTATCTATCTATTTGTTTCGTCAGTAATTCCAAACATGCGTAAAACACATTTGAAAGACAATACTAAATGTAGTAAGAATAAAGTCTATAACATTGTAACGTCACAAGGAAACACATTACTTATAATGTGCTATATTCTTCTCACTATCAGTGACTAAGATGCAGAAATGTCTGTAAAAAACTACGGCATGTGCATAACCTGATTGTGAAATAATTTGAATTAGCCTATGAAGACTTAAAATGTAAAAGTTTGTAGGGGAGAAATCCACATAGTTGTGCACGAAGCTTCATGTCACTTTACTGTGAATTATTATTTCATCAACTTTGTAAAAATAGGTCTATTTAACACATTCAATCCGTGAAAGCATCTGTGTTATTTTAGATAACACAGATGCAAGCCTTAACATGCCTGAACATCTGCTATTTTTTAACCTTTTTGAAAATTCTTGAGCGTTTTTGAAAAATGTTGAGTAATTTTGAATGTGGTTTAGAAGGCATACTTGGCCTTAGGTCTTCTCAATGACAGCATTAGGGAAACAACAAAAATGACAAAGACCCAGAGAACATACAAAGGTCTCTCTGTGCAGAGTGCAGATGGAAACAGAAATACAGAATGGAGTTGTATAAATGAATACTCATGATTTTAAAGTGGTGGAAGAAGTAGGCTACTCAAGTAAGTAAAAGTAGCAATACCACAAATACTCTGTTACACTTACAAATTACAATTACAAGTCCTGTATTCAAACAAAACCTACTTAAATAAAAGTACAAAAGGTATTGTCATTAAAATACATTTTGAACGTGTGAAATGAGACATTATGCACGAGTGCTTTTTACCTTTTGTACTATTTTGATGTCAATACTTTTGTACTTGTAATTTTAAATTTTGAATAATCTACTGAACTTGTAGCCTATTAAAGTACAACTTCTACAATAGGGTATTGAATATTGATACTTTTACTAGAGAGTAAAACATTGTGAGTGCTTCTTCCATCACTGCTGCAGTAGTCTGATCTATCATGATGATAACAGTCAGCAGGTCAGTCAGCTCTGTGCTGGAGAAGCCCCTGACTGCAGCCTGTGCTGTGCTCTGCTGCCCTGCATCACCACCAAGGAGTCTGTCCCTGACTCCTCGCAGGACCCGTCCGCTCGCCAGACCCAGAATCCCCTGCGCCGAGGCAAGATGGAAGAACACAGCAGCTGCGGGAGAACAATGTTTTGGCTCTGAAGACTGGAACGAACGAACAGCCGAAGGTGAACTAAAGAAGCCAAAGCACCCGATCGTGGTCATGCACTGGTAAGAGCAAACTACAACCATCGATTCCGACTGGACTTTGGCCGCCGGAATGTCCGGCAGTGTTACGGGACAGACAACAAAGCGGGGCAGCAGCAGACTGCAAGCAGCAGCGCAGTAACATTACATTACCGCTAGTTAGCAGCCCTGCTGCTAGCCGTCTCGGGCTAACCTCGGCTAGCAATAGCTTTTGACGAGCATCATTGTTCGTTGAGTTGCATGGAGCCATTTGTTATGGAGTCAACATTACTGCACCATCACTTACAGTCGCTTCACTGTTCCATCAGTTGTGAGCGGCCTAGACAAAAACAGCACGTTTTCACAGCGAATAGTGCATCTAAAATAGTATTTAATGAGGGGAAAATATCAACATAAAACGTCCTTGATCATGTTGCCGACTCTTTGCCCATTCTGTTCGCCGTGTGTGTAATCGCACTTCGTTTTAACGTTGAAACCACATTTTTATTGTATTTAACCAAAAATCAAAGTCCACGATCCAATTGGTTATAACGTTAAGACAATATCTTGGCGTTCTTGGAAAAGGGGAGATTTCAGTTCAAGCTTTCATGCTGTGTTGTTCATCCGCGCAGACGTCCTCTCACTGCCGTTATTGCATGGCCATATTAATAATTGCATGATCCTGCATCACAAAGAAGGGCCCTGCAAGAGTGGTTAGCCTTAATGGCTAACTCGCTAGCTAATTGCATGACTAGCAATCTAAATAGATTTCCAAACGGAGTCAGATGACAGGATTCACCCAACGTATACTCGGAAAATAGCGCTCAGTTGTCGCTATGCGAACGGTCTAAATTTGCAAAGTTCCTGTATGTGTGTGCACTTGGTAAAAGGCATCATATGTTTTGGGTAACCTTACATTGCACAGGTAGAGTAAACGGTTAATTCGACCACCAAAATTAATGCATGCAAAAATAATGCATCCTAAAGTGACTGCAAAAATGCTGCTATTGGTTACAAAAAACCTTTATAACATGTATATAACTATGTAATGTGACTTAGCTCTGTTTACTTAATGCTGTACCCCCTCCAACTGTATATACTGAACCCATTTTTAACTGTTTTGATAGTATTTTGACACTTGTTTTGGCATTGTAAACGTAAACGTAAATGTTTTCTCATGCCCATATAGCTCCTTTGAATTGAATTACATGGTTATGGTTAAACATGCAGGTTATAGTTTTAAAGGAATCTAAAATCATGGTTACCCTTTAATTAAAAGTCAGCAACATATTTCAATCTTGAGCTATATTCCTAATTTAGAGTTATCTAAATATATATCTAAATATATATCTGCCTCTGTCTATTAATTCATAAATGTACTAAATAATACAATAGAATAGTCTTCAGAAAGAAGAAATCTGTTGGGAAAAACTCACACCGAAAGATAAACCGTAAAATTCTCAGTGTTAAATTTTCCATTTGTAACTCTTTATACAGTGTAGGTCATTATTGCACACTATTTACAGCAGCAATGTTTCAAATGCTGGCTCTCATTGGTAGATAAGTCCATTCAAATAGGATGTCCCGGGTGAGCCGACCCATCAAACAGATTAACATGGAGCTTCAATCCTCTCTCCCCTCCTCATTTGTGTCCACCACTGCTGTTGCAGTGACCTTTTTGGTGTGGGAAAATACTGTACTGTAGTAAAGGAATTTTAGCGCTGTGTATCCAATGTTTTGCATGTTTCCACATGTCATGAATCCAGACTGCAGTACTTTGTTGACCCACAAACCCGCATTTTTAATCCGACTAAGCACTCAGTAGAGAGATCAGAGGACATGAGAATGATTCCTAAGGGCCTTGATTAACTAAGTCCATAATTATTGTCTCGTCAGCTATCATCTGTATTTATACATTTTCTTAATTACAACTGATGTGTACTTCTTAAAAGAAGTATACATTATATTTTGCATCACCTGATTCTATAATTGACTCCTGCCCTCTTTTTTTCCCCGTCTCAGGATGACACTGACTGGCACCCTGTAGTTTTCCTGCCGGTCCGCCCGCCCACATTCACCATGAGCATCATTCAAGACAAACTAGGCAATGAATACCTGCGCTCCAATGGGGGCATGGACTCCAACTTTGGCCCCGCCGGGATGATCATGTTCAGCCACCTGCCCCCGGTGACCAGCTTCACCCGGCTGGCCGCCCAGTCTGTCATGCAGGACCTTCCGCCCCAGGAGATGATCTTCAAGAAGGAGCGGGACTCGCCTGATTGCAGCATGGGCACCCTGGGGGTCGGTCTTGGGTGTGGGGGGGTGGGAGACTATGTCCACGCCATGGGCATCAAGCAGGAGAAGCTGACGGAGCACGATTACCGCCTGCCGCTGTACCCCGGAGGACCCGGCAAGAGCACGGAGCTTCTGGAGGTGTCTGTGGGGAACCACCAGAGCCTGCTGGTACATGACCTCAGCATGGGCAATGTAAGAGTCTGACCAGTACATCCACACAGTCAAAAATCGGAGATCCACATTAGACATTGAGGCAAAAAAAAAATATTAGTGTAGTTGATGCTCTAGATGAGGATTTTTGGTCTAGATGAGCCTAGAATCTCTAGATGCAACACATAATATTGTATTGTATTTATTTATTGTATATATGGGGAGTGACACGTAGCAAAGGCTATGGGATCGGGACTCGAACCCATGACGTGCTGTCAGGCTACATTGTAGCCTAGGTGTCCGGACCGCTACGCCAGCGAGCCAGGCCTGTTTTTTTTGTACAATTGTTTTTTTTACTCTTATTCACAAGAGTAATACGAGTGGTGAAAAGGGCGAATAATTGTTGGTGATTATTATTGTGGGCTCGAGTAGTTAGTTTAATTGTATTTACTATAGTATTTTCTATAGTTATTATTATTATTACCTCTAATGCTGAATGGGTGCTGAACTTGTCAAACAGCTGATATTTTAAAAGACGGCTGGAGGAGGAGCCTGAGAAAGGAGGGGAGGAGGCTGTGTGGGGCATGCGATGCAATGGTGTTATAAATCTGCTGGAGGCGTGACATGCAAATTATAAATCACCCCCCTCCCTCCACTGCCACCTCTTGTCTTGCCAGAAGGATGATGTCATCCAGACTGCATGAATGAAAACATCTTGGCAAGCGCATGGGTGTCTACTTCTTTGAGATTTCACTTAATTTCACACACACACCTTTGTGTAACAATAGATGAGCTTTGATGGTGGACAGGGTCTCGATGTTGATGGGAAAAAAAAGACGTAAGAGAAGACTGTCCTGCAGTTTGACAATTTTTCACATGCAACTTGAGTGAGAAGATTTTATGCGAGAACATTTGAGTCCCTTTTGCCTGTCTGGCAGCACAAAGAAAACATAATGAAGGAAGAATTTCAGTCCTGCTTATATAATTAGGATAAAAACGTGCTCACACTGACGAGAGGTGTTTTGAGGAAAATAATTATTTTCATTTTGTCATGCTCTCCAAATCTTGTGCCTATTCTCAGCATATGAAGGAAAGAGGAGATCCGCACACCGTTCTCAGCATAACTACATTTGTGTGAGCATGTAGCCATTTTTGCAAACCCTGAGGCTTGTGCTTTTTAGGTCGAGTAAGTCAGACTTTGTTTTGGCTGGACTGGCTCCTAATGTAGGCTAATCCCAATGACTCGGTTGATATTTGAGAACTTCTGCATGTGAAACGAGCCCGGCATTCTACTTATCCCCATATGGCACTGGAGAGCAGCCTATTCACATAATATACAGTTTAATTGAATTCAGTTTCCAGGGGTTCCCAAGATAAATTATTGATAGTTGGGAACCAAATAATACTTTACCTGTCTGTAATTCCAAGAATGTACAGATGGAACATTTGTTCCATTTCTTTGTACACTCAGTTAACTTAATGCTGAGGTATTTATTGTGTATATTGTGTCCCAAAAAATATCAAATGGATGTCTGTCATAAAGCATCTGAAAGGACCCCCAGGTCTTTGACATTTAAACAATTGAGATTCACTGTTCTACCAAATGAACTACATAGATTATTTGACGATACATTCTCACATAGGCTCTCATTCTGAATGTTGAATGAGTTTAAAAACAACACTATTAAGTGAATCTGACAGCTTTTTTGTCAATAGTTTAGGTGTTTCGATTTCCAGTTTAATAGCTCTGTCACAGTGAATGGCAGGCAGTTTATTCATTAAGGGTGAGTTGAATTGAGGGCTTTCAAGACTCTTCTCTCTGGAACCACAACAATCACATTCACTAGGTGTCTTTAAGAAGCTCACATTATATGTAGTTATGTGTTTTTTGGTGTAGCAGAGTAGCCATAAAGACCAGAAGTCTGCTATCCCTCGACTGAGGGGGGATTTCCCTTTTGGATGCGTGCGTGGTAGATGTTTGGTTCCCTATGTGGGAGACCCGGGTTAGAATCCAGGTGTTTAAATTAGAGGCTCTGTTTCCCAGTAGGTGAATGTATCGGAGTAGCCTAGCCTGAATTCAAGAAGCCTAATTTCTATTGGACTTTGTAGATGTTTTGATTTTCTTTGCGGCATTCAAATCTAGGTGGTTGCATTGCCACCAACGTGTCGATAATATGTTTGTTTTGGACTCAAGGCCGTAACCTTCAATCAGCTTATTTCCATTTGTCTCTCTGCTCTCAACGCCTCTCCCATTGTCATTGTCACAGCTGCCAAGTCGCTTAGGAAAGGAGCCCAGTGTGAGAAAAGGTCGAAGGTCAAATGGTGATGGACAGGAGGCAAAGCCCAGGAAGAAACGAAGCGAGGCAAGGGTTGGTTTTGTCCCCATTCTAACTTTTAGTAATTAATTTGAGAACACTTATCTACATTATGCACACATAAAATTCAGCAAAACTACAATCCTTACTGATTAGGTATATGATGATGAATATATTTAATGAATCCCCAGAGGGTAAATTATCAGTGCATAACATTATATCCAAATATAGACAGCAAACAGAGAGATGAATTATGCATATGAATGCACTCAAAATTCCCAAATGTACAAATAGCGGATCTACAGGTTCATAGCGCGCCACCGTGAGCTTGTAGATCTGCTATTTTTGAAAAATCATGAAAATGTGGCACAAATCTTTTAATATATATTTTTTGAGCAAACGTTTTTAACTCAAATCTTTGCTTCTGGGGGTTCCCTGGAACAACATATTTTCAGATGGGGGTCCACAGCCAAATGCAGATAATTCTAGGTGACCTTGACATGAAAAAGGTTGAGCGCCACTGACAGAAACATAGGATTTTCAGAAAACTGTTAGGATTTAGAAGACATTTTATAGAATCTAGTCTCGGGTCTAAATGGGTTAATATGAATGTAAAGTTTTGGGTTTAGTCTGTCATGAAACTGGTTCAGCTCCTGAGGAGTTGACTGTCTGCATCTGACACAATGTTTCTCCTTGGTCTGTCTGTAGCAATCAATGATGCTGGACGCAGATGGAGGTAGCATGTCGCCCGGCTCCAAGCCACACATTTGTGAGCACTGCAATGCATCCTTCAGAAGCTCCTATCACTTACGAAGACATGTCCTCATCCACACAGGTATTGAAGATAGAGGATAGTTTCCACACAGTAAAATGCTCAGTTTTAATTTGACTCCAAAGAGTTTACAAAGGGAACTAAATGGACTCTTGCGGGTCCAGGTTCCAGTTCTACACACTTTAAATGAAAGCAAAATGACAATTTGATAGCGGTTTGGGTTGTGCAGTTGTTACTCAAAATATTGCCGTGGTATCTTCAATAGTTGCTCCATTGATTAGAAATTGATATTCCAAAATGTATCATCTTCAATGATATGTCATTGAAGATATCTCGCCAATATTTGGAATTACATCATGGCAAGGTAACTACATAACAAAAGAGAAAGAATAGAACTGGCACATCCACTGGAGGGCAGGTGCAGGACTAACAATGGGTCTGCAGTGCACACTAACTTTGTAAAGCTCCCAGTCAAGGGTTTATTATAGATTAACGTTTCAATACAGAGTCTTCATCAGAACTACACAACCCAAACCTCCACTAAAGTGTAATTTTGCTTTAACATGACAATTTACTGTGCATAGCTTCTTTTTTTGAGTGGTGTAAACCACTCCTACAACTGGCTTTTGTGTGCAGAAAAAATGAGCATGGTTGCTATGTTCAAAATAATTTCTGACGTAATTAAATCACACCCGGGTGAACTGGATGACCGTAGCAACCATGCTCATTTTTTCTGCACAAAAAAAGCCAGTTGTGAAATCACATCCGGGTGTGATTTCATTACGTCAGATCAGAGCTGATCAGGCTATATAAGACCTTACACCACTCAGTTCACACGGGTGTGATTTTTATTATTATTATTGATTAGTTCTGCCTTTTACCTTTCTTGTTTAAGGGGGGTGTAAATCATATTGTATTAATGGAATGAGTCTGTCCAAAAGTTAATGCTCTTGTACAGAATAACATACAAGGGCAGAATTGTATACAAAAGAATAGAATCATCTTTATCTCCTGGTTCACCAAACAACCATATTATTGCAAAACCATATCCTGCTATCCTTTGGATAATGAAAATATACTGTATATAATATTATGTCATGTTGCATTATCAATTTTATTTTCTGGCCCTAATCTTGTCCACCATTCCTGCTCTGATCTGGTACAGAGCTAAATGATATTGTTCTCTCAATAATACAATGGTATGCCTGAAGAACATTAGAATGATTAGTGGTTGCATGTTAAATCCTCAGGTAAAAAAAATAAACTATTAATCTATGATACAAAGGCACAGAGAAATAACAGCTATGGGTGATTTTCAAGCCAGAAGTGATGCATAATTTCATGTTCAGTTAATTGTTTTATACAAGCAATTTATTAGTTTAAAGTTGCACTTCTAATTGAACCCCTGTGCAAGTCATGAATTACCATTGAGCAAATAAAGCCTGCTTGCTTGCTCAAGGATTGAGCATTTAATCATGTAAAATCCGGAGTCCTAAAAGCACACCGTTTAGTTAGATTAATTGATTTGATAAGTAATCTTATCAGTCTTTTTTTAAAATGATTATTAAGCAGTGTAAGGGTACGTTTACAGTGTCTGCCTTAAAAGAAAACAATGAAAGCCTATGGGAAATGACCAAAAGGCTGCACAAGGCACTTTTCAAAAGCTGAGAATAGTTACACTTTTTGAGAAATGCGCTCATGAAAGGAGCTGCTTTTTATCAGCTGACCAATCACAACAAAATGTGTGGACATTTAATGTCTACAAATGGGGAGCTGCTCGTCCGCGCTGACGGTCTGTCGGCCGTGGAGGATGTCACGCACACCCATACAAGACGACCACCAGCGTCGTCCCTCCAAAGCAAGTGCATCGCTTATTCGACATGGCCATATTAGATATTTGGCAAAATACAAAGCTAAAATGCTCAGCCGCTAATCCAAGCTGATCAGCCAGCAGAAAAAGGTGGACACTGTGAAACATGTGTGATACCCTATGACAGACAGGTAATTTATATATCCATCATCGATGCTCTTCATCCGTCAGTAAACATTTATCTGTCATCTCTTTACCACCTTCATTTGAGGTCTGATTTGAATGAAACTTAATACAGGGGTTCACTTGAACAAGTTTGTTTTTCAGCATTTTGTTCACCATAGGACTGTATCTGTGGTCTGGTTTATTTATAAAGAAGTCACTGGGACTCGCTGTAACATTACTGCCAAGTGCCAACCAAAGCTTTCTTGAGATATAAAATAATATAGAATATAATTATAATATAGACAGCGTGTTATGCGCCATATTTGTTTGTCTACTGAGAAAAAAATGTATTGACATTTATTGTCCTTTTTTCTCTTTTCACAGTACTGATTTTATTGTTCTACGAGGGTAGAATCCATTATAACCACATAATTTGGTCATATTTCAGGTGAAAGGCCATTCAGGTGCAGTCAGTGCAACATGAGCTTCATCCAGAAGTACCTTCTCCAACGGCACGAAAAGATACACAGTGGTGAGTGTTGCAGAACAGCCATTCATTTAACAGGCTGCACATAGTCTGTGAAATACTGATGCATTCAGTGAACCCATTAACTTTCAGCATTTTTCAGTATATAATATAGTTGCTGTCTGTCAGAAACCTCATCTCCTGTTTTTCTTTTACCCCATATAGCAATGTCATGTGTATATATATGTACTGTATATAATATGTACTGTATATATAATATGATAACAAAGGAACGTTTTGGACATACAAGGTTTCCACCCGACAGCAACTATAATATAACCTGGACATGTGCTGTTTTGGGCAGGAGAGAAGCCCTTCAGTTGTGATGAGTGCAACATGCGCTTCATTCAGAAGTACCACATGGAGCGGCACAAGAGGACGCACAGTGGAGAAAAGCCATACAGATGTGAGACCTGCCAACAGGTTAGTGTTCAGAAAGTTACTTGTTGAGTGTCCATCCGGATGAAGTATTAACTGAACCAGATTGTTTAAGCATTCGTCTGGTATTTGTGTTCCTAGACACATTTTGCTGTTATTACTTGATTCAAAGCATATATGTGCTTTTTCCTGCCTTGCAGTATTTTTCCAGGACAGACCGATTGCTTAAGCACAAGCGAACCTGTGGAGAAGCCATAAAGAAGGGCATGGAGCCGGGAATGCTGGACCTGGGATGTGCAGACATGGGCCACGGCAGCTATGGAATCACTCAGGGAAATGCCGGTACGACCGGCAGAAAGAGGGGACGGTCCAAAAACCCCGGAGAGGCAGGGGAGCGCAAGAGGAAGAAGGGTGCTGGAGGAGGAGGAGCATTAGCTGCAGTGGGGGGGTTGGGGGCCTCACACGTTCATGGTGCGGTATCTGGAGGATACGGAGTCCATGACTACTCTATGGAGAATCAAACGGTGTCCTCCTCTACTGAACCAGGACCCAGCATGCACCAGGGCCGAGCTCCAAAGATGGCATTCAAGAAGGCCAATCGTAAAGGCCTGGACAAGGTGGGGCTGGGTCAGTCCAGGCCGGATTCCATGGAGCAGAGCGGTGGGATGGACAGCCTTGGCCTCATGCAGCCCAACATCGCCAAAGCGGGCCCCACCAGCAGCAATTACGATGATGCCATGCAGTTCCTCAAGAAGAGACGCTACCTTCACATGGCAAACAATGCAACCACACCATGTGTAGGGGTGGTGTCTGCTTCGGCCGGCAATGACTATGATGTCAACAACCACCTGACAAGCCAGCAGTCAGTCATCCAGGGTGTGGTTTCTGGTGTGATGGACAACGATGCACCCCTGAGCCTGCTGGACTCCTCCATGGGGGTGGACAAGCACGACAAGTCTGGCATCCCTGACGAGGTGCTGCAGAGCCTGTTGGACCACTACACTCAGAAACCCGATGGCTCGCACCACGACGTCCACTTCGACATCAGCGACCAGCATGTGGAGCTTCATCCGCATCCGGACGACGGGCGGGACATGGGCCACGACACCCCCAGCCCGTCCGGAGACAAGACCGTCATCATGCATGAGTACTCTCGCTTCCTACTGCAGGCCTTGGAGCGCACCAGCCACAGTGCCAGCTTCCCCCTGGGCCCTGCGCCTCCCACCTCCGGCCCGTTCACCAGCTCCCACCCGGGCAACCCCCTTTACTCCGACAAGAATATCTACACTACTTCCCCTCTGGAGTGTGGCTACGGCCAATCGGTGGCCTCCCCCTCCTTACCCTCCTCCGTGCCAAAGTCTCACTTTGCAATGCTGTCAAGCTCCTCGCCGCAGCACAGCTTCCACCTGAGCAGCCTGGAGCCTTCCACACACCAGCAGCTCACCCCGTCTCAGGAGCTCACCGACCAGATCGAGAAACAGCACTCCTCCTCCTCCCCTCCTTCCTCCTATCAGATCAGCCCGTCTGACCTGAGCAGCCACAAGGACCAGCAGCCGATCAAGAACGGCACCACTACGGTTTTCACTCTGGCCCCGTCGCAGGACCTGGCCTCTCTGGACAACTCCTCAAAGCCTTCCTACCAGATAGAGAACTTTGCCCAGGCCTTCGGGTCCCAGTTCAAGTCGGATGGGCGTGGCTTGTCTTACGGCACTGACTCGGGTGGGGAGGTGGACCACAGGATACGGACAACTGTGTCTGAATTCTCAGGGTATAGCAGTTTGTTAGCTGACGTCAACGAGCCAGTAAGTACAGGTTCCAAAACCCCAACAAGCCAAAGCTACAGATGAGGGGCGCTGTGAGAGGGAGAATGTTCTGTTTGTTGAAAGTTCATGTTTTTGTTTTTAAAAAGAAAATGTTTTGTAGTGCTCCTATTTTATTATTATTGTTATTATTATTTTTTTAAGTGACGTTTTATTTTAATTATTATTATACTGCCGCTATGTTTATAATATGCCCACTCCTCTTCCCAGGATGAGCCTGCTTGGCCTACCTACAAATGCAATTTGTTTTTTAGAATCCTTTTCCTTTTTCTTTTTCTTTTCTTTTTTTCAAAGCTAACTACAGTATGTAACGAGTCTGTTTTTATTCATTTCATATTAGTGTCAGTAGGTCTGCTTGTTAATCGTTAGGTTAAAAAGTACTGTTTAAGCGAGCATAGAGTAGCAATGGACTTGTTTCGCTTCCCATGAGCTGACATGTGTTTTAGCAATCAACGTTACAATTGTACAAATAATGACGTGATGGCAGGGAATAGCCCAGAACTGAAATAGCAAAAACAAACAAAAAAAAAGGTTATTGTCTGTTACAAGGTTAAAAGTATTACTCAGGAAAAAAAGTGTAAATGGAGAAGCCAATGAGGTGCATTGTGCGCTCATTTCAATGGTGTAAGTTTGCAACTTCAAAAGGATTATTTTTTTCTGTTATGTTTAATTCCTTGGTGAGTGAGTGTGACAATAACGGACTGCCGCCAGCTCACTTACACTGAAAACACTTTCCACTTGGCTATATAGAGATTATGGTACTTTCTTGTCAATGTGAAACTCACGTTTTCTTCAATAAGGGCCATATATATATTTATAAAAATATATATAATGTAAAATAACAGATTTAATCATTCTGGGGAACTGCCAGGTGAAGTACAGGAAGAAAGGGGGGTTGTTCAGGGAGTAAATGTTGTCCTTGTTATTTTTCTGGAGAACAGAAGTGATGCTAGGGCTTTTCTTTGGCCAATAGAGGTTGCTGTTGGACAGCGGTAGAATGGCCTTCCCCTCCTCACCCCCTCTTCTTCCAAAAGTCTCTTTCTTTAAAAGAATCCAATTAGCACTTTGAGCCGTTTATCACATCAAGTAAACCACCCTGTTGAATCGAGAAAGCTCAAGCGGAACAGAAAACGGAATGGCTTTCGAAAAATGATGTCGGGTTTGGGTGAATACAGATAAGGGTTTCTAGGCTTGATCATGTCCTGGTCTGTGATTGCAATGCCCTTTGTTTGGATGGCATGCTTTTTATGGTATGTTTGGGTGGGGTGGGTCGGGGTTTATATGGACCAGTGGGAGGGTGTGGTCATGGTGGGATTTGTTTTTTAAAATTTAAATTAACGTCTTTTTATCCTCATATTTAGGGAAGGGTTAGATGACGGGAGGTGGGTGGGGGTCTTTTTGAGGACAATTATTAACATTTAAACGGGATAATGTAAAATAAATTCAATGCCCCTAGTTTTAGTTTTAATTGTTACCCAGTTTAGCGGCTTTTTCTTTATTATCAAATTTGATGACACATATGTTAGTGAATGAGTATTTCTTCTGCTGTTGCTGAAGCAGCCAAATATGAGGAAAGGGTGGCTGGCTAAATTGAACTCATTTGTAACGAGCTGAACTCCTCCCATGTGTTGACATTACCACCATGTGTATTCTTCCTCCTAACCCTGGGTGATGGAGTCAGCTACAGTTGGGTGCCACTATATTGTCCCTTATTATTTGACCCATTTAGGCCTGACCTCAAAATTTTAAAAAATCCTTCTAAATCCTCCAGTTTTCTGAAATAAATATTTTCACGATTTTTCAAAAATAGCAGACCTACAAGCTCGTAGCGCGCCACTTGGTGGCGCGCTATGAGCTTGTAGATCTGCTATTTTTCAATAGCTAAATTATAACATAATGTTTAAAACACCAAAAGGGGTTCCCGCCCAAAATGGGTTAACTGTCCTTTTGCGCAGATCACGCAAACCTCAGCAAAAAGAAAAGGACAATATCGATGGCCTCCAACTGTAAATACGTTATCGAAAGGGTTCTTGCAGTCCACACAATGATTTAAAAAAAATATAAACTGCATTTCTTTTTTAGTAAATCCAACAATAATTGCACTGTCTTCCATAATTAAAACTAGCCTTCAGTGTTGGATATGAAAAAACTCTTGCTGATTCAGTTTCCCAACGCTGTTGATCCCCCAATGCCCTCTTGTGTTAAGCAATCATGAAACATGGCTGAATGACTGCAACATTGTAATATCATAGGGAACAGTGACTGACCACTAGTTATGTGCTATGTTGAATGGGTGCGGGGTGAACAATTATACGAATTTGCCTATCATATACCTCATATCGCTGCAAACCAGGGACAAAAGGAGTGAAGATTTGATGTATGTAGCAGAAATGCTGTTTTTAAAATGTCATTTTCTTCTGTGTTACTATTTTAAACAGTTGTGTAATTGACTTTTACTTGACCTCTGTTAAGAGCTGTTCTTGCGGTAAATGTCTAATGCCTACAAGTGTTCAGTCTACAATTGGAACTCCTTTGTCACAACCATAAAACTATTTAATATTGCCATATTGTTGCAATGCGTATGCTTTTTGTTTACAAAGAAATGTACAAACACTACATCTTAATTTTAACCCCCTTATCATTCGCATGATTTTTATTTTCTATCGTCTTTCTCCCTTTTCTTATCACCACCAAATTTGTAGCTGATATTATCAATTTTTATTTTCTCAGTTTCTTGTGAACATTGTTCACAAGGCTGTACTTGTCCAATTAATTGATTAGGGAAAAAAATAAAAAATGCTGTTATCAAGGACCTTTATTTTCATTCCTTATTTGGTGTGAAATTCTAAGATGGTTTACATGTGTCTAAGATCATTTTTGTTTTGACAGTAAAAGGAAATGTTTACCATTACCACCTATCAAGGGTGTGTAAATTGAATTCAAGCTTTCTATATGCTGAACAGTGATGCTTCTCAGTATTGCATATATGATTGCATAGACCCTTTATTCCATGTAGGCCCATGAACTTTACTGAAGCTTTGCAGATTTTGGCTTAAAAATATTTATAGATTAAACAGCGTAGTCCTTTTATGAGTTTAACATCAATTGATATTTTAAAAGTAATTGACTAGTAATTGCCTAGTGTTTGACATTCACAGCTGTTTGGTTGTAAATTCTAAATTACATTGGTGTTTATTTGATTATTTGGAATGGATCTCCAATCGGTGCTGCAACAATGGCCCAACGATAACAATATGCATTAACAATTCTGTTACAGGCCATAGACAGCCCTTCACCATAGAAGGCTGCGCTTCCATCAAGACAATTCGACAGCTCAACATTGAGGTATTCAAAAAATAGCTCTGGTGTGGAGGGTGGATTTCAATTTACATAGTGTTACATAAGTGTTCGGTTACTTCAATGCACTTCCCATAAATTAATTTAAACCTCACAGGTGTGTATTTGTATAGCAGCAATGATGTGCTTATGAGTTTGTTGTCAAACATTATTTCGCTATGGCTACTGCATGGTGCGTTGCTATGACGTAACTTACTATAGTACACTTTAGCCCATAATTTAAAATCATGCTAATTGACTAATTACTATATTGCATTATACAGTCATGTAATCTACATTATGTGATGATGTCAATACTAGTATATACAGTACAAACCCATGACTTGCCTTACATATTGTCTGTCGGGTAACCTCTGTTACTTTTCAGGATTCAAACAATAAATGTGTTGTTTCACATCACATTTAGACCTTGTATAGATCTGCTGCTTTTAATGCTGTTGCGTGTGATGCTGTAGTATGATCAAGTATAGGGCAAAATGTTTGAATATGTTGATGGGAAGTTTCGACAGCAGCAATGTACTGTAATCACATACCCAAACCAACATGATTCATAGGTTGATATAGGCTTTTCCTATGTAAATAGTACTCCACTTTATTTACCTATGCTGTGTAAAGGCTGTGTCATGATTACTTGGTAGGTATTGGGTGTGAGATTGACCAGTCAGATGGGGACAAACGATAATGTTGTGAAGGCACAGAGGAGCATCAAATATATTGTACTTAAATATTTAATCAATAGACCACCGAAGTCCTGACGTCACTGTCAGTAGAGGGTGCCAGTACACAGGTTTGTGTACTTTTTATTTGCATTGAAATCCCCATATGGGGGGTTTTAGATCTCTTCATATACGAACTGTGTTTGAAAAATAAACCGATCATCCCGACCTTTTCACTCATATGGATATGAAGCATCGACTGAAGGTGGAAATGTACAAATATACCCAAAGAGTAACACAATAAGCGCTAGAAACGAGTCATACAACCCAGAGACTACATTTCCGGGTAGGCGGGGTGGCTGCAGCTGCCCGTCGCACAACAGAAACTGACATGTTAATTAAGTTTAATGTTAATTTAATGTTTCGTGGTTACTACGAGTCGAGTCACTGCCAGCTGAGCTTACGTCAACGAGGAATCTCAGGAACGCAATGTGTTGACAGCTGGGCGTGACGAATATTAGCAGCAACATTGCTTTCATACCCTTGTAGTTTCAAGGCTTTTGCGGCCACATTAATTCCATTTTCTCCAGAAACTGGCTGTATCAAATATGAATGGACATCATTAACGACGCACAGCCACACCCCTGACAGAAAGTCCGGGATGATCGGTTTATTTTTCAAACACAGACTACAGTTCTTATATGAAGCGACCTAAAATACCCCTATGGGGATTTCAATGCAAAAAAAAAAAACCTGTGGACTGGCGCCCTCTACTGAAAGTGACGTCAGACTTCGGCGCTCTATTCATGGAAATCATTGAGGCACTGATTAGGTGAAAACCTTTCCCAAATTTGAAATCATATGTCATACATGTATCAAAGTAGGCGACTGACCACATGAAGTCTGAGATCTACATTGGAGTCACACTCGACCCATGTGGATCCCAAAATCCACATGGTCCACATGGATCCTTTGTGTAACTACAAGATGTACAGTACTCTGCAGGATTGCTCCTTGCAGTGTACATGTATTCAACCCCAGATACAGTAGTTGCCAAGTGGAAAATCAACATCAGGTAGGGACAAATGTTGCAATGATCCAACTGTTTGCATCAGATAAGAGTAAGGTGCGTTTATACTTGTAATACTCCTGTATACCTTTCACACAAAGGAGTTGTCCGTAAGGAAGTAAAAGCACCATAAAACATTTAAAATATCCTGATAGGAAATACAAGGACTTTTAAGATATTTAATGTGTCATACAGTCAGTTAATGTCCCCTCCTTGGTTAAACAATGATAAGGTGGCTCTGTGGCGACTGTGGCTCAAGAGGTAGAGCAGGTCGTCCAATGATCCATGGGTCGGCGGTTCGAATCCCGGCTCCTCCTGTCTACATGTCGAAGTGTCCTTGGGCAAGACACTGAACCCCAAATTGCTCCCGATGTGCTGGTTGGTACCTTGCATGGCTTCCGCTGCAATCGGTGTATGAATGTGTGTGTGAATGGGTGAATGTAATGTACAATCTATGTAAAGCGCCTTGGATAAAGGCACTATATAAATGCACAATTTACCATTTTACCATTTAAGGTATAATCAGAAGCCTGACATTTCTAGTGGACTATTAATAGCTAGTTTTATTTTTTATATTACTGGCACATATATTTGTATTACTGGCACATGAAATGTGTTTCTACCACACAAACTTTGGAATGTATTTTATTGTACACATTAGAAATCTGAAAATGAATAAATAGGCCTAAATATATAATATAATATAATAATACAATTCAATAAAAAAAACACCAATATTACTATATTACTATACTATATTACTATATTTTAAGTGCCTACTGTACTGCAGTGGTTTTCATTCAAATTCAAACCTTGTGCCCAAGACACACCGATGGGCAAAACAAAATCTGAAGATAGAAGATCTACAAGCTTTTACTGAGCATGTAGATTAGCTCCCCCCCCCCCAATTTCTTTCTTCCATTCACGACAATTTGTGAAAATAAATAAATTACAATTAAAATCGTTGCCTATAATCACATACCAGAAATAGGGATGCCAGGATGGAAGTGGCAAAAGGAATGAATCCTAAACTACACCTGGACTACACGGACATGTTTGAGAACCACTGCTGTACCGTACGTATGCAGACTGTAGATGTTGCAATCCATATAGTGGAATTAACATCACCACCTTCATAGTCAACAAGACTTAATCACCTAGATGAGATAGGCCTACGCCCTACATCATATCATTTTATATACAGTATTTAATTTACTTAAAAGTAAAAGGGACTTCCTTTGTGTCATTAATAGTATGAAATAAACAAATTTACAAATATGTTCAGAAATAAAATCACAAATAAGAGTGAAACTAACAAAAATGTCAAGAATACACAATTAAGTGTATAAAAATGTACAAATTGGGAATGTAGCATAGTATCCTCCTGGTGGTTATATAGACAGTGTGAATATGAATGGTCAATAATGTTAAATATTATAAAGTGGGGGTGTGCTGGTGAAAATGATGCGCATTAACATTACATTAGGTAATGTAACGTTAACTGAAAGTAGATTAGGTAACCAGAGCATCTTAAGCTCATGTTTAGGGTGGTTTCCACTTTGCCTGGCTGATGTCAACCAGGCAAAGTGGCAAAAACTCAGCCAGGCAAAGTGGCAAAAAATCAGCCAGGCAAAGTGGAAACCACTTTGCCTGGCTGATGTTTGGTCTGGTCTCTCCCACACAGAAGTCCCAGGTTCAAATCCAGGTGGTTACTTAAGGCTTAGTGAAGAAATAAAAGACTTGCACGGAATGTTTGTTTACCTCTTCCTCCCACCATGGCTGGCTGTAACCATTGGTAACCACTTTCATAAGAAAATGCCTAATTTCTGTGTAGTGGAAGGTGTGTTATCTACTGTGAATTGTTTCACCAAATTATGTTTCTGTTTATTATTCATGAGATTCAAATGTAGTCCTATAACCTGCCATGTTTGGGACCAAACAGGTGTTGCAAACAAATTAATTAGTTCTACAAAAATCTGCCTGTTCAGACAAATTCAAACGCCTGCGTTTGGTCCTCAACATGGCAGGTGTATAGGACTGTATACATTTGAAATTCATGACAGGCAGCCATGTTGGAAGACAGAGAACTACACAAATGTTCCAGTTAAACAGAGTTGTCCAGCTATCGCTGTCATATTGGACAAACATTTATTTGTTTCATGTGTGACTATGATGTTTATATACTATGCTAACTTTTTAATCTATTTGTATAGTCTTGCACATTTTAAATCAGAAAAACACAACAATATGATTAAAAATGTGTATTGTTACTTCATTACCCATTGTACAAGTAGGCCTGTAACAGCTAATGAATGGGTTTCAACTCTTTATCATTGCAGCAACAAGAAAACAATAACATAACATATAGCCTAACCAACACTAGTAGTACTAGTACATAATAAATATAGTAGGCTACTAAAATATATAATATTGCTATATAGCCTACAATTGCAAATAAAACTCAAATGTTGTTTTTTGTTACATTTTGTCCAGAATACAGAGCCCATATTTGCCATCCTATAGGCATCATGGAATTAATACATTCATGGTCAAACAACAATATAGCACAACTAAAAGCCTGTCAACTATTCCATATTTATTTACTCAAAAGAAAGTAGTTCACTGAAACTTTTCTCTCTCTTTTTTTTTACATTCACAGAGAGAGAAGAAAAGTGTGTTCATAGGACGGCTGTGGGCAGTTCAGAAACCCACCAGTGACATCATCGATGGGGAATCCAAGCTAATAGAAACTGCAGGCTTTCTGCCCTGAAAAGTTACCATGCAAAAATGGAAGCCATCGTTTCGGGACGGGTTTCTGAACTGCCCACATCCCTCCTATATGAGACACAGACTGAGTAGAAAAAATTGTGCCATTTTATCATGATTATTAGTGAGGACCTTATGTATGTAGCTATACATTTATAATCTACCATATTAAAACTGTAATTGATTGATTGATTGATTGATTGATTGAGTATAGCCTCTGTTTGATACCATCAATACAGAATTTATTTAGACATTACACTTACAGTATATTTAATAAACGTAGACAGACTACAATATCTAAAGTAAAAAAGTGTATAGGCCTATGGAAAAGACAGGTGGACGAAATCATCATGACATTAATGCGTAACAAGCTGGAGGCGGGCGGAGGGCTTAGTTTACAATGAGTAAGATAATGAGGAAGAATCACGCACGGAATGACAGGCGCGCATGACAGGCACCCTCCCATGAGAGGGGAGGGACTTTAGCATTTAATGCTCTGAGAGCCGTCTAAGCGCTCATAGACTGACCTACCTGTAGCACACGCACTGCGCGGCCAAGTGCGTCTCTCTGCCAAGACCGTTACAACGGGAGTAAAGCGGACACCGTCACTTCCCAGCATTCGCACAAAAGCGGCGTAAAGATGTTACTGGGTCGTGTGGTTGTTGGCGTTCTCTTGTGTACGTTTGCTAGAGGTGAGTCATGTTTTAAAACTTTTCAAATGTATTCTTAATGTGCAAGTAAGAAAAAAAAGGCTATTTTAGTCCAACTTAACATGGCTTGAAATCAACTTTGATTGCATGGACTATAGTAGGCTAGTCGTCTGTGACGACAGTTAAGAAGTGCATCTATTGAGTGTTTTAAAAATCGGACATTACAGCAACTGAGCAACATATTAAAAAGCCTACAAATTAAGGTCTAGATTATAGGCAACATTTCTGTATAGTTTCAAGAAAACAAAAAATCCCCTTTCACATTTCTTTAAAAAGAAAAAAAAAGAAAGCAGACTGAAGACTTTCAAGACTGACTCACTCACTGCTCCTCCACTGTGACTCAGTGCTCATGGGGTGGACAGCTGTCACGGACAGGACACCAGGCAAACAGGTCTCCTTGACCACTAGAACTCTAGCTTGGGGTGAAAATTCAGTCAACTGTCTCTCACAGAACAGCAATGTGATGACAATTCAGTGAGTGTAATTGGTTTTAAGTGCAAGCCTACTCCGACAGTGTATTCTAGCATCTGGATGTGGTGTGGTGTGGCAGTGTGCTGAAGTTGCCTGATGGATTTTGATTAGATTTGATTGTGAATCTATTGGTCATCATAGTCGCTTATTTAGATCTGCTTTGAAAAGCCCCTCTTTCTTTTTTAAAGGAAAGGGCTGAGAGTCAAAGGTTACTGGCCTTAACGGGACACAGACTCAGTCATGTACCAGGGTGGGTCTTTCGGCTTGCTGTTGCCCACGGCTAATTTTTTATGGGTTCCAGCTCCTGTCATGTATTTAAGGGCTCTTGAGATGGAGAGAGTGTGCGAGAGAAAGAGAGAGCTAAAGAGGAGTTGAAGGAGGCTCTGGCATGGGGCATGACTGAGTGTGTGTCTATAGGCAGCAGTAAAGAGGTGCAGATGAAAGGGTCTCCCGGGGCTTGCGATCGTACTCTCCTGTGTCTGGCGCCACACATGCATTTGCATGTGGCCCCTGCAAGAGGGGAGTCAGAGGCGAAGAGAGCATGCCAATGTTTCTGTTTCCTGTCTTCATATCTCCTCCCTATGTCATAGTTTGGGAGCTATAGTCATCATTAGGTCATCATTAATGACGGTTATGACGCATGCATCCCAGGACTACAGGAGAGTTGATGGAGAGCACAAAAGTCAAACCGGAGTCAAGCACTGCAGCAACATACCAAACCACAGGGCTTTGTAGTTTTCATCTTGTTCTTATTAACCTAAGTAATAAGCAGAGAGTGGAAACGTCAAGCACCTGATTATCAATTTGTTGATTGTTCATTCTTGTCATCATCACCCAGCTTCCCCTTCCACTTGTTTCGTTGTAATATTTCAAATTTACTTTCTGTGGAGGCTCTTTTTGGCCAATCTAAGCGTCACAATAAGTATTGTTTCATTTCATACTCTTAACTCCAGTACTTATCATACTTAGTACTTATAGCAGGTTCACACTTTTGATTTATTGCTGCATTTATTTGTTTATTAATATATTTTTTTACATATGCTTTTTCCTGTGTATCACCCCTGTCTTTTCCCCATGTCGTACCCTGTTGGATTAGGCCTACTCCGGGGCAGTAAATCTCACCCTGTAATTGGGATGCATGTGCAGGCGGAGCTTTAATAGGATATGATATGTGGAGACTAGGCAGTGTGAGCGTGGTCTGCTCCAGGCAACCATCTGTTGCCTGAGGGGCTATAGCAGCACTGATAGGGAAACAGAGCAGTGGACTCCTTTACACACTCTCAAATCCCAAGTGTTAAACTTGAACCGCACAGGTCCTTTACACACAAGAGTAAATTCTTTGCTGTGCACTGATTGTGTACTGCAGTTAGTTTTGAAGACTAAATGCACTGAAATCGGAGGCTTATACTGAAGTCAAATGAGTAAGGAATATGGGAACAGAGATCTTAGATAGGATTATCAGGAATACCTTAGAAGAAAAGAGATTGGGACCTGATATAAGATCAGCTTTTGTGAGGTATGTGGGAGGGGTAGTTTTCTGTGTTCCCATTTATACCCATTGTGATATGGTAGCTGTTGCCCCACTTCCTGCTGGTTAGGTGAGTTTACTGTAAGTTTGTATTTGTGTGTGTGTGTGTGTGTGTGTGTGTGTGTGTGTGTGTGTGTGTGTGTGTGTGTGTGTGTGTGTGTGTGTGTGTGTGTGTGTGTGTGTGTGTGTGTGTGTGTGTGTGTGTGTGTGTGTGTGTGTGTGTGTGTGTGTGTGTGTGTGTGTGTGTGCGTGCGTGCGTGCGTGCGTGCGTGCGTGCGTGCGTGCGTGCGTGCGTGCGTGCGTGCGTGCGTGCGTGCGTGCGTGCGTGCGTGCGTGCGTGCGTGCGTGCGTGCGTGCGTGCGTGCGTGCGTGCGTGCGTGCGTGCGTGCGTGCGTGCGTGCGTGCGTGCGTGCGTGCGTGCGTGCGTGCGTGCGTGCGACTTATCTGTCACACGTGTCTATCTATATGCATGTCAGCTCTTCTTGCAAACAGCAGGAAAGAGCCACATCCCTGGACCAGATGAGCGCTGTGCTCACTAGCTACTTGCAGATGTGCAGGGACGTGCACACATAGACATCAAAGGGGGCTTCAGCCCCTGCCCTTTTACCCGTCTGTAAAACAACTGCCCTTTCCAGACCACGAATGCAGCATTTACTCTGGTGGATGAAATGTACATGCCCCTCCTTTCCTTTCCATGCCATACCCAAAGTCTAGTCTATACCCAGAGTGCTGGGTTGCGCCAAGGGGCCAGTGAGGCTATTCAACGTTGAAGCTCTGGGCCCTAGTGGTAGGAGGAGGGACTACAGGCGGACCCGTGGATTCATGACCGGGAAGCTGGGCTTTAACATTGAGAGCTCGGTTGCACTTCCGCATTTGACCACCAAAATTTGGTGGTCAAATGCGGAAGTAGACGTTCTGAGACGGTACTTCCGGCAGTCTTCCGGGTGCTTCAAAACGCCACTGAGCAACTTCCACTGACATGAATAGCTGGGGGGGCGGAGCTTCGCGCCAGTTCAGTCTCTATCCTTTATATACTCTATGGGTTGCGCCCCCAAAATAGCTGATCTATAAGCTCTCAACGCGTCGCAACGCGGTGTGAGCTTATAAATCTGCTATTTTCGCTATTTTTGTCCAAAAGTGCCCTCTTACGGGATTTCAGCCCCTGCCCATCCAACACTCTGTGCACGTCCCTGCAGATGTGTCTGAGGAGACTAAGATGCAAATATATATTTATCTCAAAATGATGCTCTCTATGCTCTCAGTTGAATTTGTTGATATGCACATTGTTATAAATTTGAGAGTTGCAATCTTTATACAAGTGAATCTCATTAACCTTCAGCCCAAAAGAAAATCCCCATGCACAAGAACAGTTTGAAGTGACTTTGGTATTCCATATTCCAGCATGCTGACCTTGACATGGCTGCATAATCATGCAATCATCCCCCAGGAATTCTCACTCACCACTAGCATTCAATCTTATTTATTAAATAACTTGAACAATGAAAATGTAAATATGCTCCTTGAGGCCTGGGCTTGCCGAGCGGTCCATCCAGCCTGACAGTGTGTTGCGGGGGCGAGTCCCGATCCCGACGACCTCCCCCCCCCCCCATCTCTCCCCTTCCTACTACTGATTAAACTACTCAAAAATATCTTAAAAAAAGAAGAAAAAACAGATTCTCCTTGAAATACATAAAAAATAGATTGTGGAAAAAGCACTGTTCTTATAATAGTCAAACTACTTAGGATGCATTTGTGAACTTTTTTGCAAAAAAGAAGATAATGCTGTTTGACAGTATTTTAGTTAAGACAACCATTTGTGTTCAAGCGCCAACTACATTTTTTTTTTTTTTTAATTATTATTATTTTTTAAATAATTTTTATCCCACGATTTTGTAACCCATTTTTCACCCCTGTGTCAATTATCTAATGTGATCCTGGGCTCTACACACCCTCCGCCAGCCTAGTCCCCATATATGGGGGACATGGGGAGAGCAACGGACTTGAACTCATACTTCCTTCATGCCTGAGTGTCCAAGTTACTCCTTTACACCTGACAGGGGGGAGTTTCCCTGGTTGGACGTAGTGCGTGGAAGGAACACGTTATTCCAACCAGTTCCTTTCCCCTCCATCAGGCGCCCCGGCTGGCCAGGGGGAGGCAGTTTAGAGACCAGGATTACTGCAAGTTTTTTGTGAGGGTACCTACTACCTACCCTAGGGGACACGGGGAGAACATGCAAACTCCACACAGAAAGGCCCTTTCGCCAACCCCGCCTCGGGTATGGGCACTGATGACGCGGAGGAGGAAACACGCCGCCAGCACCCACAGCGTCCCGAGCGGGAATCGAACCCAGGACCTTCTAGCTGTGAGGCGACAGCACTACCAACTGTGCCACCGTGCCCCCGCCAACTACATTTATGGACTAGAAAATGCTATACTGGCCCGGGCTGGCCTAGCGGTCAGGACACCTAGGCTGCTAATCCAGCATGTCACGGGTTCAACTCCCGATCCCGGTGACCTTTGCTGCGTGTCACTCCCCATCTCTCTCCCTCCATTTCCTGTCAACTTACTGTGTAGTGTGTACTGTCAAATATAGGTGGAAAAAGCGCCCCAGATTTTTAAATATCATAAGAAAATGATATACTAAAGACAAGGCAAGACCTCATCAGCTAGCTTTCAGAATCAACCGCAATCAAGAGGTATCACAAATGGGCATTCGTGATGTATATGAGACGTAGCTGGCGGAGTTAGTTCATTCAGACATACTCGAGGGGGTTCATGCCATGCTCAAAGGCGCATACTATACTCAAGGGGTTAACATGCTGCATTACTATGTAGGCGTGTGCAAGTCCCTCACGTCATTCGCCGATGCGGCAGTCAGCTGACCAATTGGGCGGGCTACTTAAGCTCACCAGTCTGCATGCTCTTCCTGCCTTCCTCTGCATATGGTCCCCAAGGGGGCAGGCAGACTTTCCAACGTTGAAGCTCTGGGTCCTAGTGGTAGGAGGAGGGACTACAGGCGGACCCGTGGATTCATGACCGGGAAACCCTGTGCAGCTGGGCTTTAACGTTGAGCGCTCGGTTGCCCTACGTCACTCAGGACCTCAAAGTTGAGGTCCTGGGAGGGACTTCCGGCAGTCTTCCGGGTGCTTCAAAACGCCACTGAGCAACTTCCACTGACATGAATAGCTGGGGGGGCGGAGCTTCGCGCCAGTTCAGTCTCTATTATATATATACTCTATGATGGTCCCTGGTTGTATGTGATGTTTTTTCCCACCACCACCCCAGCACCACCGGTGGGCTCTGCTATTTATGTTCCCCATGGGAGGTTATTGTATATCTATCTCCCTGCTCTTAATGTTTTATGTTGTTGGTTAATCTTGCCGAGCAGGGATAAATCCAGCAGAGCCGAACGCCAAGTCAAATATCATATGCAAACTCATTACTCATTCTGTAATAAATATTGGTAAATCTATTCGTGAGTTGTCTGACTGAACTAGATTATTCTTTTACAAGTGTGGCTTGATGGCTGCAGTAGTCAGCTCATGTGGGAAGCAAACTGAGATAAGAGATGTATTAACTTGTGCCAATTTGTAGAAGATATGAGCCAGGTCACTTCAGGCAATTTCAAATAGTTTTGAAAAGGTCTGTTTTCAGAATATCAAAGCAGCAGGAAGGGGATTTCAGATGTTGTATAATATCCTCATTTTTCATGGTTGATCAGAAACATTGTGTTGTTGTACTTGAATTAGTTTGAAGTGAAAAACACACATTAGCCTGGAAACCAGACAAATCTGCCAGTGCAAAAAGAAAAGCCATGATATTAGTCTGGCCATGCCAGGCGTAGCCTCGGAAACCCAGACGTTTTTATTTTTATTATTAGTTCTTTAGTAGGCTACTGATGTAGTAGGCTACTGATGTAGTATGTAGGCATGTCTGTCTACAGTTGCAAACAAGGCACGCACTGGCATTTTTCTTGCCTGTGCGAGGGAGGGACTGCCTTGGTATCTCAGACTCTCAGTTCCAATTTAGAAATGTAATGTCTCTCATAGTAGACGTAACATAATAGATGTCATAATGAACATGGCAGATGTGTTTTTTGTTTTTTCACAGCTTTTCAACATTCTGTGTAGCATTTCTCCATGGGGAAACACACCAGCTAAACCACAAACCTCGATCAGTAGTATAAAATCTTATTACCTTCTGCATTCCTCTTCCCTTCTTATCCTCGACTATGGTCTACTCTAGTCTAGGTAATGTAAAAAGGCCCAATAACAGTATAAACGTCATGTAACACCTCTTTGTCTCCACCCGGCCGAAGGCATGGCTCAGACTATGATGTCGTGTGTGTGTGTGTGTGTGTGTGTGTGTGTGTGTGTGTGTGTGTGTGTGTGTGTGTGTGTGTGTGTGTGTGTGTGTGTGTGTGTGTGTGTGTGTGTGTGTGTGTGTGTGTGTGTGTGTGTGTGTGTGTGTGTGTGTGTGTGTGTGTGTGTGTGTGTGTGCTCAGTCACTGACATTTTCAGTAATCATCATGTAATCATTGAATATCATTGAATAGCATCAATGATTACATTGTTTCACCTGGATTGACCTTCAAGATAGTGAGATTTAGAGTGTAGAGAATAGAGATGAGATCGAAAAACCCCAGTAAAGTTAGGGCGAGAGAGATTAAGGTTAGGTATAGGGGGATATGGTCAGAGTTAGGATTAGGGTTAACTATGCCAGTAACAATTAAGTTTGACATCCCCACTAGGAAAGTACACATAAACTTGCATGTATGCTTGCTGTGCTTGTTGTACCTACTCAGGCGTGCATACCACAAGATGGGAACATAGAGATGGCTGCCTGGAAATATCAAGAGGTCATACAGCAGCATGTGAGAAATGTCCACTCTGATTATTAGAAAGCTTCGGAGCCTGGACCATGTCTTTTAATTAGAGCATTCTGTAGTCTAATAATGGTACATGCCACCTACATGATCTCTTTTGATGAGCATGTTGCAGGCTACACGCGGCGCCATTTGTGACGCGTGAATAGCTTCGCTGGTGCTGTGCGACACATACAGACACGAGCTGCCTGCCGTACGGACATCTCCAGATGATCATACTATATTAATGAGATCCTGCTCTCTGGCCAGAGAGCTGTTAGGTGGCTGTACTTAAAGGTATATTCAGTGATTTGACTTAATTCAAATATCACTTATTTTTTCTTTTTTTCTGGATAATCCTCCCTATTATAGAGTGTGCTGACCATATAAGGAGTTCCTCCCTGTCCCCAGTGAGCCCCTGGGGTCAAAAACCCCTAGTTTCGGTTTGGGCTTTGGGTGGCAAAGCCTTCATCCAATCAGGATGAGAGGGGCCTTCCTCCAATCATGATCGAGTGGGGTGGGCCTTGGTGCACGTGCTGTTGGTCTGTTGTACTTCCCCCCACTGTAGAGCGTGTGCATGTACACATCTTGTTACCGGGTGGACCGGGTTTTTTTCCAAATCACCCAAATCACTGAATGCTCCTTTAAGTACAATTTTGACATATTTGCACTTTACCTGAGTATTTACAATTTCCAATACTACATACAATACAATACAATACAATACTACATCTACACTACATCTCAGATCCAAATATTATACTTTTACATTTATTTGAAAACATTACGATGCATTGTGAGCTTGTAGATGGCTAGCCTATTTTCAAAAGATTTGTATACATTTGAAAACTTGAAATGGGACATTCTGCATAATGACTATTTTTACTTTTGGTACTTTAAGTATATTTTGATACCAATACTTTAGTACTTTTACTCAAGTAAATTTTTAATTCCAGACTTTTACGAGTATTTCTGAATGGCAGTATTGATACTTTTACTTACGTAAACAATTTCAGTACGCCTACTTTTATGTTCGTCTCGTGTTCTGTGTGCCTTCTTTAATCAGGCCGTTCATTTCCTTCGCTGATGCTAGATGTGATAAATAACTATTTCTGGAATTCTCTTCCCTAATCCCTAACCCCATAAAGTCATTTTCTTTTTCATGGCAACTCCAAGAAACCACAAATGTATACGTATGTCATAACGTGACTGCATGTGTGCGTGTATTTCTGTAGCTTTTTTGGTGTGTTCCAAGTTCCTCCTGGGAATTAGCTCTCTACCTTGTGGACGGTGGAAATGAGCAGGCAGACAAACAGGATGTAGGGGGTGGCGTGTGTGTGCGTGTGTGCGTGTGTGCGTGTGTGCGCGTGTGTGTGTGTGTGTGTGTGTGTGTGTGTGTGTGTGTGTGTGGGGGGGGGGGGGGGGGGGGGGGGGGGGGGGGGGGTACTAACTAGGTACGAAGGTCATTCTGCACATGACAGTTAGTTTGTGTAGGTGTACTTCACAGGAGTGCTATTGTGTGTGTCCAAAGTAAAGCCAGTCCGTGTAGCATGAAATATGATTCCATCTCTCTCTCTACCTCGTGTGTCTGTCTGTCTGTCTGTCTGTCTGTCTGTCTGTCTGTCTGTCTGTCTGTCTGTCTGTCTGTCTGTCTGTCTGTCTGTCTTTCTCTCTCAGTGTTAGAGGTGATTTAAAGGGGGGTCAAATCTCTGCCAGCCGGTAGCAGGTGTCTCCCTTGGCAACTGATGCACTCCCACTTTGCACCATTGCACTGAGCGGGCGTGTTTGTTCCTCCGCTCGCCCCTACTCTCTGGTCTTGTACGGAGTGTGTGTGTGTGTGTGTGTGTGTGTGTGTGTGGGGGGGGGGGGGGGGGGGGGGGGGGGGTTGGGGGGGTGGTGGGGGTCAGGGGGAAAGCATGGGTAGAGGTGTAGCAGCCTGGGACCCCATTGAAATGCACGGAACATGAAAGTGCATTATGATTGGAAGGGAACCAGGACGCGTTTTGGTGGGGTAAACCGGACATCCTGATCCACACACTGCCTCTTGAATGTGTGTTTGTTGGCGAGCTGAGACCCACAGGTGACCTCGTCTGACCCAGCAGTCATCCCTTTTGTGTCTGCTGGGGATTATCCGGCTGAGGGGTTAAGTCCCCAGAGAGAGCTCCCTGTTAGGCCTGCAACACACTTGGCGTGCGCTTAATTACTACCATTCATATATGTTCGTCAAGGCGTATTGCTTTGTGTGTGTGTGTTTGTGTGTGTGTATACAGTACATACAGTAAGTACGTACATGCATCCTGTACACACACACACACACACACACACACACACACACACACACACACACACACACACACGCAGCAATGCATTCAATATAATTAACTAGTAAAAAAAGCCCTATAAATGAACTAATATCCGATTCCTCATCACCCAGTCTGCACAAACAGTCAATTTCTCCACTCGCCTGGAAAGGTTACAGGAGGCAAAAGGGAAGGCCCATCAGTTTGGGGAGTTATAGACCCTATATTGCAATATATTACGTTTGTGTACTATAACTTATAACGCACAACTTATAAACTATAACTTATAATATCGCAACTGTCAGCACTACCACAATAATGGAAAACTAAGTAGTTTGAAAAGTAGTTTGAAAGTAGTTTGTGGTTTGTGCATGAGCGTACGTGCGTGCACGTGTCCATGCATGTGATATCATAAATAAGGTGTGTGCTGACATTTACAGGTTCCCTAAATTCTTTGTGATGTGCGTAGTGTTGGTTTTGATAGGTGATGTTCCTATTCGTGAATTTCCCTGAAACGTATTCCTTGCATTCAAAAACAGCCATTCTATAATGTATATCTATATAATATAATATAATATAATATAATATAATATAATATAATATAATATAATATAATACCAGGCCTCCTGGTGAAGGTGAAAAGGGTGTTATTTCTTCCTCAGCCTAGTGGGAATGTGTGTGCAAGGTGTCACGGCAATAGCATGCGGCATTCAAATAAATGAAACCATTGTGTTGGCTGTTGACTCATAAAGGTGGACATACTATATGCTATGAAAATATCTACATTGTAAATTCATATGCTGTAACTGCCACAGATCTGAAGTCTAAGTTCTGTATTCTGACATTTGTATGGAAACTGTGTTTGTTTATGGTGGGAAGTAAACATGATTATGAAAATGATAGCATACATACGGAGTACCACTGTGTTATACGTGCCGCTCGTCAGCAGTCTCCTCCGTCAGAGTGTGGAGGTCGCGCTGCTGGGGCAGATCGGCGCGTGCACGCATCCGCCTGGGTGACGGCAGACTGCTGGGCGAATGCTGGCGCTTTGGCATAGGATCAATTTTGACCAAAAAATGCACAATGAAAAATACTACTATCTGGCAGGGGGGGGTTTGGGTTTGGGTTTGATGAGGACTAGCCATAATGGAGCGTGTCTTGAGTGTACAGGGTTTGATGAGGTCAGATCAACATATGAAATGTCAGAACAGGTAAAGCTCCATTTATGGAGATCTAAGGGTGGCAGCGGAGGCAGTGTCTTAAGTGTACAGAGTTTGATGAGGTCAGATGAGGTCAGATCAACATATGGAATTAATTCTGTAGCGGCCATATATGGAGCATGTCACGAGGCGTGACTGACAGACTAACAGACAGGTTTTAGCGTGACTGACTGACATGTTTTGCAGGATTTCATAGTAAGTTTTCCATCATTGTGGTAGTGTTGACAGACTTGCGATATATTAAGATTGTGTACTATAACTCCCCCAACTCTCCCTTGCCTCCTTTATCCATTCCAAGCGAGAGGAGAAATTGACTGTTTGTGCAGAGGTGATGAGGATTGTATTAGTTCACTTATAGGGCTTTTTTTTATTGGTTGCATTGCTGCTATCTTTTATGTCAGCATTCCCACTTTGTCTTTTGTGGTGTTGTCTATGTCATCAATCAACATACTGTATTGTTCCGAATATATAAGACAACTCTGATTATAAGACGACCTCCATTTTTCAAGACTCATTTGTGGAAAAAGAACATTGAATGTCAAATTGTCTAGTCTCCAATTATAATACATACGACCCCATTTTTTTGGGGATATTTCCATTGGAAAAAACATAGTCTTATATTCAGGCCAATATAGGTAATAGTCGAACACAACTACATTTCACAGTAGACTATTTGTGTAAAGCCATAGGATTTTGAACCCATTAAAACCGGGAAAGCATCCACCATATTTTATACTTTGGCTATATAAAAGTATTTTAATATATATTTTTAAGCCGACATTTTTAACTCAACTTCTGGGGTTCCTTGAAACTATAAGTATTTTGAGATTTGGGGTCGGCAGCCAAGTACATATAATTTTGGCTGTCCTTGACATGAAAAGGTTTGAGTTATTCAGAGAGAAGATTTAGAAGACATTTTTAGAATCGACTTAATGGGTTTAATGCGTGTAAGGCAGTGAAGGCACACTGCCTATCACTGACTCTCCCTGTGTTGACACAGCAAATATTATAGATCCAATTGAACACGCACTGTACAATCTACAATAAGGGAACCATGACTGGCTCAGTGGCTGCCCATAGTTTCAGTGAATAAATTAGTCCTTCTGAAGTTCTCTGTTATTCATTACATTTGTTATCAGATTTGCTGGACTGGCATTTTAACACTGTCTCACGGACCAGGATTCTTACCAATGTCCAGTATGTTGCATTTCTTGTACAAGCATGGTTGTGAATGATAGAAATGTGATCTTCCATGTACCAAAACCAGATAGTTTACAGTTATTATAATGTCAGCAGCGATATCGGACAGATCTCTGTGTCTTGTTTTGTTTTAGTTTATTTTAGTTATATGTCCCCTCTCCATTAATTAAATAATACTGCCTATTATGTGTTGCCTTTATATCCATTTTATCCACCACTAATAATGGTTTTTACAGTATGCTGTAAGCACAACTATTTATTCTAACCAATACACATATCACCTGGAATCTTTCACCACTTCTGCTTCCCACTAACACATTAACGTGTGTGTGTGTGTGTGTGTGTGTGTGTGTGTGTGTGTGTGTGTGTGTGTGTGTGTGTGTGTGTGTGTGTGTGTGTGTGTGTGTGTGTGTGTGTGTGTGTGTGTGTGTGTGTGTGTGTGTGTGTGTGTGTGTGTGTGTGGCAAAGAGTGTTAATTTAACTCTTGAGAGAGTGAATGATGCATTTAAATTTACACTCAGAAGGACAAATATCCAATGACTCTATTCCTGCCAGGTGTGTTACGCCTGTGGATTTTCATCTGCAAATATGTTTTGGTTGCTAAGCGATAAGGCCAATAATTCCCAGAAGGCAGCATACACTCTCTCAGGCTGGTTGCCTGGAACATAGCTGAATAATTTACATAATACATTACATTACATTACATTACATTACAGTCATTTAGCAGACGCTTTTATCCAAAGCGACTTACAATAAGTGTATTCAACATAGGTAGGGAACAAAAACTACTAATCACCAGAAGTCTTTAGTGCATAATAGGCTTTGTTTTCTCATAACGTCCTTATACTTTTGAGGTAAACATGCAAAGTCATTATCAAAATATTTTGTAATGTTCACAAGTTGCCCTGTGTGTTGTGAATTTATATTACATTTAAACCTGAAAGTGGGCTCCAATGGGTGGTAATAATGAACACCATGAACCTGTTTTGACAGAACAGTTGTGGTTTTAGGGAGAGTAGTATTTTGTAATTGTTACACAGAAGGAGAAATCATTTTATCCTGAAGGCACTATAGTAGGCTATGTAGTGAATTTCTGTAGGATCTGAATAATGCTTATTATGAAGCCTCGATCATGTACAAGGCTAGCCAATACTACTGTTCTGTAGTGTAGAATAGATCACAACTGCGTTCTGGCATACCTCAGCAGATCACAGCAAATTATCTGCATGGAGTGATAGCATTCTGGGTAAAAGAAAGAACATGTTTACTTTTGTATTTTGAGTGAACCTCTCCCCTTTTTGCAAGGGTATTGTTTCCCATGACTAGGAAACTCATTTCAAGTATCAGATGTCTCAAGACATTGATGCAATGTAATCTCCTGCCTTAACCACTAGACGCCCAGCATGAATACCTACGTTGGGTGGAACATTCGTCAAAAATAGCCAATATAAACTCACCTCACAATGTTGTGAGCTTGTAGATCGGCTATTTTTGGCGAAAAGATTTGGACGGGAAAAAAAGACATGAAAAAAAGTCAAAGTCATGGAAAGAAGACCTGGGGCTCCATTTTTGTCTCATCTTTCTAAAGCCACTATTTGGGGTTTTAGGAGTGGGGAAAGGGTGTTCCATGAACACCTCGATGATAACTCAGATATGTTTTTTACCAAGAAGTGAGGGTTTAAGTTTAAAGGCCAATCGTTCCTACACTTAATGTAACAAATGTATACGTGCATTCGATGTATTATAACCACTGGCAGACACTGCGTAACACAAATGACAAACTTGTTCGCTTTTATATGTTTATTTTTATTTTTTATTTTTTTTTGCAGGAATGACCACAACATCTCCTGTGACGCCTGTGGATAGTATCTCTGCTACCAGTGGACCTGACAGTACAACTCCTGTGGACAGTATCTCTGCTACCAGTGGACCTGACATGTCTAGCAGTTCAACACCTGTGGACAGTATCTCTGCTACCAGTGAACCTGACATTTCTAGCAGTACAACTCATGTGGACAGTATCTCTGCTACCAGTGAACCTGACATGTCTAGCAGTTCAACACCTGTTGATATCTCTGCTACCAGTGAACCTGACATGTCTAGCAGTTCAACACCTGTTCATATCTCTGCTACCAGTGAACTTGACATTTCTAGCAGTACAACGCCTGTGGATAGTATCTCTGCTACCAGTGAACCTAAAATTTCTAGCAGTACAACGCCTGTGGATAGTATCTCTGCTACCAGTGAACCTGACACTTCTAGCAGTACAACTCCTGTGGATTGGACCTCCACCACCAGTGGACCTGAAATGTCCACTGTTGAAAGTAATTCCACCACCAGTGGGCCTGAAATGTCCACTGTTGAAAGTAATTTCACTACCAGTGGGCCTGAAATGTCCACTGTGGAAAGTAATGTCACCACCAGCGGGCCTGAAATGTCCACTGTTGAAAGTAATGTCACCACCAGTGGACCTGAAATGTCCACTGTTGAAAGTAATGTCACCACCAGCGGGCCTGAAATGTCCACTGTTGAAAGTAATGTCACCACCAGCGGGCCTGAAATGTCCACTGTTGAAAGTAATGTCACCACCAGCGGGCCTGAAATGTCCACTGTTGAAAGTAATGTCACCACCAGCGGGCCTGAAATGCCCACTGTTGAAAGTAATGTCACCACCAGCGGGCCTGAAATGTCCACTGTTGAAAGTAATTCCACCACCAGTGGACCTGAAATGTCCACTGTTGAAAGTAATTCCACCACCAGCGGGCCTGACATGTCCACTGTTGAAAGTAATTCTACCACCAGTGGACCTGAAATGTCCACTGTTGAAAGTAATTCCACCACCAGTGGACCTGAAATGTCCACTGTTGAAAGTAATTCCACCACCAGTGGACCTGAAATGTCCACTGTTGAAAGTAATTCCACCACCAGTGGACCTGAAATGTCCACTGTTGAAAGTAATTTCACCACCAGCGGAGCTGAAATGTCCACTGTGGAGAGTAGCTCCACCACCAGTGAACCTGAAGTGTCAAATAATACCACACCCACCCTAAACAATGTTACTTCTGATGCAGCAACCACAACCACAAAACCAGAGAATGCCACACGTACAACCTTTGCTACAGTAATGACAACCCCAGAACACACCAATGCTACCACTAGCGCTTCCACCACCTCCAACACTTTCCCCACTGCCTCCGCCACCACAGCCAATAGAACAGAGACGACTGCACCCATAGCGGGATCCACATCCTCTCCACGTACCTCCACCTCCAACCCTGTTCCTGCTAGCACCTCAGTCATTAGCACCGTAGTTCCTCCTGGAAATTCCACCACCGTAGTTCCTTCTGGAAATTCCACCACCGTAGTTCCTCCTGGAAATTCCACCACCGTAGTTCCTCCTGGAAATTCCACCACCGTAGTTCCTCCTGGAAATTCCACCACCATAGTTCCTCCTGGAAATTCCACCACCGTAGTTCCTCCTGGAAATTCCACCACCGTAGTTCCTTCTGGAAATTCCACCACCGTAGTTCCTCCTGGAAATTCCACCACCGTAGTTCCTCCTGGAAATTCCACCACCGTAGTTCCTTCTGGAAATTCCACCACCGTAGTTCCTCCTGGAAATTCCACCACCGTAGTTCCTCCTGGAAATTCCACCACCGTAGTTCCTCCTGGAAATTCCACCACCGTAGTTCCTTCTGGAAATTCCACCACCGTAGTTCCTTCTGGAAATTCCACCACCGTAGTTCCTCCTGGACATTCCACCACCCATAGTACCTTGCCAGCAACCACCAGAGGTAGGCTTCTGAACAATCTGCTGTCACTGACAGAGAGAGGAACACACATTAAACATGGGAAGATAGAAGATCTTGTGACATAATATGTACAATACAGTAGCCATACTGGGGAATATCAATGTTGATTGTGTTCATAATGCCTGGACTGATTCTTATGTATTTTCTTACTATAGTGACTGATCACACTGCTACTACCTCTACCAATACCATCCCAACAAATCCAACCCCAACCATTCAGCCGACAGTCTCCACCGCAGCACCCCCATCAATCATAGGTATCCATGAGTCCCACATATTGTACGAATAAAAGGTAAAAGAATGACGAAAGATTTGCGTCGAGTGAACGGATGTATGATGTGTTGTTTTTCCCTCAACAGTGTGTTCCTCCTCCAACTTATGTCCTGTGGAAAGTATCTGTTTTAATGACACTTGTCAGTGTCTGGCTGGTAGCTACCTGTTAAATGGCCGCTGCACACAAGGTAAGTGTTTAGGCATGTCATGCGCTTTAGATGAGGATAATGTTAAGGTTGATGATCGGAATGATGCAGATGTTATTCCTGTTTTTCTTCTCAGGTCAAGTGTTCCCAGGACAGCTACATCTTGAGTCATTGGAGTTTCAAAATGGAATGAGAAACAGGTCTTCAGAGATATTTCGGAACACTGCGGCTGAGATCTCAGAAACGGTACGTTGTAAGACATACCATTTGTACAGTACATGATTGATATACAGTATAGTATAGATACTGTGCACACACATACAATACATATGTTACAGTACATGAAAAAAGTGATAAAAACAGAAAAAGGAGTGCTCGTTTTGTTCGAGTTTGTTCGCGCTCCCCTGTGGCAGGGCGGGGCACCCCGTCAAAAAAATAAATGAAAGGAGGTACAGACTCGGGGGTACAATGATTTAAGATATGTCCCAATCGGTATATAACTAAACTCTCACAGCGCTGAGTCGACTGAAGGTGCCTTTGCAATGCTTGGCACGTGGCGCGTGGCTCAAGTCGGTGAAATCAAGTGCACCTTTTTCAAGCTGACTGGTTTTCCAATCGTACTGTGAAACGCACGCACGCACGCACGCACGCACGCACGCACGCACGCACGCACGCACGCACGCACGCACGCACGCACGCACGCACGCACGCACGCACACACGCACGCGTACACACGTACACACACTCTCTCTCTCTCTCTTTCTTTCTCTCTCTCTCTCTCTCTCTCTCTGTGAGTAAACTAAAAAATGTACTTCATTTTATAGCTCAGAGCTGTCCTTCAAAATCAACAGGGATATGTCAGGACTGACGTTTTACAGCTGCTGTAAGCATCTAACTTTTTTCTGCAATTATTATCATTTTTAAAGTATAATTTAATTTTCTGACTTTGTGCGGTGGTTCTTCATCTTTCAGACCAGGCAGTGTACTAGCAACAGTGAATAATGTGTTTGAAGAGTCCAACTCCAGTGAAACGACGATTGATCAGGCCATTCAAAAAGCCATAAGTGCAAATACCGGTTTGTTGACTGGTGCAACGTTTGAAGGTGCGTATGAATTTAATACTACTGTGTGTGCTGCTATTACCATAGTGGCCCACTTGTGCAGACTTCTTTTATTCTTACATTAAAAGACTATAACGTCGCACCTGCTGGCCTACTGGTTCAGGTTTCTTCTGTTTTTTTTTATGTGCTAATAAATAAAACAAACAAACAAACATGCCACATATAGGCGCTGGCCTGACATTGCTACATGTCTCTACCCTTCTCTCCCTCCCTCTTTCCTGTACATCTTCATTTGTAACTATGAATAAAGGCAAAAAGCCAAAAACAAATCTTTAAAAAAAAAGATAATTACCTATTATGACCTCCCTTAGGGCCCTGTTTTTTAAAGATAATTAATGATGAAAATAATACACATAAATACTTCATTTGAAGCAGTGTACAGGTATTTATCTCCATCTTTGTTCCATATGTTTGCTCTCAGGGACTGACTTATGTAAACAGACTCCAGAACCCTGTGATATCCTAACGACAACATGTTCTGTGAAGGATGGCCGCGTCATCTGTTCCTGTAAAGAAGGCTACTTCTCAAACACACTCTACTCAAACAAGAGCTGCCGAGGTGAGAACTTTTTATTTTTTTTATTTCAAGGACCCTCACAACTCTAAAAGTGTACAGATGGAATCAAAATGGACCCGGAAGGATCCCTGGTCCATTTGTTTCCATTGCACACTCTGAGACTAACAGAACGGTAAGGGTCCATTTAGAATCCCCCAAAGGAATCCTGAGGGTACCTGGACCCCAGTTGGAGAACACACTAGAAAAGGTACTGTACCACTCAGGGTATATTTTCATTGTCACTGATACAATGAAATGAAACAACTGAGAGATTAAGCGATAGAGAGAGGCAGATACAGCGAGAAAAGAAAAAGAGAGAGAGAGAGAGAGAGAGAGAGAGAGAGACACACACACACACACACACACACACACACACACACACACACACACACACACACACACACACACACACACACACACACACACACACACACACACACACACACACACACACACACACACACACACACACACACACACACACACAGACAGACAGAGAGGTAGAGAGACTCAGACAAGGTCAAGTGCTCCAGACGTTTCTCCAGGCAGACCTTTGACCCTTGGTTCATATATCTCTTTAATGTATTCCTCTGCAAAGGGGTCGTTTCCCTGGAAACAAGTGGAACAATTGCAATACTGATCATTAGTGGGCTGGATTGGCTCTGACCTAGAAGAGCGGTTATAGGGAGCTTCTAAAGAAGAAGTCATTTACAGTAGCTGCACACACACATGCAGGCAATACTGTTGTTGTTTTTTTGTTTTGTTTTTTACGTACTTCTATGCACTATTTGGTAACAGTCATATATGGTTACTCGTACAGCACAGAGCACATAATAATAAGTTCTCATTATTCTTCTGTTCCTGTTGTGTGTAGCGAGGCATATATACTTCTCCATCTATTGCCTCTGTTCCTACAATAGTTGGAATCAACATCCTCGACCCAGTCTATTTGCACAGATTGTTTTGTTTCAGTAAGTCATGATGCTTCCCCATCTGTTTTTTGCAGCTTGTCCTAGCGGTCAGCAGGAAGTGGAAGGCACGTGCCTACCGTGAGTACACCACACATATCTATATCTATATCTATATCTATTGTTCGGTTTCTGGAGACTTTCCATGTCAAGCTGATTCTTGTGGCACTTAGAACTACACAGCAGGCCCGGATCACTGGCATGGCGGTCCGGGCACCTGGGCTGCGGCGTAGCCTGGCAGTGTGTCCCGGGGTTTGAGTCCCGATCCCGGTGGCCTTTGCTGCATGTTGCTCCCCATCTCTCCCAATTTTCTGTCTTAAAAAAAGGATCAAAATCCTTGACCAAGTGTTAAATGAACTCAATGAGACCCTTACGTACACTCTAGAGTTACAATTGGACAAATGAATAGATACTGATGATTTTACTGTCTAAATGTCCCTCCCCATGTGTACTGCAGGTTGAACTGCGTTGCTCATCATCAAGATCTATATAGCTGGTGTACATTTATATTAGGTCCTAAACATGAATGTCTTTGTGTTAAAAAATCTGGGGTTGTTGTAAATATAAAAGTGAGGTTATATTGATATACATTCGAAAGAGTTTGATTTGTGCATAAAGTTATCATTTACGTGGTGTCTAGTGTACAATCTGTTCATCCTGAGTTGAGTCTGGCTCAATGACCTCTGTACTAAAGAATAAAAACATGTCTCCTCTGCTATTGTTGTTTATAGTTAGTGGTGGGGTTACCTATTATATTTAAGTTAATATCAGTGATTGTATCACCTTAATTGCCTTTTCCCTGTTTCAGATGCCCATTCGGCTATGCTGGGCTCAACTGCAATGACTGTAAGTTCATTTCTTCACAGGTCCAAACTATTTTGGACCTGTGGTTTAATTGTTGTCAAGCCTTTATATTAGTGGTTCTAAAAGTGGGGTCCAGGGAGCCTCAGGGTTCTTTGAGGGGGTTCTAAATGGACAATAAACCAAATGAACCCTCACAGGTCCATTTGGTTCTATTTGTACACTCTGAGCTTTGGGGGTTATTGAAAGGTTTGAGAACCACTGCTGAAGGGACATTGTAGTAGTAGTAGTAATACTTTATTGATCAAAAGACTGATCCTGTGTCTGTGTCTTTATAGCGGCTCTGCTGGCCGTGGTGGTCATTTCCTGTACCTTGGGTGGAATTCTGCTTCTCCTGTTCTTGGCTCTGTTCCTGTACTGTTGCATGTAAGAGCAACCATTTCAAAACCCCTTTGTTATCACATTTTGTATTTTATTAAATAACTCCTAGCTCCTATAGCATTATAAAACCTGTAAATGCAGTTTCATTATTCAAGTCTGTATTATGTTATGCTGTATACAGTTGGGTGCCACCGATATTGTCCCTTATCATTTGACCCATTTAGGCCTGACCTCAAAATTTAAAAAAATCCTTCTAAAGCCTCCAGTGTTCTGAAATAAATATTTTCACGATTTTTCAAAAATAGCAGACCTACAAGCTTGTAGCGCGCCACTCGGTGGCGCGCTATGAGCTTGTAGATCTGCTATTTTTCAATAGCTAAATTGTTGTAATGTAATGTAATTGTAATGTTTAAAACACCAAAAGGGGTTCCCGCCCAAAATGGGTTAACTGTCCTTTTGCTCAGATCACGCAAACCTCAGCAAAAAGAAAAGGACAATATCGATGGCCTCCAACTGTATAAGTGAAATAACAACATATCTTTATAAATCAACTCAACTCTGCTGTGTGCATTTCAGCCGGAGGTGCGTGGATGATGAAAAAACACTTGACAACAGCCCATACTCAGTGGATGAGTTCAATCATCCCTGGCCGGTCCAGGGCATCACTCCCATCCCACGGGCTACCACTAACCCTAACTGGGACCCGAATCCCTCTATCGAGATGACGGAAGGAGGTAGCACAAGTGCCCTGGTGGACAAAAAGAACAATTCCAATGGACTGGTGAGTTACCTTGCATCACTGGACCCTTATGTGTCTTTAACTCTGACATGTACAAATGGAACTGAATGGACCACTGAGGATGCATTTGGTTTCATTTATACACTTTGACCATCGATGGGAGTCTCAGAGATTTACAAAGAAACTGTTTCTAAAATGGTTTGTGGCCTACACGGGGTCCTTGAAATTTAAAGGCGGAGAACCAGTGCCTTACATGTTTCTCTGTCTTGCTATGGAATACACCAACACAATCTCTGATGGAATCATAGCCTTGTACAGTGTTGTTTATCCACTAACAACACTGTACAAGTGTATCCTGTGCATTGCCACCCCCACCCAACTGCACACAGATTGCTTCTGCTTTCTAACCCATAACGGCACTATCATCCTCACTGTTATTCTGTCGGACTCAGGCAATAAATGCTTGGATATTAAATCATCACTCACAAGCATGTGACTCCAGATTATCCACAATGTTTGTTAGCTAAAATGTAGCTCACCCCATAATGCTCCCTGCTTTGCCTGACTCCCCATGTGTTGCTTTAGGGGTTTCACACACCACAAGGATGGAGCAAGGTAAGGCACTGCTTTGCTTTTAGATTCTGATTGCGACACACTGTTCCCTGTGCTAATAATTCATAGAGGCCTTGCTGAGAATAATGGTGGTGTATGTCTCTTTGGTCTAATGGTATGGTAGCCTCTGGGACTTTGTGGATACTGTGTGGAGACTGTGATGGGACTGGAGTTTCTGATGGGTGTATAGAAAGCATGCAGTGTGCTTTCAACATAATGAAAAATCTAGCAAGTTTAGCTGTCGCTAAAGAATAGTTGTATCTTGATCACTGCACATTGGTCACTGATATGCATTGCTTGTGTGTATGTGTTGCCAAGCCATGGCTGTGTGTCCATTCTGCTGCTTCTGTGAGGGCTTGACCGTTTGTGGGTGTGTGCGCAATCGTGTGTGCGCACGTGTGTGTGTGTGTGTGTGTGTGTGTGTGTGTGTGTGTGTGTGTGTGTGTGTGTGTGTGTGTGTGTGTGTGTGTGTTTCTCTGTGTTTGTGTGCGTGTGCGTGTGTGCATGCGCGTGTGCGCTCGTTCGCGTGCACGTGTGCGTGTGTGTGTGTGAAGTCTTTTATTTCTCAAAGAGACTAATATTTTCAATTCCTCCTGTGAAATTTCAGTCAGGGTCATATGATCTGAATCCAGAGGGAATGAAGACCTTCACAGGCAAAAATCCCTCTCGTTACTCCTATTTGGTCCAAGGCCATGAGAACCCCTACTTCGTAGGAGGAGAAGACCAGAAAAACTGAACATCCAGCGACCTGGAATGGGGAGGATTGCAGAAGCTCACATTGTAGATTGGGCGCTTTCTAAAGGAGCAATACAAAGTCCGATCTCAGTATTGGCAGGGATTTTTATTATTACGGTATGTTTGGTCCGACTCCAGAGATCAACACTCCTAACAGCCACCAAAGAGACTCCACCACTCATGTCAAGAATAAAGAGATAGTTATTTAATGTAATTTTATGCTTTTCTTTTCTTTTCTTTTCTTTTCTTTTCTTTTCTTTTCTTTTCTTTTCTTTTCTTTTCTTTTCTTTTCTTTTCTTTCTTTTTATTTTATTTTCTTTTCTTTTCTTTTCTTTCTTTTCTTAACTGATATGACTGATCATTACCACTAGATGTCCCTATTGCACAGCATTATTATTCTTAATGTAACAAGTAGGTTTTTATGAATTATATAATGAGGAATCATTCTGTAGAATTTGTGTGTGTTTCAGATTGCTATAATTGCACTAAATTGTGTGAAACGTTTACTACAAGGCAAATTGAGAGGGAGAATATGGGCTTTTCTGGGCTATAATGAGATACTTAGGCCTATTGGATGATTATGTTCTATTTAAATACATTTTGAATGGCTAAAGGGGCTGGCTCCCTGGTTATGGGTGTTTTATTTTTTTTAAGGATTTGTGTCCGTTACAGTTTCTACTAGTGTGCATAAACTTCCCTGTTGAAGGTGCCACACTTGCAAAATGTGCCTGTTTTGATGGAATAGGGAACATTATGAAAACTCTTGATAAAGCCTGTCTCATGGATGTGCCAATAGACAGTGCACTATTTTATAAACTTGTATAAACCTTTGTAAATAAAAGTATTTTGCCAGAGCATTTGTGTGCAATGCAATTGAAATAAATTTTAATTTAAACACTAGTTGTGATTGGTTAATTCATAGTTGTATGCAGGGGTGCCCAAAAATTAGATTGTGATCTAGCAGTAGATCACAAAGGCTGTGCAGGTATAGAACATATGACATGCGGAAATATTCTTAAACACAAATGCCAAAAACTCCTCTTTTTGGCATTTTAGATTTTAGATTTGGCTATTCAAAAATAGCAGATATACGAGCTCAGCTTGCACAGATTTTTGTTGTTAAATATATATACTATATGTCGTCGAAAACCTTGTTGAAAAAACAATTCTATACCTGCACTAGATGCGCCCAGACCTCTGTTTATGCTATGGTGTCTCATGTCTGTTGTTGTCCTGTATTGTTTGTATGTTTTAAACCACTACTCTAGCTGTAAACCTAATTGCCCTTCTGGGACATTAATAAAGACCTTGAACCTTGAAACCATTCTATAGTTCTACTATAGAATGTACTCGTATATACAGTAGGCCTACTATAGTATACTACTAGTAGTAGTATACTATATTACTAGTATGCATACTAGTAGTATACTACCGTACACTACTACTAGTATACTACCAGTTCATGGTTTCAGACGACATACATAGTATGTCGTTTTTGACGATTTTCGAGGATACAAAAAATCAAACCCGTCTGAACTGAGTGGTGCTGTACTGTACTTGTGCTGTACTGTACAAGCTCTCCTCCCTGACCTGTGTGTGTGTGTGTGTGTGTGTGTGTGTGTTAGGCTGCGCAACAGTGACACTTGGTGGTCAACAAACACTATTTCCGTGCTTGGACGAACACGGACACGTACACATAGGGACACACGCTGTCTATAGGAGTGGTTCGCCACACCACGATGCATAAACGACCGGTGGGCACCACCACCTACTCCCATATAATACTGCGCAAGGATCATGGTCAACCAGTGGGATCAGGTCATGTTAGTTAGTGACATTAGGCTTGAACCTGCAAATGGTTCGCCACACCACGATGCATACACTTCAAAGCCATTTCCTTCACCACTGCACCATCACAACCTTCGCCTGACTGAGTGAGATCTCCATGCAGTTTTATATTATTCTTTCATCCGTCGCGCTTTTTCGTCACGCTTTTTCGTCACACTTTTTCGTTTAGGTTCCGTAAGATGAACCTAAATAGGTTTGAATGGGGTTTCTAGGTGTAAGTATGTAGGACTAGTAGCATGCCAAAGTTTGTGCTATTGCCATTGAGAATGCATTGGGCGTTTAAGTTAAATAACTCGGAAACTACAAAACATTTCAAAGTAAAAAGTTCCAGCATGTGTCTTCACAGTAAGCTGCATTATAAAAAGTGTGAATGGAGTTTCTAGGTGAAAGTGACTTTTTGACGTGCCATAGAGCTGCCATTGAGCCCCATTATAAATGTCTCAAATTTGAAAGCACTATATTTCTAAAACTATGAAACATTTCAAAGATTCCTTTTCAGGCAAACATGTCCACCGTAAGATGAACCTAAATAGGTTTGAATGGGTTTGTAGGACTAGTAGCATGCCAAAGTTTGTGCTATTGCCATTGAGAATGCATTGGGCTTTAAGTTAAATAGGTTGAGACACCCCTCTGTCTCTCACCACACCCCTTCCTCTCTCTCCTTGTATTAATATTTCAGACAGATCTGGATTTTAGTTTCATAGCCACCTCATTTTATTGTCCGAAACGACCGGGGGGCACCACCACCCACTCCCATACTGCGCAAGGATCATGGTCAACCAGTGGGATCAGGACATGTTAGTTAGTGGCATTAGGCTTGAACCTGCGAGTGGTTCGCCACACCATGATGCATACACTTCAAAGCCATTTCCTTCACCACTGCACCATCACAACCTTAGACTGACTGAGTGAGATCTCCATGCAGTTTTATCTTCTTCTTTCATCCGTCACGCCTTTTCGTCACACTTTTTCGTCACGCTTTTTCGTCACATTTTTCGTTTAGGTTCCGTAAGATGAACCTAAATAGGTCCGAATGGGGTTTCTAGGTGTAAGTATGTAGGACTAGTAGCATGCCAAAGTTTGTGCTATTGCCATTGAGAATGCATTGGGCGTTTAAGTTAAATAACTCGGAAACTACAAAACATTTCAAAGTAAAAAGTTCCAGAATGTGTCTCCACAGTAAGCTGAATTATAAAAAGTGTGAATGTCGTTTCTAGGTGAAAGTGATGTTTTGACTTGCCATAGCCTGCCATTGAGCCCCATTATACATTTTTCAAATTTGAAAGCACTATATTTCTAAAACTATGAAACATTTCAAAGATTCCTTTTCAGGCAAACATGTCCAACGTAAGATTAACCTAAATAGGGTTGAATGGGGTTTCTAGGTGTAAGTATGTAGGACTAGTAGCATGCCAAAGTTTGTGCTATTGCCATTGAGAATGCATTGGGCGTTTAAGTTAAATAACTCAGAAACTACAAAACATTTCAAAGTAAAAAGTTCCAGCATGTGTCTCCACAGTAAGCTGCATTATAAAAAGTGTGAATGGAGTTTCTAGGTGAAAGTGACTTTTTGACGTGCCATAGTCTGCCATTAAGCCCCATTATAAATTTCTCAAATTTAAAAGCACTATATTTCTAAAACTATGAAACATTTCAAAGATTCCTTTTCAGGCAAACATGTCCACCGTAAGATGAACCTAAATAGGTTTGAATGGGGTTTCTAGGTGTAAGTATGTAGGACTAGTAGCATGCCAAAGTTTGTGCTATTGCCATTGGGAATGCATTGGGCGTTTAACTTAAATAACTCAGAAACTACAAAACATTTCAAAGTAAAAAGTTCCAGCATGTGTCTCCACAGTAAGCTGCATTATAAAAAGTGTGAATGGCGTTTCTAGGTGAAAGTGACTTTTTGACGTGCCATAGAGCTGCCATTGAGCCCCATTATAAATGTCTCAAATTTAAAGCACTATATTTCTAAAACGATGAAACATTTCAAAGATTCCTTTTTAGGCAAACATGTCCACCGTAAGATGAACCTAAATAGGTTTGAATGGGGATTCTAGGTGTAAGTATGTAGGACTAGTAGCATGCCAAAGTTATAATTTCTTTCGGACGGCATACTATAGCATGTCGTTTTTCGTGATTTTGGACTATTTGAAAAATATATGAAAATCATGAAAAAACGACATACTATAGTCCATGGTTTGGGACGGCATAATATATTTTGTCATATTTTCATAATTTTGGGACACTATGTCAGAGCCAGGACTTGAACCTGCAGCCTCCTGATTCCCAGGCAGGCTCTGTACCCAGTGAGCCACTGTGCATGCTGTTCTTAAAAGGCCGAATAGATAATGACAGAAGAGCCAGAGACTTGTTTCCATTGTGGTTCATAAACATTCGAACGTCTAGAGATAAACAACAGCAAAAGAAACAATAGACAAATCTCCTGTTATTTTATTTTTTGTATTTTATTTTTGTATCAATGTTGTACTCAAAGGGAACAGCAGACTGTGTTGTGGCAGGTAGCAAGTAGATCAGTGACTTAGCACACTGGCTGCATGATCTGATCTGGAGATTGTGGGTTAAAACCCCACTCAAATCTTTACTTGCCAAAATCTGCCATTGACCCCCATTCTGAATTTCTCAAATTTAAAAGCACTATATTTCTAAAACTATGAAACATTTCAAAGATTCCTTTTCAGGCAAAAATGTCCACCGTAAGATGAACCTAAATAGGTTTGAATGAGGTTTTCTAGGTGTAAGTATGTAGGACTAGTAGCATGCCAAAGTTTGTGCTATTGCCATTGGGAATGCATTGGGCGTTTAAGTTAAATAAATCAGAAACTACAAAACATTTCAAAGTAAAAAGTTCCAGCATGTGTCTCCACAGTAAGCTGAATTATAAAAAGTGTGAATGGAGTTTCTAGGTGAAATTGTTTTTGACGTGCCACTATCTGCCATTATAAATTTCTCAAATTTAAAGCACTATATTTCTAAAACGATGAAACATTTCAAAGATTCCTTTTCAGGCAAACATGTCCACCGTAAGATGAACCTAAATAGGTTTGAATGGGGATTCTAGGTGTAAGTATGTAGGACTAGTAGCATGCCAAAGTTATAAATTTTTTTGGACGGCATACTGCATGTCGTTTTTCGTGATTTTGGACTATTTGAAAAAAAGACGAAAATCACTCGAGACAATGGACTATAGTCCATGGTCTCGGAGTGATTTTTGTCTTTTTTTCAAATCGTCAAAAATGATGAAAAACAGCATGCTATAGTATGCCGTCCGAGGCCATGGGCTATAGCCCATGGTCTCGGAGTGATTTTCGTCTTTTTTTCAAATCCTCAAAAATGATGAAAAATAGCATGCTATAGTATGCCGTCCGAAAAAAAAATATAACTTTGGCATGCTACTAGTCCTACATACTTACACCTAGAATCCCCATTAAAACCTATTTAGGTTCATCTTACGGTGGACATGTTTGCCTGAAAAGGAATCTTTGAAATGTTTCATAGTTTTAGAAATATAGTGCTTTAAATTTGAGAAATGTATAATGGCAGATAGTGGCACGTCAAAAAATCTTTCACCTAGAAACTCCATTCACACGTTTTATAATTCAGCTTACTGTGGAGACACATGCTGGAACTTTTTACTTTGAAATGTTTTGTAGTTTCTGAGTTATTTAACTTAAACGCCCAATGCATTCTCAATGGCAATAGCACAAACTTTGGCATGCTACTAGTCCTACATACTTACACCTAGAAACCCCATTCAAACCTATTTAGGTTCATCTTACGGTGGACATGTTTGCCTGAAAAATGGCATGCTATAGTATGCCGTCTGAGGCCATGGGCTGAACTTGAACCCACAACCTGTGGCTCACATAGACAGCAGCTTATCACAGAGTGCCATCATGCTCTCTGAGAATCTCCTCAGCTTTCCATCTCTTTCCAGTTCTCTTCTGGATGTTATTCTCCAAAACATGCTGCAGAGTGAAAGTAGGAGGAACTCAGCTGGATTTGAACTCACAACCTCTGGCTCACAGGGACGTCATCTTAACAAGGGTGCCACTGAGCTCTCAGTGATTTCTAGGTTGTAAGTTGTTCTTCTTGGTGTCACTTTTCAAATGGGGCCTTGGGATCATGTACAGAGCATTTGAATGGTGCTGTGCATCAAAGGTGTCTTTAGTGCTTTTAAGTGTCTGCTTGTGTTGGCTTTGATACTCTGGTACCTCTGCCCTGAGGGCAGCAGCCTGAAAAAAACTCTTCTTCAGTCTGCTTGTGTTAGCTTTTAGGGGTGTGTGGGGAAAAGCGTGACGGAAAAGTGTGACGAAAAAGCGTGACGGAAAGGCGTGACGAAAAAGCGTGTTTTTCATCATTTTTGACCATGGGCTGTAGCCCATCTCAGACGGCATACTATAGCATGCCGTTTTTCATAATTTTTTAGGATTTGAAAAAAAAGACGAAAATCACTCAAGACAATGGACTATAGCCCATGGTCTTGGAGTGATTTTAGTCTTTTTTTCAAATCCTCGTTTTTCATCATTTTTGACCATGGGCTGTACCCCATCTCCGACGGTATACTATAGCATGCTGTTTTTCATCATTTTTGAGGATTTGAAAAAAAGACGAAAATCACTCGAGACAATGGACTATAGCCCATGGTCTCGGAGTGATTTTCGTCTTTTTTTCAAATCCTCAAAAATGATGAAAAACGGCATGCTATAGTATGCCGTCCGAGGCCATGGGCTATAGCCCATGGTCTCGGAGTGATTTTCGTCTTTTTTTCAAATCCTCAAAAATGATGAAAAATGGCATGAAAAATAGTATGCCGTCCGAAGAAAATTATAACTTTGGCATGCTACTAGTCCTACATACTTACACCTAGAATCCCCATTCAAACCTATTTAGGTTCATCTTACGGTGGACATGTTTGCCTGACAAGGAATCTTTGAAATGTTTCATAGTTTTAGAAATATAGTGCTTTCAAATTTGAGAATTGTACAATGGGGCTCAATGGCAGATATTGGCACATCAAAAAAGCACTTTCACCTAGAAACTCCATTCACACTTTTTATAATTCAGCTTACTGTGGAGACACATGCTGGAACTTTTTACTTTGAAATGTTTTGTAGTTTCTGAGTTATTTAACTTAAACGCCCAATGCATTCTCAATGGCAATAGCACAAACTTTGGCATGCTACTAGTCCTACATACTTACACCTAGAATCCCCATTCAAACCTATTTAGGTTCATCTTATGGTGGACATGTTTGCCTGAAAAGGAATCTTTGAAATGTTTCATAGTTTTAGAAATATAGTGCTTTAAATTTGAGAAATCTATAATGGCAGATAGTGGCACGTCAAAACATCTTTCACCTAGAAACTCCATTCACACATTTTATAATTCAGCTTACTGTGGAGACACATGCTGGAACTTTTTACTTTGAAATGTTTTGTAGTTTCTGAGTTATTTAACTTAAACGCCCAATGCATTCTCAATGGCAATAGCACAAACTTTGGCATGCTACTAGTCCTACATACTTACACCTAGAAACCCCATTCAAACCTATTTAGGTTCATCTTACGGTGGACATGTTTGCCTGAAAAATGGCATGCTATAGTATGCCGTCTGAGGCCATGGGCTGAACTTGAACCCACAACCTGTGGCTCACATAGACAGCAGCTTATCACAGAGTGCCACCATGCTCTCTGAGAATCTCCTCAGCTTTCCATCTCTTTCCAGTTCTCTTCTGGATGTTATTCTCCAAAACATGCTGCAGAGTGAAAGTAGGAGGAACTCAGCTGGATTTGAACTCACAACCTCTGGCTCACAGGGACGTCATCTTAACAAGGGTGCCACTGAGCTCTCAGTGATTTCTAGGTTGTAAGTTGTTCTTCTTGGTGTCACTTTTCAAATGGGGCCTTGGGATCATGTACAGAGCATTTGAATGGTGCTGTGCATCAAAGGTGTCTTTAGTGCTTTTAAGTGTCTGCTTGTGTTGGCTTTGATACTCTGGTACCTCTGCCCCGAGGGCAGCAGCCTGAAAAAAACTGTTCTTCAGTCTGCTTGTGTTAGCTTATAGGGGTGTGTGGGGAAAAGCGTGACGGAAAAGTGTGACGAAAAAGCGTGACGGAAAAGCGTGACGAAAAAGCGTGTTTTTCATCATTTTTGACCATGGCCTGTAGCCCATCTCAGACGGCATACTATAGCATGCTGTTTTTCATCATTTTTGAGGATTTGAAAAAAAGACGAAAATCACTCAAGACAATGGACTATAGCCCATGGTCTCGGAGTGATTTTAGTCTTTTTTTCAAATCCTCGTTTTTCATCATTTTTGACCATGGGCTGTAGCCCATCTCAGACGGCATACTATAGCATGCCGTTTTTCATCATTTTTTAGGATTTGAAAAAAAGACGAAAATCACTCAAGACAATGGACTATAGCCCATGGTCTTGGAGTGATTTTAGTCTTTTTTTCAAATCCTCGTTTTTCATCATTTTTGACCATGGGCTGTACCCCATCTCCGACGGTATACTATAGCATGCTGTTTTTCATCATTTTTGAGGATTTGAAAAAAAGACGAAAATCACTCGAGACAATGGACTATAGCCCATGGTCTCGGAGTGATTTTCGTCTTTTTTTCAAATCCTCAAAAATGATGAAAAACGGCATGCTATAGTATGCCGTCCGAGGCCATGGGCTCTGAGTGATTTTCGTCTTTTTTTCAAATCCTCAAAAATGATGAAAAATGGCATGCTATAGTATGCCGTCCGAAAAAAATTATAACTTTGGCATGCTACTACATACTTACACCTAGAATCCCCATTCAAACCTATTTAGGTTCATCTTACGGTGGACATGTTTGCCTGAAAAGGAATCTTTGAAATGTTTCATAGTTTTAGAAATATAGTGCTTTCAAATTTGAGAATTTTACAATGGGGCTCAATGGCAGATATTGGCACGTCAAAAAAGCACTTTCACCTAGAAACTCCATTCACACTTTTTATAATTCAGCTTACTGTGGAGACACATGCTGGAACTTTTTACTTTGAAATGTTTTGTAGTTTCTGAGTTATTTAACTTAAACGCCCAATGCATTCTCAATGGCAATAGCACAAACTTTGGCATGCTACTAGTCCACTACTATAGCCCATGGTCTTGGAGTGATTTTAGTCTTTTTTTCAAATCCTCGTTTTTCATCATTTTTGACCATGGGCTGTACCCCATCTCCGACGGTATACTATAGCATGCTGTTTTTCATCATTTTTGAGGATTTGAAAAAAAGACGAAAATCACTCGAGACAATGGACTATAGCCCATGGTCTCGGAGTGATTTTCGTCTTTTTTTCAAATCCTCAAAAATGATGAAAAACGGCATGCTATAGTATGCCGTCCGAGGCCATAGTCATCTTAACAAGGGTGCCACTGAGCTCTCAGTGATTTCTAGGTTGTAAGTTGTTCTTCTTGGTGTCACTTTTCAAATGGGGCCTTGGGATCATGTACAGAGCATTTGAATGGTGCTGTGCATCAAAGGTGTCTTTAGTGCTTTTAAGTGTCTGCTTGTGTTGGCTTTGATACTCTGGTACCTCTGCCCCGAGGGCAGCAGCCTGAAAAAAACTGTTCTTCAGTCTGCTTGTGTTAGCTTATAGGGGTGTGTGGGGAAAAGCGTGACGGAAAAGTGTGACGAAAAAGCGTGACGGAAAAGCGTGACGAAAAAGCGTGTTTTTCATCATCTCAGACGGCATACTATAGCATGCTGTTTTTCATCATTTTTGAGGATTTGAAAAAAAGACGAAAATCACCCAAGACAATGGACTATAGCCCATGGTCTCGGAGTAATTTTAGTCTTTTTTTCAAATCCTCGTTTTTCATCATTTTTGACCATGGGCTGTAGCCCATCTCAGACGGCATACTATAGCATGCCGTTTTTCATCATTTTTTAGGATTTGAAAAAAAGACGAAAATCACTCAAGACAATGGACTATAGCCCATGGTCTTGGAGTGATTTTAGTCTTTTTTTCAAATCCTCGTTTTTCATCATTTTTGACCATGGGCTGTACCCCATCTCCGACGGTATACTATAGCATGCTGTTTTTCATCATTTTTGAGGATTTGAAAAAAAGACGAAAATCACTCGAGACAATGGACTATAGCCCATGGTCTCGGAGTGATTTTCGTCTTTTTTTCAAATCCTCAAAAATGATGAAAAACGGCATGCTATAGTATGCCGTCCGAGGCCATGGGCTATAGCCCATGGTCTCGGAGTGATTTTCGTCTTTTTTTCAAATCCTCAAAAATGATGAAAAATGGCATGCTATAGTATGCCGTCCGAAAAAAACTTATAACTTTGGCATGCTACTAGTCCTACATACTTACACCTAGAATCCCCATTCAAACCTATTTAGGTTCATCTTACGGTGGACATGTTTGCCTGAAAAGGAATCTTTGAAATGTTTCATAGTTTTAGAAATATAGTGCTTTCAAATTTGAGAAATTTATAATGGCAGATAGTGGCACGTCAAAAAATCTTTCACCTAGAAACTCCATTCACACGTTTTATAATTCAGCTTACTGTGGAGACACATGCTGGAACTTTTTACTTTGAAATGTTTTGTAGTTTCTGAGTTATTTAACTTAAACGCCCAATGCATTCTCAATGGCAATAGCACAAACTTTGGCATGCTACTAGTCCTACATACTTACACCTAGAAACCCCATTCAAACCTATTTAGGTTCATCTTACGGTGGACATGTTTGCCTGAAAAATGGCATGCTATAGTATGCCGTCCGAAAAAAAATTATAACTTTGGCATGCTACTAGTCCTACATACTTACACCTAGAATCCCCATTCAAACCTATTTAGGTTCATCTTACGGTGGACATGTTTGCCTGAAAAGGAATCTTTGAAATGTTTCATAGTTTTAGAAATATAGTGCTTTAAATTTGAGAAATTTATAATGGCAGATAGTGGCACGTCAAAAAATCTTTCACCTAGAAACTCCATTCACACTTTTTATAATTCAGCTTACTGTGGAGACACATGCTGGAACTTTTTACTTTGAAATGTTTTGTAGTTTCTGAGTTATTTAACTTAAACGCCCAATGCATTCTCAATGGCAATAGCACAAACTTTGGCATGCTACTAGTCCTACATACTTACACCTAGAAACCCCATTCAAACCTATTTAGGTTCATCTTACGGTGGACATGTTTGCCTGAAAAATGGCATGCTATAGTATGCCGTCTGAGGCCATGGGCTGAACTTGAACCCACAACCTGTGGCTCACATAGACAGCAGCTTATCACAGAGTGCCACCATGCTCTCTGAGAATCTCCTCAGCTTTCCATCTCTTTCCAGTTCTCTTCTGGATGTTATTCTCCAAAACATGCTGCAGAGTGAAAGTAGGAGGAACTCAGCTGGATTTGAACTCACAACCTCTGGCTCACAGGGACGTCATCTTAACAAGGGTGCCACTGAGCTCTCAGTGATTTCTAGGTTGTAAGTTGTTCTTCTTGGTGTCACTTTTCAAATGGGGCCTTGGGATCATGTACAGAGCATTTGAATGGTGCTGTGCATCAAAGGTGTTGTAGCGTCAAAGTCCTAAACTTTGGGCTACTGGCTGCCCGATGCCGAGGGTCTAGTCATGACGTGTGATAAAAAGACTGATGTACAAACGTTGACTTAAAGTTCAAAGATGATATTTATTCACTGTAACTTGTATTAAATAAAACAAAAGAGTGTCAAAACCATATCAATCAACAGCCTATGTCTCACAGTCAAAAAACTGTTCGCCTTCACATCAGGACAACAACAGAGTATTCAATCAGGTCTCATTAAGTAACCTGGCCAACCTTGGCCTTGACCAAGCCCTTGGAATGACGTCATCAAAAAACATAGAAATAAAATGAACAGAAAAGAAATGGCTCTTACACACCAGCCCCTAATTGCTACTGATGGGGACAAAACAGAGCAATTCCAACACAAAAAATACCAAAGAGCCATAAATCAACCCAAAATAAAAAACCTTTAAGTATCCAATACCAGGGCAATATTCCATATTCATTATTGCCATAACAAAACTCAAAGTTTAATCTGTACCCTCACATAAGGCAGATTTTAGTTAAAGAGCCCTCCTCTTCAACCCACTATTATTTCTTCTCTTTTTTCAGTCTCTTTAGAGTCTCTTCCGAATTAGACTTTGTTCCTTCATGTTTCTTTTGTTTGGCCTTTGATCCTTTTCTTTCTCAGCCATTTTCCTTTCTTCCTCTTTCTTGAGGTCTTCCATCTTTCCTTTTTCTCCAGAGGCAGCTCTCTCTTGCCGTCATGGTCGGATGTTTCCTTTGGGTGATGCTTTTCTCCATCGAGTGGCTCCTGTACCACTCTATGTAGCCTTTTAGCAACAGCCACTTCTGCAGTATCCTGCTGCCTTGCTTGCATCTCCTTGGACTCAGATTTGATCACCACTGGGCTCTTCCTTTCCTTCTTCCTCTGGCCTTTTTCCACAGAGGAATAGAGCACTTCGACAGGTGGTGCCTCATCTGCATCACTTTGATCCTTGACCTCACTGACAGTCACTGCCTTCCGTTTCCTTTTCTTCTTCTTTTTGGTGACAGTAGAGTCTGCTGCTGGTTCACCGCCATCTTTTGTAGGCTCTTGGTTTACCACTGTGCAATTAGCAGTAACTGTGGGGCCACTCCCACTATGCATGCCATTGGTTTGTAAAGGACCATTGATTACCCATCCCAGTAGGGTTCTGACAGCATAAGGTCCCTTTCCATGGCTGTTAATTACCTCTCTCGGTTCCATTAACTTGGAGGTATTAGTACCAATTAACAGGTCCACATTAGCTGCAATTCTAGGGATCTGGATATCTTGGAGGTAATGCCACTTATCCAGCTCCTCTTTACTGATCAGGTTAGCAGTAGACACAGGCATTTCTTTTTGGGTGAACACATCAGGAAGTTCGAAAAATAGCTTGCCGGTAAATTCAGATACTTCCAGGCCATTAACCATGCAGCTGGGTACCATCTTGCTATGACCCATGGTGTGCAAATGGACTTTGGTTCTTTGGCCTTCTGTGTTCAGTTTGTTCACCAGGTGTTCTGAACAGAAAGTACCGGTGCTTCCTGGATCCAGAAAAGCATAGGTCTGGATGACCTTGCTGCCCTCTGAGCATCTCACTTGTACAGGCAAGATGGGAAGAATGCCGTTACTGTTGCCAGCCCCTGTATGGCCACAAGTAGTTATAATGCAATTCTCAGATTTGTCTGTTTGCTGCTCATTGGTAGCTCCAAAACTCCACATTTCCTGTCTCTCCATATGTAGAACACTGGGATGTCTCTTGTTGCAGTGGGAGCAATTCATGCGACTGCCACAAGTCTTGTTCAAGTGCCCTGGGCACAGGCATCCAAAACACAGGCCTTTCTCCCTTAGAAAGTCAAGCCTTTCTTGATGTGCCTTCTTCTTCAGTTGCGGACACTGCTCCAAAGCATGATCACGTTCACAATAAAGACAGGATGGGCGAGAGTCTGTTTCAGATTCATCAGAAAGTTCAACATGAGTTGCAAAACTGTTTCTATACAGTGATTTGGTTTGAGGTTGAGGTTTGGGTTTGATAATTGGTTTACCCAGAGGAGTGTCCTGGATGTCTCCAAAAACAGGGTCGGAGGCAATTCTGACCAGCTGTTCGATAAATGTCACAATGTCTGGGAAACAAGCTCTTCGGTCATGTCTGTCAAGGATGTCACATGCCTTCCCTCTCCACTGGTCTCTGAGCTTGTATGGGAGTTTCAGAATAAGAGCTTTCATGTTTGCTGGCATGTTAAGCTCTTCCAAATACTGCAGCTCCTCCATGGCATTTGAACATTCCCGCAAGTAAAGTGCAAATGCCTTGAGACCTTTCACATCCTCTGACTTTACATTTGGCCAAGCCATGATTTTGTCCATGTAGGCTGCAGTAATTCTTAATGGATGCCCAAAGTGTTCCTTGAGCAGATCTTTAGCAGCAGCATAACCCCTCTCAGGAGGCATATGGAGGCAACTGCGTACCAGGTCCCTTGGCTGTCCCCTAGTAAACTGCTCAAGGTAATACAAACGGTCACCAAAGTCATTAGTTTTTGCCTCCACACAATGCTGAAATGCCTTTATGAATGACTGAAACTGTAATGGGTCACCATCAAAATGTGGAATCTCTCTGTGAGGTAGGAACTGAGAAGTTTGTGTTTGTACAAGGAGTGTTGTTATTTCATTTTGCCTTTGTAGTATATTGTACAGATCTGATGGTTGGTTATTGGGTTGGGATGGTGGAGCTGGTTGGGGTAATTTTTGCCTTGTTTGCATTTTTGCAGGATCCAATGTTGAGGTGTGAACTCGTTTACTTTGCTTGTTTTGCTGAGGGTTGAAATGATTCCGGTGAGCTGTGTCTTTGGATTGGTGATGCATGACTGGGTTTTGCATTGACTGCTGCTGTTGAGAGGAGAACTGCTGTAAGCCAAGAGGCTGGATTTTAGATCTAGTGCCTTGCCTAAAATAGGACTCCATGCCATCAGTTCTCCTGCCAGTGACACTGCTGCCGGCCTCTTGTAGGACAGATATTTTAGCAGTAGAGGCTGCTATCTGAGCATCCAGCTCCACTTGTTCCTTTTTCCTCCTTAGGGCCTCAGCCTGCTTCTCCAAGGCATGTACCTCTTTTAATGCAGCAGCACGGGCCATGAGTGCGGCCTTGTCCGCCTCTGCTTTAATGCGTGCTGAAGAAGTAGAGGACCTTTTGCTTGTCTTTGAAGCAGTGCTGTTATTATGGTTTACATTAGCAGTTGACACATGGGATGGAACATTAGAAATGCTGTCATGAGGCTCGACATCATTATTGTCATCGGCGGCAACAGAACCCTCAATTTCAGCATTAATTTCATCACCCTTTTCATCACCGGCGGCAACAAAACTCTCACTTTCAAAAATCACATCATCATCCTCCTCAGAGCAACTTTGAACATAACTCCACCTTTTCATTTCATCAATAAACCCATCAAAAGTGAGCATTTTTGCATTGTACCATGTTTCATGTTTTTTGGCTTCATCAGCCGACACAAGACCCAACAAAGTATTGTGAACCTTTTTTGTTTCATCATATAAACCCTTGAAATTGTGAAATGCACATTCTGCTTCATATGCACATGTCTCATCATTCACCAAGGCAGAAACCACTTCCTTCAGTTTTAACAGTTTGCTCAGTTTAACCTTTCTCTCCTTTTGCAAACTGTCGATTTTTTCATCCAACGCTTTGGGTGTCAATTTGACCATACGTTTTCCCAAAGCCCCTTCCCCACCAGACTCAAGTTCAACCACATTGTCACCAGCGCCAGCTGGCGCCTCCTTTTGATCCATAATAGAAAATAAATAAACAAATGTCAAGTTTCTTAGAGTGTTCCGCAATAAAGTACTTGTTGTTCAACTTCAAACAATAATAAGCTGCGCGCAAAGTGGCGCTCCTTTTACCAATGCATTGGGTTTGTTATTTCACTTATTTGTGTGCACACCTTTCCTAACAATGGCCATTGTTTTAATGTCGGCGTTGCGCTGCTAAAGCCTTTAGCCTACCATGCATGCACACGCTGAACGCCGGGTGCGCCGCGTTGATGAGCCAGGTGTTTTTCGCCGATCGCTGTATGATGACGGTCCGGTCCGCTGCTGTCAGCTGCGGCGGCCCGGTAGTGCTGCCGATGTGCCCCGATGAGCGCCCCTGTAGCTCTGGGTCGACTCGTGCAGCCGTGTCCGCCGCCGTTGCGCTGATCCGTCCCCGGTCCCGTCCACCTCCGCGGCTCCGCCGTTGCAACAACACACGCTGCGGCCCGTCCGTGGCCGTGCGTGTTCTCCTTCCAAACGACCCCCGTTGGTTCCACTTGCCTCCCAGTTGGCGTGGCGTGGAACAGAGGCAGTTTTTTGACTAAAATGTAGCGTCAAAGTCCTAAACTTTGGGCTACTGGCTGCCCGATGCCGAGGGTCTAGTCATGACGTGTGATAAAAAGACTGATGTACAAACGTTGACTTAAAGTTCAAAGATGATATTTATTCACTGTAACTTGTATTAAATAAAACAAAAGAGTGTCAAAACCATATCAATCAACAGCCTATGTCTCACAGTCAAAAAACTGTTCGCCTTCACATCAGGACAACAACAGAGTATTCAATCAGGTCTCATTAAGTAACCTGGCCAACCTTGGCCTTGACCAAGCCCTTGGAATGACGTCATCAAAAAACATAGAAATAAAATGAACAGAAAAGAAATGGCTCTTACAGGTGTCTTTAGTGCTTTTAAGTGTCTGCTTGTGTTGGCTTTGATACTCTGGTACCTCTGCCCCGAGGGCAGCAGCCTGAAAAAAACTGTTCTTCAGTCTGCTTGTGTTAGCTTATAGGGGTGTGTGGGGAAAAGCGTGACGGAAAAGTGTGACGAAAAAGCGTGACGGAAAAGCGTGACGAAAAAGCGTGTTTTTCATCATTTTTGACCATGGGCTGTAGCCCATCTCAGACGGCATACTATAGCATGCTGTTTTTCATCATTTTTGAGGATTTGAAAAAAAGACGAAAATCACTCAAGACAATGGACTATAGCCCATGGTCTCGGAGTGATTTTAGTCTTTTTTTCAAATCCTCGTTTTTCATCATTTTTGACCATGGGCTGTAGCCCATCTCAGACGGCATACTATAGCATGCCGTTTTTCATCATTTTTTAGGATTTGAAAAAAAGACGAAAATCACTCAAGACAATGGACTATAGCCCATGGTCTTGGAGTGATTTTAGTCTTTTTTTCAAATCCTCGTTTTTCATCATTTTTGACCATGGGCTGTACCCCATCTCCGACGGTATACTATAGCATGCTGTTTTTCATCATTTTTGAGGATTTGAAAAAAAGACGAAAATCACTCGAGACAATGGACTATAGCCCATGGTCTCGGAGTGATTTTCGTCTTTTTTTCAAATCCTCAAAAATGATGAAAAACGGCATGCTATAGTATGCCGTCCGAGGCCATAGTCATCTTAACAAGGGTGCCACTGAGCTCTCAGTGATTTCTAGGTTGTAAGTTGTTCTTCTTGGTGTCACTTTTCAAATGGGGCCTTGGGATCATGTACAGAGCATTTGAATGGTGCTGTGCATCAAAGGTGTCTTTAGTGCTTTTAAGTGTCTGCTTGTGTTGGCTTTGATACTCTGGTACCTCTGCCCCGAGGGCAGCAGCCTGAAAAAAACTGTTCTTCAGTCTGCTTGTGTTAGCTTATAGGGGTGTGTGGGGAAAAGCGTGACGGAAAAGTGTGACGAAAAAGCGTGACGGAAAAGCGTGACGAAAAAGCGTGTTTTTCATCATCTCAGACGGCATACTATAGCATGCTGTTTTTCATCATTTTTGAGGATTTGAAAAAAAGACGAAAATCACCCAAGACAATGGACTATAGCCCATGGTCTCGGAGTAATTTTAGTCTTTTTTTCAAATCCTCGTTTTTCATCATTTTTGACCATGGGCTGTAGCCCATCTCAGACGGCATACTATAGCATGCCGTTTTTCATCATTTTTTAGGATTTGAAAAAAAGACGAAAATCACTCAAGACAATGGACTATAGCCCATGGTCTTGGAGTGATTTTAGTCTTTTTTTCAAATCCTCGTTTTTCATCATTTTTGACCATGGGCTGTACCCCATCTCCGACGGTATACTATAGCATGCTGTTTTTCATCATTTTTGAGGATTTGAAAAAAAGACGAAAATCACTCGAGACAATGGACTATAGCCCATGGTCTCGGAGTGATTTTCGTCTTTTTTTCAAATCCTCAAAAATGATGAAAAACGGCATGCTATAGTATGCCGTCCGAGGCCATGGGCTATAGCCCATGGTCTCGGAGTGATTTTCGTCTTTTTTTCAAATCCTCAAAAATGATGAAAAATGGCATGCTATAGTATGCCGTCCGAAAAAAACTTATAACTTTGGCATGCTACTAGTCCTACATACTTACACCTAGAATCCCCATTCAAACCTATTTAGGTTCATCTTACGGTGGACATGTTTGCCTGAAAAGGAATCTTTCAAATGTTTCATAGTTTTAGAAATATAGTGCTTTCAAATTTGAGAAATTTATAATGGCAGATAGTGGCACGTCAAAAAATCTTTCACCTAGAAACTCCATTCACACGTTTTATAATTCAGCTTACTGTGGAGACACATGCTGGAACTTTTTACTTTGAAATGTTTTGTAGTTTCTGAGTTATTTAACTTAAACGCCCAATGCATTCTCAATGGCAATAGCACAAACTTTGGCATGCTACTAGTCCTACATACTTACACCTAGAAACCCCATTCAAACCTATTTAGGTTCATCTTACGGTGGACATGTTTGCCTGAAAAATGGCATGCTATAGTATGCCGTCCGAAAAAAAATTATAACTTTGGCATGCTACTAGTCCTACATACTTACACCTAGAATCCCCATTCAAACCTATTTAGGTTCATCTTACGGTGGACATGTTTGCCTGAAAAGGAATCTTTGAAATGTTTCATAGTTTTAGAAATATAGTGCTTTAAATTTGAGAAATTTATAATGGCAGATATTGGCACGTCAAAAAATCTTTCACCTAGAAACTCCATTCACACGTTTTATAATTCAGCTTACTGTGGAGACACATGCTGGAACTTTTTACTTTGAAATTTTTGTAGTTTCTAAGTTATTTAACTTAAACGCCCAATGCATTCTCAATGGCAATAGCACAAACTTTGGCATGCTACTAGTCCTACATACTTACACCTAGAAACCCCATTCAAACCTATTTAGGTTCATCTTACGGTGGACATGTTTGCCTGAAAAATGGCATGCTATAGTATGCCGTCTGAGGCCATGGGCTGAACTTGAACCCACAACCTGTGGCTCACATAGACAGCAGCTTATCACAGAGTGCCACCATGCTCTCTGAGAATCTCCTCAGCTTTCCATCTCTTTCCAGTTCTCTTCTGGATGTTATTCTCCAAAACATGCTGCAGAGTGAAAGTAGGAGGAACTCAGCTGGATTTGAACTCACAACCTCTGGCTCACAGGGACGTCATCTTAACAAGGGGGCCACTGAGCTCTCAGTGATTTCTAGGTTGTAAGTTGTTCTTCTTGGTGTCACTTTTCAAATGGGGCCTTGGGATCATGTACAGAGCATTTGAATGGTGCTGTGCATCAAAGGTGTCTTTAGTGCTTTTAAGTGTCTGCTTGTGTTGGCTTTGATACTCTGGTACCTCTGCCCCGAGGGTAGCAGCCTGAAAAAAACTGTTCTTCAGTCTGCTTGTGTTAGCTTATAGGGGTGTGTGGGGAAAAGCGTGACGGAAAAGTGTGACGAAAAAGCGTGACGGAAAAGCGTGACGAAAAAGCGTGTTTTTCATCATTTTTGACCATGGGCTGTAGCCCATCTCAGACGGCATACTATAGCATGCCGTTTTTCATCATTTTTTAGGATTTGAAAAAAAGACGAAAATCACTCAAGACAATGGACTATAGCCCATGGTCTTGGAGTGATTTTAGTCTTTTTTTCAAATCCTCGTTTTTCATCATTTTTGACCATGGGCTGTACCCCATCTCCGACGGTATACTATAGCATGCTGTTTTTCATCATTTTTGAGGATTTGAAAAAAAGACGAAAATCACTCGAGACAATGGACTATAGCCCATGGTCTCGGAGTGATTTTCGTCTTTTTTTCAAATCCTCAAAAATGATGAAAAACGGCATGCTATAGTATGCCGTCCGAGGCCATAGTCATCTTAACAAGGGTGCCACTGAGCTCTCAGTGATTTCTAGGTTGTAAGTTGTTCTTCTTGGTGTCACTTTTCAAATGGGGCCTTGGGATCATGTACAGAGCATTTGAATGGTGCTGTGCATCAAAGGTGTCTTTAGTGCTTTTAAGTGTCTGCTTGTGTTGGCTTTGATACTCTGGTACCTCTGCCCCGAGGGCAGCAGCCTGAAAAAAACTGTTCTTCAGTCTGCTTGTGTTAGCTTATAGGGGTGTGTGGGGAAAAGCGTGACGGAAAAGTGTGACGAAAAAGCGTGACGGAAAAGCGTGACGAAAAAGCGTGTTTTTCATCATCTCAGACGGCATACTATAGCATGCTGTTTTTCATCATTTTTGAGGATTTGAAAAAAAGACGAAAATCACCCAAGACAATGGACTATAGCCCATGGTCTCGGAGTAATTTTAGTCTTTTTTTCAAATCCTCGTTTTTCATCATTTTTGACCATGGGCTGTAGCCCATCTCAGACGGCATACTATAGCATGCCGTTTTTCATCATTTTTTAGGATTTGAAAAAAAGACGAAAATCACTCAAGACAATGGACTATAGCCCATGGTCTTGGAGTGATTTTAGTCTTTTTTTCAAATCCTCGTTTTTCATCATTTTTGACCATGGGCTGTACCCCATCTCCGACGGTATACTATAGCATGCTGTTTTTCATCATTTTTGAGGATTTGAAAAAAAGACGAAAATCACTCGAGACAATGGACTATAGCCCATGGTCTCGGAGTGATTTTCGTCTTTTTTTCAAATCCTCAAAAATGATGAAAAACGGCATGCTATAGTATGCCGTCCGAGGCCATGGGCTATAGCCCATGGTCTCGGAGTGATTTTCGTCTTTTTTTCAAATCCTCAAAAATGATGAAAAATGGCATGCTATAGTATGCCGTCCGAAAAAAACTTATAACTTTGGCATGCTACTAGTCCTACATACTTACACCTAGAATCCCCATTCAAACCTATTTAGGTTCATCTTACGGTGGACATGTTTGCCTGAAAAGGAATCTTTCAAATGTTTCATAGTTTTAGAAATATAGTGCTTTCAAATTTGAGAAATTTATAATGGCAGATAGTGGCACGTCAAAAAATCTTTCACCTAGAAACTCCATTCACACGTTTTATAATTCAGCTTACTGTGGAGACACATGCTGGAACTTTTTACTTTGAAATGTTTTGTAGTTTCTGAGTTATTTAACTTAAACGCCCAATGCATTCTCAATGGCAATAGCACAAACTTTGGCATGCTACTAGTCCTACATACTTACACCTAGAAACCCCATTCAAACCTATTTAGGTTCATCTTACGGTGGACATGTTTGCCTGAAAAATGGCATGCTATAGTATGCCGTCCGAAAAAAAATTATAACTTTGGCATGCTACTAGTCCTACATACTTACACCTAGAATCCCCATTCAAACCTATTTAGGTTCATCTTACGGTGGACATGTTTGCCTGAAAAGGAATCTTTGAAATGTTTCATAGTTTTAGAAATATAGTGCTTTAAATTTGAGAAATTTATAATGGCAGATATTGGCACGTCAAAAAATCTTTCACCTAGAAACTCCATTCACACGTTTTATAATTCAGCTTACTGTGGAGACACATGCTGGAACTTTTTACTTTGAAATTTTTGTAGTTTCTAAGTTATTTAACTTAAACGCCCAATGCATTCTCAATGGCAATAGCACAAACTTTGGCATGCTACTAGTCCTACATACTTACACCTAGAAACCCCATTCAAACCTATTTAGGTTCATCTTACGGTGGACATGTTTGCCTGAAAAATGGCATGCTATAGTATGCCGTCTGAGGCCATGGGCTGAACTTGAACCCACAACCTGTGGCTCACATAGACAGCAGCTTATCACAGAGTGCCACCATGCTCTCTGAGAATCTCCTCAGCTTTCCATCTCTTTCCAGTTCTCTTCTGGATGTTATTCTCCAAAACATGCTGCAGAGTGAAAGTAGGAGGAACTCAGCTGGATTTGAACTCACAACCTCTGGCTCACAGGGACGTCATCTTAACAAGGGGGCCACTGAGCTCTCAGTGATTTCTAGGTTGTAAGTTGTTCTTCTTGGTGTCACTTTTCAAATGGGGCCTTGGGATCATGTACAGAGCATTTGAATGGTGCTGTGCATCAAAGGTGTCTTTAGTGCTTTTAAGTGTCTGCTTGTGTTGGCTTTGATACTCTGGTACCTCTGCCCCGAGGGTAGCAGCCTGAAAAAAACTGTTCTTCAGTCTGCTTGTGTTAGCTTATAGGGGTGTGTGGGGAAAAGCGTGACGGAAAAGTGTGACGAAAAAGCGTGACGGAAAAGCGTGACGAAAAAGCGTGTTTTTCATCATTTTTGACCATGGGCTGTAGCCCATCTCAGACGGCATACTATAGCATGCCGTTTTTCATCATTTTTTAGGATTTGAAAAAAAGACGAAAATCACTCAAGACAATGGACTATAGCCCATGGTCTTGGAGTGATTTTAGTCTATTTTTCAAATCCTCGTTTTTCATCATTTTTGACCATGGGCTGTACCCCATCTCCGACGGTATACTATAGCATGCTGTTTTTCATCATTTTTGAGGATTTGAAAAAAAGACGAAAATCACTCGAGACAATGGACTATAGCCCATGGTCTCGGAGTGATTTTCGTCTTTTTTTCAAATCCTCAAAAATGATGAAAAACGGCATGCTATAGTATGCCGTCCGAGGTCATGGGCTCGGAGTGATTTTCGTCTTTTTTTCAAATCCTCAAAAATGATGAAAAATGGCATGCTATAGTATGCCGTCCGAAAAAAATTATAACTTTGGCATGCTACTAGTCCTACATACTTACACCTAGAATCCCCATTCAAACCTATTTAGGTTCATCTTACGGTGGACATGTTTGCCTGAAAAGGAATCTTTGAAATGTTTCATAGTTTTAGAAATATAGTGCTTTCAAATTTGAGAATTTTACAATGGGGCTCAATGGCAGATATTGGCACGTCAAAAAAGCACTTTCACCTAGAAACTCCATTCACACTTTTTATAATTCAGCTTACTGTGGAGACACATGCTGGAACTTTTTACTTTGAAATGTTTTGTAGTTTCTGAGTTATTTAACTTAAACGCCCAATGCATTCTCAATGGCAATAGCACAAACTTTGGCATGCTACTAGTCCTACATACTTACACCTAGAAACCCCATTCAAACCTATTTAGGTTCATCTTACGGTGGACATGTTTGCCTGAAAAATGGCATGCTATAGTATGCCGTCTGAGGCCATGGGCTGAACTTGAACCCACAACCTGTGGCTCACATAGACAGCAGCTTATCACAGAGTGCCACCATGCTCTCTGAGAATCTCCTCAGCTTTCCATCTCTTTCCAGTTCTCTTCTGGATGTTATTCTCCAAAACATGCTGCAGAGTGAAAGTAGGAGGAACTCAGCTGGATTTGAACTCACAACCTCTGGCTCACAGGGACGTCATCTTAACAAGGGTGCCACTGAGCTCTCACTGATTTCTAGGTTGTAAGTTGTTCTTCTTGGTGTCACTTTTCAAATGGGGCCTTGGGATCATGTACAGAGCATTTGAATGGTGCTGTGCATCAAAGGTGTCTTTAGTGCTTTTAAGTGTCTGCTTGTGTTGGCTTTGATACTCTGGTACCTCTGCCCCGAGGGCAGCAGCCTGAAAAAAACTGTTCTTCAGTCTGCTTGTGTTAGCTTATAGGGGTGTGTGGGGAAAAGCGTGACGGAAAAGTGTGACGAAAAAGCGTGACGGAAAAGCGTGACGAAAAAGCGTGTTTTTCATCATTTTTGACCATGGGCTGTAGCCCATCTCAGACGGCATACTATAGCATGCTGTTTTTCATCATTTTTGAGGATTTGAAAAAAAGACGAAAATCACTCAAGACAATGGACTATAGCCCATGGTCTCGGAGTAATTTTAGTCTTTTTTTCAAATCCTCGTTTTTCATCATTTTTGACCATGGGCTGTAGCCCATCTCAGACGGCATACTATAGCATGCCGTTTTTCATCATTTTTTAGGATTTGAAAAAAAGACGAAAATCACTCGAGACAATGGACTATAGCCCATGGTCTCGGAGTGATTTTCGTCTTTTTTTCAAATCCTCAAAAATGATGAAAAACGGCATGCTATAGTATGCCGTCCGAGGCCATGGGCTATAGCCCATGGTCTCGGAGTGATTTTCGTCTTTTTTTCAAATCCTCAAAAATGATGAAAAATGGCATGCTATAGTATGCCGTCCGAAAAAAACGTATAACTTTGGCATGCTACTAGTCCTACATACTTACACCTAGAATCCCCATTCAAACCTATTTAGGTTCATCTTACGGTGGACATGTTTGCCTGAAAAGGAATCTTTGAAATGTTTCATAGTTTTAGAAATATAGTGCTTTCAAATTTGAGAATTTTACAATGGGGCTCAATGGCAGATATTGGCACGTCAAAAAAGCACTTTCACCTAGAAACTCCATTCACACTTTTTATAATTCAGCTTACTGTGGAGACACATGCTGGAACTTTTTACTTTGAAATGTTTTGTAGTTTCTGAGTTATTTAACTTAAACGCCCAATGCATTCTCAATGGCAATAGCACAAACTTTGGCATGCTACTAGTCCTACATACTTACACCTAGAAACCCCATTCAAACCTATTTAGGTTCATCTTACGGTGGACATGTTTGCCTGAAAAATGGCATGCTATAGTATGCCGTCTGAGGCCATGGGCTGAACTTGAACCCACAACCTGTGGCTCACATAGACAGCAGCTTATCACAGAGTGCCACCATGCTCTCTGAGAATCTCCTCAGCTTTCCATCTCTTTCCAGTTCTCTTCTGGATGTTATTCTCCAAAACATGCTGCAGAGTGAAAGTAGGAGGAACTCAGCTGGATTTGAACTCACAACCTCTGGCTCACAGGGACGTCATCTTAACAAGGGTGCCACTGAGCTCTCAGTGATTTCTAGGTTGTAAGTTGTTCTTCTTGGTGTCACTTTTCAAATGGGGCCTTGGGATCATGTACAGAGCATTTGAATGGTGCTGTGCATCAAAGGTGTCTTTAGTGCTTTTAAGTGTCTGCTTGTGTTGGCTTTGATACTCTGGTACCTCTGCCCCGAGGGCAGCAGCCTGAAAAAAACTGTTCTTCAGTCTGCTTGTGTTAGCTTATAGGGGTGTGTGGGGAAAAGCGTGACGGAAAAGTGTGACGAAAAAGCGTGACGGAAAAGCGTGACGAAAAAGCGTGTTTTTCATCATTTTTGACCATGGCCTGTAGCCCATCTCAGACGGCATACTATAGCATGCTGTTTTTCATCATTTTTGAGGATTTGAAAAAAAGACGAAAATCACTCAAGACAATGGACTATAGCCCATGGTCTCGGAGTGATTTTAGTCTTTTTTTCAAATCCTCGTTTTTCATCATTTTTGACCATGGGCTGTAGCCCATCTCAGACGGCATACTATAGCATGCCGTTTTTCATCATTTTTTAGGATTTGAAAAAAAGACGAAAATCACTCAAGACAATGGACTATAGCCCATGGTCTTGGAGTGATTTTAGTCTTTTTTTCAAATCCTCGTTTTTCATCATTTTTGACCATGGGCTGTACCCCATCTCCGACGGTATACTATAGCATGCTGTTTTTCATCATTTTTGAGGATTTGAAAAAAAGACGAAAATCACTCGAGACAATGGACTATAGCCCATGGTCTCGGAGTGATTTTCGTCTTTTTTTCAAATCCTCAAAAATGATGAAAAACGGCATGCTATAGTATGCCGTCCGAGGCCATGGGCTCTGAGTGATTTTCGTCTTTTTTTCAAATCCTCAAAAATGATGAAAAATGGCATGCTATAGTATGCCGTCCGAAAAAAATTATAACTTTGGCATGCTACTACATACTTACACCTAGAATCCCCATTCAAACCTATTTAGGTTCATCTTACGGTGGACATGTTTGCCTGAAAAGGAATCTTTGAAATGTTTCATAGTTTTAGAAATATAGTGCTTTCAAATTTGAGAATTTTACAATGGGGCTCAATGGCAGATATTGGCACGTCAAAAAAGCACTTTCACCTAGAAACTCCATTCACACTTTTTATAATTCAGCTTACTGTGGAGACACATGCTGGAACTTTTTACTTTGAAATGTTTTGTAGTTTCTGAGTTATTTAACTTAAACGCCCAATGCATTCTCAATGGCAATAGCACAAACTTTGGCATGCTACTAGTCCACTACTATAGCCCATGGTCTTGGAGTGATTTTAGTCTTTTTTTCAAATCCTCGTTTTTCATCATTTTTGACCATGGGCTGTACCCCATCTCCGACGGTATACTATAGCATGCTGTTTTTCATCATTTTTGAGGATTTGAAAAAAAGACGAAAATCACTCGAGACAATGGACTATAGCCCATGGTCTCGGAGTGATTTTCGTCTTTTTTTCAAATCCTCAAAAATGATGAAAAACGGCATGCTATAGTATGCCGTCCGAGGCCATGGGCTCGGAGTGATTTTCGTCTTTTTTTCAAATCCTCAAAAATGATGAAAAATGGCATGCTATAGTATGCCGTCCGAAAGAAATTATAACTTTGGCATGCTACTAGTCCTACATACTTACACCTAGAATCCCCATTCAAACCTATTTAGGTTCATCTTACGGTGGACATGTTTGCCTGAAAAGGAATCTTTGAAATGTTTCATAGTTTTAGAAATATAGTGCTTTCAAATTTGAGAATTTTACAATGGGGCTCAATGGCAGATATTGGCACGTCAAAAAATCTTTCACCTAGAAACTCCATTCACACGTTTTATAATTCAGCTTACTGTGGAGACACATGCTGGAACTTTTTACTTTGAAATTTTTGTAGTTTCTAAGTTATTTAACTTAAACGCCCAATGCATTCTCAATGGCAATAGCACAAACTTTGGCATGCTACTAGTCCTACATACTTACACCTAGAAACCCCATTCAAACCTATTTAGGTTCATCTTACGGTGGACATGTTTGCCTGAAAAATGGCATGCTATAGTATGCCGTCTGAGGCCATGGGCTGAACTTGAACCCACAACCTGTGGCTCACATAGACAGCAGCTTATCACAGAGTGCCACCATGCTCTCTGAGAATCTCCTCAGCTTTCCATCTCTTTCCAGTTCTCTTCTGGATGTTATTCTCCAAAACATGCTGCAGAGTGAAAGTAGGAGGAACTCAGCTGGATTTGAACTCACAACCTCTGGCTCACAGGGACGTCATCTTAACAAGGGGGCCACTGAGCTCTCAGTGATTTCTAGGTTGTAAGTTGTTCTTCTTGGTGTCACTTTTCAAATGGGGCCTTGGGATCATGTACAGAGCATTTGAATGGTGCTGTGCATCAAAGGTGTCTTTAGTGCTTTTAAGTGTCTGCTTGTGTTGGCTTTGATACTCTGGTACCTCTGCCCCGAGGGTAGCAGCCTGAAAAAAACTGTTCTTCAGTCTGCTTGTGTTAGCTTATAGGGGTGTGTGGGGAAAAGCGTGACGGAAAAGTGTGACGAAAAAGCGTGACGGAAAAGCGTGACGAAAAAGCGTGTTTTTCATCATTTTTGACCATGGGCTGTAGCCCATCTCAGACGGCATACTATAGCATGCCGTTTTTCATCATTTTTTAGGATTTGAAAAAAAGACGAAAATCACTCAAGACAATGGACTATAGCCCATGGTCTTGGAGTGATTTTAGTCTATTTTTCAAATCCTCGTTTTTCATCATTTTTGACCATGGGCTGTACCCCATCTCCGACGGTATACTATAGCATGCTGTTTTTCATCATTTTTGAGGATTTGAAAAAAAGACGAAAATCACTCGAGACAATGGACTATAGCCCATGGTCTCGGAGTGATTTTCGTCTTTTTTTCAAATCCTCAAAAATGATGAAAAACGGCATGCTATAGTATGCCGTCCGAGGCCATGGGCTCGGAGTGATTTTCGTCTTTTTTTCAAATCCTCAAAAATGATGAAAAATGGCATGCTATAGTATGCCGTCCGAAAAAAATTATAACTTTGGCATGCTACTAGTCCTACATACTTACACCTAGAATCCCCATTCAAACCTATTTAGGTTCATCTTACGGTGGACATGTTTGCCTGAAAAGGAATCTTTGAAATGTTTCATAGTTTTAGAAATATAGTGCTTTCAAATTTGAGAATTTTACAATGGGGCTCAATGGCAGATATTGGCACGTCAAAAAAGCACTTTCACCTAGAAACTCCATTCACACTTTTTATAATTCAGCTTACTGTGGAGACACATGCTGGAACTTTTTACTTTGAAATGTTTTGTAGTTTCTGAGTTATTTAACTTAAACGCCCAATGCATTCTCAATGGCAATAGCACAAACTTTGGCATGCTACTAGTCCTACATACTTACACCTAGAAACCCCATTCAAACCTATTTAGGTTCATCTTACGGTGGACATGTTTGCCTGAAAAATGGCATGCTATAGTATGCCGTCTGAGGCCATGGGCTGAACTTGAACCCACAACCTGTGGCTCACATAGACAGCAGCTTATCACAGAGTGCCACCATGCTCTCTGAGAATCTCCTCAGCTTTCCATCTCTTTCCAGTTCTCTTCTGGATGTTATTCTCCAAAACATGCTGCAGAGTGAAAGTAGGAGGAACTCAGCTGGATTTGAACTCACAACCTCTGGCTCACAGGGACGTCATCTTAACAAGGGTGCCACTGAGCTCTCACTGATTTCTAGGTTGTAAGTTGTTCTTCTTGGTGTCACTTTTCAAATGGGGCCTTGGGATCATGTACAGAGCATTTGAATGGTGCTGTGCATCAAAGGTGTCTTTAGTGCTTTTAAGTGTCTGCTTGTGTTGGCTTTGATACTCTGGTACCTCTGCCCCGAGGGCAGCAGCCTGAAAAAAACTGTTCTTCAGTCTGCTTGTGTTAGCTTATAGGGGTGTGTGGGGAAAAGCGTGACGGAAAAGTGTGACGAAAAAGCGTGACGGAAAAGCGTGACGAAAAAGCGTGTTTTTCATCATTTTTGACCATGGGCTGTAGCCCATCTCAGACGGCATACTATAGCATGCTGTTTTTCATCATTTTTGAGGATTTGAAAAAAAGACGAAAATCACTCAAGACAATGGACTATAGCCCATGGTCTCGGAGTAATTTTAGTCTTTTTTTCAAATCCTCGTTTTTCATCATTTTTGACCATGGGCTGTAGCCCATCTCAGACGGCATACTATAGCATGCCGTTTTTCATCATTTTTTAGGATTTGAAAAAAAGACGAAAATCACTCGAGACAATGGACTATAGCCCATGGTCTCGGAGTGATTTTCGTCTTTTTTTCAAATCCTCAAAAATGATGAAAAACGGCATGCTATAGTATGCCGTCCGAGGCCATGGGCTATAGCCCATGGTCTCGGAGTGATTTTCGTCTTTTTTTCAAATCCTCAAAAATGATGAAAAATGGCATGCTATAGTATGCCGTCCGAAAAAAACTTATAACTTTGGCATGCTACTAGTCCTACATACTTACACCTAGAATCCCCATTCAAACCTATTTAGGTTCATCTTACGGTGGACATGTTTGCCTGAAAAGGAATCTTTGAAATGTTTCATAGTTTTAGAAATATAGTGCTTTCAAATTTGAGAATTTTACAATGGGGCTCAATGGCAGATATTGGCACGTCAAAAAAGCACTTTCACCTAGAAACTCCATTCACACTTTTTATAATTCAGCTTACTGTGGAGACACATGCTGGAACTTTTTACTTTGAAATGTTTTGTAGTTTCTGAGTTATTTAACTTAAACGCCCAATGCATTCTCAATGGCAATAGCACAAACTTTGGCATGCTACTAGTCCTACATACTTACACCTAGAAACCCCATTCAAACCTATTTAGGTTCATCTTACGGTGGACATGTTTGCCTGAAAAATGGCATGCTATAGTATGCAGCCTGAAAAAAACTGTTCAGTCTGCTTGTGTTAGCTTATAGGGGTGTGTGGGGAAAAGCGTGACGGAAAAGTGTGACGAAAAAGCGTGACGGAAAAGCGTGACGAAAAAGCGTGTTTTTCATCATTTTTGACCATGGGCTGTAGCCCATCTCAGACGGCATACTATAGCATGCCGTTTTTCATCATTTTTTAGGATTTGAAAAAAAGACGAAAATCACTCAAGACAATGGACTATAGCCCATGGTCTTGGAGTGATTTTAGTCTTTTTTTCAAATCCTCGTTTTTCATCATTTTTGACCATGGGCTGTACCCCATCTCCGACGGTATACTATAGCATGCTGTTTTTCATCATTTTTGAGGATTTGAAAAAAAGACGAAAATCACTCAAGACAATGGACTATAGCCCATGGTCTTGGAGTGATTTTAGTCTTTTTTTCAAATCCTCGTTTTTCATCATTTTTGACCATGGGCTGTACCCCATCTCCGACGGTATACTATAGCATGCTGTTTTTCATCATTTTTGAGGATTTGAAAAAAAGACGAAAATCACTCGAGACAATGGACTATAGCCCATGGTCTCGGAGTGATTTTCGTCTTTTTTTCAAATCCTCAAAAATGATGAAAAACGGCATGCTATAGTATGCCGTCCGAGGCCATGGGCTCAGAGTGATTTTCGTCTTTTTTTCAAATCCTCAAAAATGATGAAAAATGGCATGCTATAGTATGCCGTCCGAAAAAAATTATAACTTTGGCATGCTACTAGTCCTACATACTTACACCTAGAATCCCCATTCAAACCTATTTAGGTTCATCTTACGGTGGACATGTTTGCCTGAAAAGGAATCTTTGAAATGTTTCATAGTTTTAGAAATATAGTGCTTTCAAATTTGAGAATTTTACAATGGGGCTCAATGGCAGATATTGGCACGTCAAAAAAGCACTTTCACCTAGAAACTCCATTCACACTTTTTATAATTCAGCTTACTGTGGAGACACATGCTGGAACTTTTTACTTTGAAATGTTTTGTAGTTTCTGAGTTATTTAACTTAAACGCCCAATGCATTCTCAATGGCAATAGCACAAACTTTGGCATGCTACTAGTCCTACATACTTACACCTAGAAACCCCATTCAAACCTATTTAGGTTCATCTTACGGTGGACATGTTTGCCTGAAAAATGGCATGCTATAGTATGCCGTCTGAGGCCATGGGCTGAACTTGAACCCACAACCTGTGGCTCACATAGACAGCAGCTTATCACAGAGTGCCACCATGCTCTCTGAGAATCTCCTCAGCTTTCCATCTCTTTCCAGTTCTCTTCTGGATGTTATTCTCCAAAACATGCTGCAGAGTGAAAGTAGGAGGAACTCAGCTGGATTTGAACTCACAACCTCTGGCTCACAGGGACGTCATCTTAACAAGGGTGCCACTGAGCTCTCACTGATTTCTAGGTTGTAAGTTGTTCTTCTTGGTGTCACTTTTCAAATGGGGCCTTGGGATCATGTACAGAGCATTTGAATGGTGCTGTGCATCAAAGGTGTCTTTAGTGCTTTTAAGTGTCTGCTTGTGTTGGCTTTGATACTCTGGTACCTCTGCCCCGAGGGCAGCAGCCTGAAAAAAACTGTTCTTCAGTCTGCTTGTGTTAGCTTATAGGGGTGTGTGGGGAAAAGCGTGACGGAAAAGTGTGACGACAAAGCGTGACGGAAAAGCGTGACGAAAAAGCGTGTTTTTCATCATTTTTGTCCATGGGCTGTAGCCCATCTCAGACGGCATACTATAGCATGCTGTTTTTCATCATTTTTGAGGATTTGAAAAAAAGACGAAAATCACTCAAGACAATGGACTATAGCCCATGGTCTCGGAGTAATTTTAGTCTTTTTTTCAAATCCTCGTTTTTCATCATTTTTGACCATGGGCTGTAGCCCATCTCAGACGGCATACTATAGCATGCCGTTTTTCATCATTTTTTAGGATTTGAAAAAAAGACGAAAATCACTCAAGACAATGGACTATAGCCCATGGTCTTGGAGTGATTTTAGTCTTTTTTTCAAATCCTCAAAAATGATGAAAAACGGCATGCTATAGTATGCCGTCCGAGGCCATGGGCTCGGAGTGATTTTCGTCTTTTTTTCAAATCCTCAAAAATGATGAAAAATGGCATGCTATAGTATGCCGTCCGAAAAAAAAAAAGTGTGACGAAAAAGCGTGACGGAAAAGCGTGACGAAAAAGCGTGTTTTTCATCATTTTTGACCATGGGCTGTAGCCCATCTCAGACGGCATACTATAGCATGCTGTTTTTCATCATTTTTGAGGATTTGAAAAAAAGACGAAAATCACTCAAGACAATGGACTATAGCCCATGGTCTCGGAGTAATTTTAGTCTTTTTTTCAAATCCTCGTTTTTCATCATTTTTGACCATGGGCTGTAGCCCATCTCAGACGGCATACTATAGCATGCCGTTTTTCATCATTTTTTAGGATTTGAAAAAAAGACGAAAATCACTCGAGACAATGGACTATAGCCCATGGTCTCGGAGTGATTTTCGTCTTTTTTTCAAATCCTCAAAAATGATGAAAAACGGCATGCTATAGTATGCCGTCCGAGGCCATGGGCTATAGCCCATGGTCTCGGAGTGATTTTCGTCTTTTTTTCAAATCCTCAAAAATGATGAAAAATGGCATGCTATAGTATGCCGTCCGAAAAAAACTTATAACTTTGGCATGCTACTAGTCCTACATACTTACACCTAGAATCCCCATTCAAACCTATTTAGGTTCATCTTACGGTGGACATGTTTGCCTGAAAAGGAATCTTTGAAATGTTTCATAGTTTTAGAAATATAGTGCTTTCAAATTTGAGAATTTTACAATGGGGCTCAATGGCAGATATTGGCACGTCAAAAAAGCACTTTCACCTAGAAACTCCATTCACACTTTTTATAATTCAGCTTACTGTGGAGACACATGCTGGAACTTTTTACTTTGAAATGTTTTGTAGTTTCTGAGTTATTTAACTTAAACGCCCAATGCATTCTCAATGGCAATAGCACAAACTTTGGCATGCTACTAGTCCTACATACTTACACCTAGAAACCCCATTCAAACCTATTTAGGTTCATCTTACGGTGGACATGTTTGCCTGAAAAATGGCATGCTATAGTATGCAGCCTGAAAAAAACTGTTCAGTCTGCTTGTGTTAGCTTATAGGGGTGTGTGGGGAAAAGCGTGACGGAAAAGTGTGACGAAAAAGCGTGACGGAAAAGCGTGACGAAAAAGCGTGTTTTTCATCATTTTTGACCATGGGCTGTAGCCCATCTCAGACGGCATACTATAGCATGCCGTTTTTCATCATTTTTTAGGATTTGAAAAAAAGACGAAAATCACTCAAGACAATGGACTATAGCCCATGGTCTTGGAGTGATTTTAGTCTTTTTTTCAAATCCTCGTTTTTCATCATTTTTGACCATGGGCTGTACCCCATCTCCGACGGTATACTATAGCATGCTGTTTTTCATCATTTTTGAGGATTTGAAAAAAAGACGAAAATCACTCAAGACAATGGACTATAGCCCATGGTCTTGGAGTGATTTTAGTCTTTTTTTCAAATCCTCGTTTTTCATCATTTTTGACCATGGGCTGTACCCCATCTCCGACGGTATACTATAGCATGCTGTTTTTCATCATTTTTGAGGATTTGAAAAAAAGACGAAAATCACTCGAGACAATGGACTATAGCCCATGGTCTCGGAGTGATTTTCGTCTTTTTTTCAAATCCTCAAAAATGATGAAAAACGGCATGCTATAGTATGCCGTCCGAGGCCATGGGCTCAGAGTGATTTTCGTCTTTTTTTCAAATCCTCAAAAATGATGAAAAATGGCATGCTATAGTATGCCGTCCGAAAAAAATTATAACTTTGGCATGCTACTAGTCCTACATACTTACACCTAGAATCCCCATTCAAACCTATTTAGGTTCATCTTACGGTGGACATGTTTGCCTGAAAAGGAATCTTTGAAATGTTTCATAGTTTTAGAAATATAGTGCTTTCAAATTTGAGAATTTTACAATGGGGCTCAATGGCAGATATTGGCACGTCAAAAAAGCACTTTCACCTAGAAACTCCATTCACACTTTTTATAATTCAGCTTACTGTGGAGACACATGCTGGAACTTTTTACTTTGAAATGTTTTGTAGTTTCTGAGTTATTTAACTTAAACGCCCAATGCATTCTCAATGGCAATAGCACAAACTTTGGCATGCTACTAGTCCTACATACTTACACCTAGAAACCCCATTCAAACCTATTTAGGTTCATCTTACGGTGGACATGTTTGCCTGAAAAATGGCATGCTATAGTATGCCGTCTGAGGCCATGGGCTGAACTTGAACCCACAACCTGTGGCTCACATAGACAGCAGCTTATCACAGAGTGCCACCATGCTCTCTGAGAATCTCCTCAGCTTTCCATCTCTTTCCAGTTCTCTTCTGGATGTTATTCTCCAAAACATGCTGCAGAGTGAAAGTAGGAGGAACTCAGCTGGATTTGAACTCACAACCTCTGGCTCACAGGGACGTCATCTTAACAAGGGTGCCACTGAGCTCTCACTGATTTCTAGGTTGTAAGTTGTTCTTCTTGGTGTCACTTTTCAAATGGGGCCTTGGGATCATGTACAGAGCATTTGAATGGTGCTGTGCATCAAAGGTGTCTTTAGTGCTTTTAAGTGTCTGCTTGTGTTGGCTTTGATACTCTGGTACCTCTGCCCCGAGGGCAGCAGCCTGAAAAAAACTGTTCTTCAGTCTGCTTGTGTTAGCTTATAGGGGTGTGTGGGGAAAAGCGTGACGGAAAAGTGTGACGACAAAGCGTGACGGAAAAGCGTGACGAAAAAGCGTGTTTTTCATCATTTTTGTCCATGGGCTGTAGCCCATCTCAGACGGCATACTATAGCATGCTGTTTTTCATCATTTTTGAGGATTTGAAAAAAAGACGAAAATCACTCAAGACAATGGACTATAGCCCATGGTCTCGGAGTAATTTTAGTCTTTTTTTCAAATCCTCGTTTTTCATCATTTTTGACCATGGGCTGTAGCCCATCTCAGACGGCATACTATAGCATGCCGTTTTTCATCATTTTTTAGGATTTGAAAAAAAGACGAAAATCACTCAAGACAATGGACTATAGCCCATGGTCTTGGAGTGATTTTAGTCTTTTTTTCAAATCCTCGTTTTTCATCATTTTTGACCATGGGCTGTACCCCATCTCCGACGGTATACTATAGCATGCTGTTTTTCATCATTTTTGAGGATTTGAAAAAAAGACGAAAATCACTCGAGACAATGGACTATAGCCCATGGTCTCGGAGTGATTTTCGTCTTTTTTTCAAATCCTCAAAAATGATGAAAAACGGCATGCTATAGTATGCCGTCCGAGGCCATGGGCTATAGCCCATGGTCTCGGAGTGATTTTCGTCTTTTTTTCAAATCCTCAAAAATGATGAAAAATGGCATGCTATAGTATGCCGTCCGAAAAAAACTTATAACTTTGGCATGCTACTAGTCCTACATACTTACACCTAGAATCCCCATTCAAACCTATTTAGGTTCATCTTACGGTGGACATGTTTGCCTGAAAAGGAATCTTTGAAATGTTTCATAGTTTTAGAAATATAGTGCTTTCAAATTTGAGAAATTTATAATGGCAGATAGTGGCACGTCAAAAAATCTTTCACCTAGAAACTCCATTCACACGTTTTATAATTCAGCTTACTGTGGAGACACATGCTGGAACTTTTTACTTTGAAATGTTTTGTAGTTTCTGAGTTATTTAACTTAAACGCCCAATGCATTCTCAATGGCAATAGCACAAACTTTGGCATGCTACTAGTCCTACATACTTACACCTAGAAACCCCATTCAAACCTATTTAGGTTCATCTTACGGTGGACATGTTTGCCTGAAAAATGGCATGCTATAGTATGCCGTCTGAGGCCATGGGCTGAACTTGAACCCACAACCTGTGGCTCACATAGACAGCAGCTTATCACAGAGTGCCACCATGCTCTCTGAGAATCTCCTCAGCTTTCCATCTCTTTCCAGTTCTCTCCTGGATGTTATTCTCCAAAACATGCTGCAGAGTGAAAGTAGGAGGAACTCAGCTGGATTTGAACTCACAACCTCTGGCTCACAGGGACGTCATCTTAACAAGGGTGCCACTGAGCTCTCAGTGATTTCTAGGTTGTAAGTTGTTCTTCTTGGTGTCACTTTTCAAATGGGGCCTTGGGATCATGTACAGAGCATTTGAATGGTGCTGTGCATCAAAGGTGTCTTTAGTGCTTTTAAGTGTCTGCTTGTGTTGGCTTTGATACTCTGGTACCTCTGCCCCGAGGGCAGCAGCCTGAAAAAAACTGTTCTTCAGTCTGCTTGTGTTAGCTTATAGTGGTGTGTGGGGAAAAGCGTGACGGAAAAGTGTGACGAAAAAGCGTGACGGAAAAGCGTGACGAAAAAGCGTGTTTTTCATCATTTTTGACCATGGGCTGTAGCCCATCTCAGACGGCATACTATAGCATGCTGTTTTTCATCATTTTTGAGGATTTGAAAAAAAGACGAAAATCACTCAAGACAATGGACTATAGCCCATGGTCTCGGAGTAATTTTAGTCTTTTTTTCAAATCCTCGTTTTTCATCATTTTTGACCATGGGCTGTAGCCCATCTCAGACGGCATACTATAGCATGCCGTTTTTCATCATTTTTTAGGATTTGAAAAAAAGACGAAAATCACTCGAGACAATGGACTATAGCCCATGGTCTCGGAGTGATTTTCGTCTTTTTTTCAAATCCTCAAAAATGATGAAAAACGGCATGCTATAGTATGCCGTCCGAGGCCATGGGCTATAGCCCATGGTCTCGGAGTGATTTTCGTCTTTTTTTCAAATCCTCAAAAATGATGAAAAATGGCATGCTATAGTATGCCGTCCGAAAAAAACTTATAACTTTGGCATGCTACTAGTCCTACATACTTACACCTAGAATCCCCATTCAAACCTATTTAGGTTCATCTTACGGTGGACATGTTTGCCTGAAAAGGAATCTTTGAAATGTTTCATAGTTTTAGAAATATAGTGCTTTCAAATTTGAGAATTTTACAATGGGGCTCAATGGCAGATATTGGCACGTCAAAAAAGCACTTTCACCTAGAAACTCCATTCACACTTTTTATAATTCAGCTTACTGTGGAGACACATGCTGGAACTTTTTACTTTGAAATGTTTTGTAGTTTCTGAGTTATTTAACTTAAACGCCCAATGCATTCTCAATGGCAATAGCACAAACTTTGGCATGCTACTAGTCCTACATACTTACACCTAGAAACCCCATTCAAACCTATTTAGGTTCATCTTACGGTGGACATGTTTGCCTGAAAAATGGCATGCTATAGTATGCAGCCTGAAAAAAACTGTTCAGTCTGCTTGTGTTAGCTTATAGGGGTGTGTGGGGAAAAGCGTGACGGAAAAGTGTGACGAAAAAGCGTGACGGAAAAGCGTGACGAAAAAGCGTGTTTTTCATCATTTTTGACCATGGGCTGTAGCCCATCTCAGACGGCATACTATAGCATGCTGTTTTTCATCATTTTTGAGGATTTGAAAAAAAGACGAAAATCACTCAAGACAATGGACTATAGCCCATGGTCTCGGAGTAATTTTAGTCTTTTTTTCAAATCCTCGTTTTTCATCATTTTTGACCATGGGCTGTAGCCCATCTCAGACGGCATACTATAGCATGCCGTTTTTCATCATTTTTTAGGATTTGAAAAAAAGACGAAAATCACTCGAGACAATGGACTATAGCCCATGGTCTCGGAGTGATTTTCGTCTTTTTTTCAAATCCTCAAAAATGATGAAAAACGGCATGCTATAGTATGCCGTCCGAGGCCATGGGCTATAGCCCATGGTCTCGGAGTGATTTTCGTCTTTTTTCAAATCCTCAAAAATGATGAAAAATGGCATGCTATAGTATGCCGTCCGAAAAAAACTTATAACTTTGGCATGCTACTAGTCCTACATACTTACACCTAGAATCCCCATTCAAACCTATTTAGGTTCATCTTACGGTGGACATGTTTGCCTGAAAAGGAATCTTTGAAATGTTTCATAGTTTTAGAAATATAGTGCTTTCAAATTTGAGAATTTTACAATGGGGCTCAATGGCAGATATTGGCACGTCAAAAAAGCACTTTCACCTAGAAACTCCATTCACACTTTTTATAATTCAGCTTACTGTGGAGACACATGCTGGAACTTTTTACTTTGAAATGTTTTGTAGTTTCTGAGTTATTTAACTTAAACGCCCAATGCATTCTCAATGGCAATAGCACAAACTTTGGCATGCTACTAGTCCTACATACTTACACCTAGAAACCCCATTCAAACCTATTTAGGTTCATCTTACGGTGGACATGTTTGCCTGAAAAATGGCATGCTATAGTATGCAGCCTGAAAAAAACTGTTCAGTCTGCTTGTGTTAGCTTATAGGGGTGTGTGGGGAAAAGCGTGACGGAAAAGTGTGACGAAAAAGCGTGACGGAAAAGCGTGACGAAAAAGCGTGTTTTTCATCATTTTTGACCATGGGCTGTAGCCCATCTCAGACGGCATACTATAGCATGCCGTTTTTCATCATTTTTTAGGATTTGAAAAAAAGACGAAAATCACTCAAGACAATGGACTATAGCCCATGGTCTTGGAGTGATTTTAGTCTTTTTTTCAAATCCTCGTTTTTCATCATTTTTGACCATGGGCTGTACCCCATCTCCGACGGTATACTATAGCATGCTGTTTTTCATCATTTTTGAGGATTTGAAAAAAAGACGAAAATCACTCAAGACAATGGACTATAGCCCATGGTCTTGGAGTGATTTTAGTCTTTTTTTCAAATCCTCGTTTTTCATCATTTTTGACCATGGGCTGTACCCCATCTCCGACGGTATACTATAGCATGCTGTTTTTCATCATTTTTGAGGATTTGAAAAAAAGACGAAAATCACTCGAGACAATGGACTATAGCCCATGGTCTCGGAGTGATTTTCGTCTTTTTTTCAAATCCTCAAAAATGATGAAAAACGGCATGCTATAGTATGCCGTCCGAGGCCATGGGCTCAGAGTGATTTTCGTCTTTTTTTCAAATCCTCAAAAATGATGAAAATGGCATGCTATAGTATGCCGTCCGAAAAAAATTATAACTTTGGCATGCTACTAGTCCTACATACTTACACCTAGAATCCCCATTCAAACCTATTTAGGTTCATCTTACGGTGGACATGTTTGCCTGAAAAGGAATCTTTGAAATGTTTCATAGTTTTAGAAATATAGTGCTTTCAAATTTGAGAATTTTACAATGGGGCTCAATGGCAGATATTGGCACGTCAAAAAAGCACTTTCACCTAGAAACTCCATTCACACTTTTTATAATTCAGCTTACTGTGGAGACACATGCTGGAACTTTTTACTTTGAAATGTTTTGTAGTTTCTGAGTTATTTAACTTAAACGCCCAATGCATTCTCAATGGCAATAGCACAAACTTTGGCATGCTACTAGTCCTACATACTTACACCTAGAAACCCCATTCAAACCTATTTAGGTTCATCTTACGGTGGACATGTTTGCCTGAAAAATGGCATGCTATAGTATGCCGTCTGAGGCCATGGGCTGAACTTGAACCCACAACCTGTGGCTCACATAGACAGCAGCTTATCACAGAGTGCCACCATGCTCTCTGAGAATCTCCTCAGCTTTCCATCTCTTTCCAGTTCTCTTCTGGATGTTATTCTCCAAAACATGCTGCAGAGTGAAAGTAGGAGGAACTCAGCTGGATTTGAACTCACAACCTCTGGCTCACAGGGACGTCATCTTAACAAGGGTGCCACTGAGCTCTCACTGATTTCTAGGTTGTAAGTTGTTCTTCTTGGTGTCACTTTTCAAATGGGGCCTTGGGATCATGTACAGAGCATTTGAATGGTGCTGTGCATCAAAGGTGTCTTTAGTGCTTTTAAGTGTCTGCTTGTGTTGGCTTTGATACTCTGGTACCTCTGCCCCGAGGGCAGCAGCCTGAAAAAAACTGTTCTTCAGTCTGCTTGTGTTAGCTTATAGGGGTGTGTGGGGAAAAGCGTGACGGAAAAGTGTGACGAAAAAGCGTGATGGAAAAGCGTGACGAAAAAGCGTGTTTTTCATCATTTTTGTCCATGGGCTGTAGCCCATCTCAGACGGCATACTATAGCATGCTGTTTTTCATCATTTTTGAGGATTTGAAAAAAAGACGAAAATCACTCAAGACAATGGACTATAGCCCATGGTCTCGGAGTAATTTTAGTCTTTTTTTCAAATCCTCGTTTTTCATCATTTTTGACCATGGGCTGTAGCCCATCTCAGACGGCATACTATAGCATGCCGTTTTTCATCATTTTTTAGGATTTGAAAAAAAGACGAAAATCACTCAAGACAATGGACTATAGCCCATGGTCTTGGAGTGATTTTAGTCTTTTTTTCAAATCCTCGTTTTTCATCATTTTTGACCATGGGCTGTACCCCATCTCCGACGGTATACTATAGCATGCTGTTTTTCATCATTTTTGAGGATTTGAAAAAAAGACGAAAATCACTCGAGACAATGGACTATAGCCCATGGTCTCGGAGTGATTTTCGTCTTTTTTTCAAATCCTCAAAAATGATGAAAAATGGCATGCTATAGTATGCCGTCCGAAAAAAACGTATAACTTTGGCATGCTACTAGTCCTACATACTTACACCTAGAATCCCCATTCAAACCTATTTAGGTTCATCTTACGGTGGACATGTTTGCCTGAAAAGGAATCTTTGAAATGTTTCATAGTTTTAGAAATATAGTGCTTTCAAATTTGAGAATTTTACAATGGGGCTCAATGGCAGATATTGGCACGTCAAAAAAGCACTTTCACCTAGAAACTCCATTCACACTTTTTATAATTCAGCTTACTGTGGAGACACATGCTGGAACTTTTTACTTTGAAATGTTTTGTAGTTTCTGAGTTATTTAACTTAAACGCCCAATGCATTCTCAATGGCAATAGCACAAACTTTGGCATGCTACTAGTCCTACATACTTACACCTAGAAACCCCATTCAAACCTATTTAGGTTCATCTTACGGTGGACATGTTTGCCTGAAAAATGGCATGCTATAGTATGCCGTCTGAGGCCATGGGCTGAACTTGAACCCACAACCTGTGGCTCACATAGACAGCAGCTTATCACAGAGTGCCACCATGCTCTCTGAGAATCTCCTCAGCTTTCCATCTCTTTCCAGTTCTCTTCTGGATGTTATTCTCCAAAACATGCTGCAGAGTGAAAGTAGGAGGAACTCAGCTGGATTTGAACTCACAACCTCTGGCTCACAGGGATGTCATCTTAACAAGGGTGCCACTGAGCTCTCACTGATTTCTAGGTTGTAAGTTGTTCTTCTTGGTGTCACTTTTCAAATGGGGCCTTGGGATCATGTACAGAGCATTTGAATGGTGCTGTGCATCAAAGGTGTCTTTAGTGCTTTTAAGTGTCTGCTTGTGTTGGCTTTGATACTCTGGTACCTCTGCTCCGAGGGCAGCAGCCTGAAAAAAACTGTTCTTCAGTCTGCTTGTGTTAGCTTATAGGGGTGTGTGGGGCGTGACGGAAAAGTGTGACGAAAAAGCGTGACGGAAAAGCGTGACGAAAAAGCGTGTTTTTCATCATTTTTGACCATGGGCTGTAGCCCATCTCAGACGGCATACTATAGCATGCCGTTTTTCATAATTTTTTAGGATTTGAAAAAAAGACGAAAATCACTCAAGACAATGGACTATAGCCCATGGTCTTGGAGTGATTTTAGTCTTTTTTTCAAATCCTCGTTTTTCATCATTTTTGACCATGGGCTGTACCCCATCTCCGACGGTATACTATAGCATGCTGTTTTTCATCATTTTTGAGGATTTGAAAAAAAGACGAAAATCACTCGAGACAATGGACTATATATAGCCCATGGTCTCGGAGTGATTTTCGTCTTTTTTTCAAATCCTCAAAAATGATGAAAAACGGCATGCTATAGTATGCCGTCCGAGGCCATGGGCTATAGCCCATGGTCTCGGAGTGATTTTCGTCTTTTTTTCAAATCCTCAAAAATGATGAAAAATGGCATGCTATAGTATGCCGTCCGAAAAAAACGTATAACTTTGGCATGCTACTAGTCCTACATACTTACACCTAGAATCCCCATTCAAACCTATTTAGGTTCATCTTACGGTGGACATGTTTGCCTGCAAAGGAATCTTTGAAATGTTTCATAGTTTTAGAAATATAGTGCTTTCAAATTTGAGAAATTTATAATGGCAGATAGTGGCACGTCAAAAAATCTTTCACCTAGAAACTCCATTCACACGTTTTATAATTCAGCTTACTGTGGAACTTTTTACTTTGAAATGTTTTGTAGTTTCTGAGTTATTTAACTTAAACGCCCAATGCATTCTCAATGGCAATAGCACAAACTTTGGCATGCTACTAGTCCTACATACTTACACCTAGAAACCCCATTCAAACCTATTTAGGTTCATCTTACGGTGGACATGTTTGCCTGAAAAGGAATCTTTGAAATGTTTCATAGTTTTAGAAATATAGTGCTTTAAATTTGAGAAATTTATAATGGCAGATAGTGGCACGTCAAAAAATCTTTCACCTAGAAACTCCATTCACACGTTTTATAATTCAGCTTACTGTGGAGACACATGCTGGAACTTTTTACTTTGAAATGTTTTGTAGTTTCTGAGTTATTTAACTTAAACGCCCAATGCATTCTCAATGGCAATAGCACAAACTTTGGCATGCTACTAGTCCTACATACTTACACCTAGAAACCCCATTCAAACCTATTTAGGTTCTACGGTGGACATGTTTGCCTGAAAAATGGCATGCTATAGTATGCCGTCTGAGGCCATGGGCTGAACTTGAACCCACAACCTGTGGCTCACATAGACAGCAGCTTATCACAGAGTGCCACCATGCTCTCTGAGAATCTCCTCAGCTTTCCATCTCTTTCCAGTTCTCTCCTGGATGTTATTCTCCAAAACATGCTGCAGAGTGAAAGTAGGAGGAACTCAGCTGGATTTGAACTCACAACCTCTGGCTCACAGGGACGTCATCTTAACAAGGGTGCCACTGAGCTCTCAGTGATTTCTAGGTTGTAAGTTGTTCTTCTTGGTGTCACTTTTCAAATGGGGCCTTGGGATCATGTACAGAGCATTTGAATGGTGCTGTGCATCAAAGGTGTCTTTAGTGCTTTTAAGTGTCTGCTTGTGTTGGCTTTGATACTCTGGTACCTCTGCCCCGAGGGCAGCAGCCTGAAAAAAACTGTTCTTCAGTCTGCTTGTGTTAGCTTATAGGGGTGTGTGGGGAAAAGCGTGACGGAAAAGTGTGACGAAAAAGCGTGACGGAAAAGCGTGACGAAAAAGCGTGTTTTTCATCATTTTTGACCATGGGCTGTAGCCCATCTCAGACGGCATACTATAGCATGCTGTTTTTCATCATTTTTGAGGATTTGAAAAAAAGACGAAAATCACTCAAGACAATGGACTATAGCCCATGGTCTCGGAGTAATTTTAGTCTTTTTTTCAAATCCTCGTTTTTCATCATTTTTGACCATGGGCTGTAGCCCATCTCAGACGGCATACTATAGCATGCCGTTTTTCATCATTTTTTAGGATTTGAAAAAAAGACGAAAATCACTCAAGACAATGGACTATAGCCCATGGTCTTGGGGTGATTTTAGTCTTTTTTTCAAATCCTCGTTTTTCATCATTTTTGACCATGGGCTGTACCCCATCTCCGACGGTATACTATAGCATGCTGTTTTTCATCATTTTTGAGGATTTGAAAAAAAGACGAAAATCACTCGAGACAATGGACTATAGCCCATGGTCTCGGAGTGATTTTCGTCTTTTTTTCAAATCCTCAAAAATGATGAAAAACGGCATGCTATAGTATGCCGTCCGAGGCCATGGGCTCGGAGTGATTTTCGTCTTTTTTTCAAATCCTCAAAAATGATGAAAAATGGCATGCTATAGTATGCCGTCCGAAAGAAATTATAACTTTGGCATGCTACTAGTCCTACATACTTACACCTAGAATCCCCATTCAAACCTATTTAGGTTCATCTTACGGTGGACATGTTTGCCTGAAAAGGAATCTTTGAAATGTTTCATAGTTTTAGAAATATAGTGCTTTCAAATTTGAGAATTTTACAATGGGGCTCAATGGCAGATATTGGCACGTCAAAAAATCTTTCACCTAGAAACTCCATTCACACGTTTTATAATTCAGCTTACTGTGGAGACACATGCTGGAACTTTTTACTTTGAAATTTTTGTAGTTTCTAAGTTATTTAACTTAAACGCCCAATGCATTCTCAATGGCAATAGCACAAACTTTGGCATGCTACTAGTCCTACATACTTACACCTAGAAACCCCATTCAAACCTATTTAGGTTCATCTTACGGTGGACATGTTTGCCTGAAAAATGGCATGCTATAGTATGCCGTCTGAGGCCATGGGCTGAACTTGAACCCACAACCTGTGGCTCACATAGACAGCAGCTTATCACAGAGTGCCACCATGCTCTCTGAGAATCTCCTCAGCTTTCCATCTCTTTCCAGTTCTCTTCTGGATGTTATTCTCCAAAACATGCTGCAGAGTGAAAGTAGGAGGAACTCAGCTGGATTTGAACTCACAACCTCTGGCTCACAGGGACGTCATCTTAACAAGGGGGCCACTGAGCTCTCAGTGATTTCTAGGTTGTAAGTTGTTCTTCTTGGTGTCACTTTTCAAATGGGGCCTTGGGATCATGTACAGAGCATTTGAATGGTGCTGTGCATCAAAGGTGTCTTTAGTGCTTTTAAGTGTCTGCTTGTGTTGGCTTTGATACTCTGGTACCTCTGCCCCGAGGGTAGCAGCCTGAAAAAAACTGTTCTTCAGTCTGCTTGTGTTAGCTTATAGGGGTGTGTGGGGAAAAGCGTGACGGAAAAGTGTGACGAAAAAGCGTGACGGAAAAGCGTGACGAAAAAGCGTGTTTTTCATCATTTTTGACCATGGGCTGTAGCCCATCTCAGACGGCATACTATAGCATGCCGTTTTTCATCATTTTTTAGGATTTGAAAAAAAGACGAAAATCACTCAAGACAATGGACTATAGCCCATGGTCTTGGAGTGATTTTAGTCTATTTTTCAAATCCTCGTTTTTCATCATTTTTGACCATGGGCTGTACCCCATCTCCGACGGTATACTATAGCATGCTGTTTTTCATCATTTTTGAGGATTTGAAAAAAAGACGAAAATCACTCGAGACAATGGACTATAGCCCATGGTCTCGGAGTGATTTTCGTCTTTTTTTCAAATCCTCAAAAATGATGAAAAACGGCATGCTATAGTATGCCGTCCGAGGCCATGGGCTCGGAGTGATTTTCGTCTTTTTTTCAAATCCTCAAAAATGATGAAAAATGGCATGCTATAGTATGCCGTCCGAAAAAAATTATAACTTTGGCATGCTACTAGTCCTACATACTTACACCTAGAATCCCCATTCAAACCTATTTAGGTTCATCTTACGGTGGACATGTTTGCCTGAAAAGGAATCTTTGAAATGTTTCATAGTTTTAGAAATATAGTGCTTTCAAATTTGAGAATTTTACAATGGGGCTCAATGGCAGATATTGGCACGTCAAAAAAGCACTTTCACCTAGAAACTCCATTCACACTTTTTATAATTCAGCTTACTGTGGAGACACATGCTGGAACTTTTTACTTTGAAATGTTTTGTAGTTTCTGAGTTATTTAACTTAAACGCCCAATGCATTCTCAATGGCAATAGCACAAACTTTGGCATGCTACTAGTCCTACATACTTACACCTAGAAACCCCATTCAAACCTATTTAGGTTCATCTTACGGTGGACATGTTTGCCTGAAAAATGGCATGCTATAGTATGCCGTCTGAGGCCATGGGCTGAACTTGAACCCACAACCTGTGGCTCACATAGACAGCAGCTTATCACAGAGTGCCACCATGCTCTCTGAGAATCTCCTCAGCTTTCCATCTCTTTCCAGTTCTCTTCTGGATGTTATTCTCCAAAACATGCTGCAGAGTGAAAGTAGGAGGAACTCAGCTGGATTTGAACTCACAACCTCTGGCTCACAGGGACGTCATCTTAACAAGGGTGCCACTGAGCTCTCACTGATTTCTAGGTTGTAAGTTGTTCTTCTTGGTGTCACTTTTCAAATGGGGCCTTGGGATCATGTACAGAGCATTTGAATGGTGCTGTGCATCAAAGGTGTCTTTAGTGCTTTTAAGTGTCTGCTTGTGTTGGCTTTGATACTCTGGTACCTCTGCCCCGAGGGCAGCAGCCTGAAAAAAACTGTTCTTCAGTCTGCTTGTGTTAGCTTATAGGGGTGTGTGGGGAAAAGCGTGACGGAAAAGTGTGACGAAAAAGCGTGACGGAAAAGCGTGACGAAAAAGCGTGTTTTTCATCATTTTTGACCATGGGCTGTAGCCCATCTCAGACGGCATACTATAGCATGCTGTTTTTCATCATTTTTGAGGATTTGAAAAAAAGACGAAAATCACTCAAGACAATGGACTATAGCCCATGGTCTCGGAGTAATTTTAGTCTTTTTTTCAAATCCTCGTTTTTCATCATTTTTGACCATGGGCTGTAGCCCATCTCAGACGGCATACTATAGCATGCCGTTTTTCATCATTTTTTAGGATTTGAAAAAAAGACGAAAATCACTCGAGACAATGGACTATAGCCCATGGTCTCGGAGTGATTTTCGTCTTTTTTTCAAATCCTCAAAAATGATGAAAAACGGCATGCTATAGTATGCCGTCCGAGGCCATGGGCTATAGCCCATGGTCTCGGAGTGATTTTCGTCTTTTTTTCAAATCCTCAAAAATGATGAAAAATGGCATGCTATAGTATGCCGTCCGAAAAAAACTTATAACTTTGGCATGCTACTAGTCCTACATACTTACACCTAGAATCCCCATTCAAACCTATTTAGGTTCATCTTACGGTGGACATGTTTGCCTGAAAAGGAATCTTTGAAATGTTTCATAGTTTTAGAAATATAGTGCTTTCAAATTTGAGAATTTTACAATGGGGCTCAATGGCAGATATTGGCACGTCAAAAAAGCACTTTCACCTAGAAACTCCATTCACACTTTTTATAATTCAGCTTACTGTGGAGACACATGCTGGAACTTTTTACTTTGAAATGTTTTGTAGTTTCTGAGTTATTTAACTTAAACGCCCAATGCATTCTCAATGGCAATAGCACAAACTTTGGCATGCTACTAGTCCTACATACTTACACCTAGAAACCCCATTCAAACCTATTTAGGTTCATCTTACGGTGGACATGTTTGCCTGAAAAATGGCATGCTATAGTATGCAGCCTGAAAAAAACTGTTCAGTCTGCTTGTGTTAGCTTATAGGGGTGTGTGGGGAAAAGCGTGACGGAAAAGTGTGACGAAAAAGCGTGACGGAAAAGCGTGACGAAAAAGCGTGTTTTTCATCATTTTTGACCATGGGCTGTAGCCCATCTCAGACGGCATACTATAGCATGCCGTTTTTCATCATTTTTTAGGATTTGAAAAAAAGACGAAAATCACTCAAGACAATGGACTATAGCCCATGGTCTTGGAGTGATTTTAGTCTTTTTTTCAAATCCTCGTTTTTCATCATTTTTGACCATGGGCTGTACCCCATCTCCGACGGTATACTATAGCATGCTGTTTTTCATCATTTTTGAGGATTTGAAAAAAAGACGAAAATCACTCAAGACAATGGACTATAGCCCATGGTCTTGGAGTGATTTTAGTCTTTTTTTCAAATCCTCGTTTTTCATCATTTTTGACCATGGGCTGTACCCCATCTCCGACGGTATACTATAGCATGCTGTTTTTCATCATTTTTGAGGATTTGAAAAAAAGACGAAAATCACTCGAGACAATGGACTATAGCCCATGGTCTCGGAGTGATTTTCGTCTTTTTTTCAAATCCTCAAAAATGATGAAAAACGGCATGCTATAGTATGCCGTCCGAGGCCATGGGCTCAGAGTGATTTTCGTCTTTTTTTCAAATCCTCAAAAATGATGAAAAATGGCATGCTATAGTATGCCGTCCGAAAAAAATTATAACTTTGGCATGCTACTAGTCCTACATACTTACACCTAGAATCCCCATTCAAACCTATTTAGGTTCATCTTACGGTGGACATGTTTGCCTGAAAAGGAATCTTTGAAATGTTTCATAGTTTTAGAAATATAGTGCTTTCAAATTTGAGAATTTTACAATGGGGCTCAATGGCAGATATTGGCACGTCAAAAAAGCACTTTCACCTAGAAACTCCATTCACACTTTTTATAATTCAGCTTACTGTGGAGACACATGCTGGAACTTTTTACTTTGAAATGTTTTGTAGTTTCTGAGTTATTTAACTTAAACGCCCAATGCATTCTCAATGGCAATAGCACAAACTTTGGCATGCTACTAGTCCTACATACTTACACCTAGAAACCCCATTCAAACCTATTTAGGTTCATCTTACGGTGGACATGTTTGCCTGAAAAATGGCATGCTATAGTATGCCGTCTGAGGCCATGGGCTGAACTTGAACCCACAACCTGTGGCTCACATAGACAGCAGCTTATCACAGAGTGCCACCATGCTCTCTGAGAATCTCCTCAGCTTTCCATCTCTTTCCAGTTCTCTTCTGGATGTTATTCTCCAAAACATGCTGCAGAGTGAAAGTAGGAGGAACTCAGCTGGATTTGAACTCACAACCTCTGGCTCACAGGGACGTCATCTTAACAAGGGTGCCACTGAGCTCTCACTGATTTCTAGGTTGTAAGTTGTTCTTCTTGGTGTCACTTTTCAAATGGGGCCTTGGGATCATGTACAGAGCATTTGAATGGTGCTGTGCATCAAAGGTGTCTTTAGTGCTTTTAAGTGTCTGCTTGTGTTGGCTTTGATACTCTGGTACCTCTGCCCCGAGGGCAGCAGCCTGAAAAAAACTGTTCTTCAGTCTGCTTGTGTTAGCTTATAGGGGTGTGTGGGGAAAAGCGTGACGGAAAAGTGTGACGACAAAGCGTGACGGAAAAGCGTGACGAAAAAGCGTGTTTTTCATCATTTTTGTCCATGGGCTGTAGCCCATCTCAGACGGCATACTATAGCATGCTGTTTTTCATCATTTTTGAGGATTTGAAAAAAAGACGAAAATCACTCAAGACAATGGACTATAGCCCATGGTCTCGGAGTAATTTTAGTCTTTTTTTCAAATCCTCGTTTTTCATCATTTTTGACCATGGGCTGTAGCCCATCTCAGACGGCATACTATAGCATGCCGTTTTTCATCATTTTTTAGGATTTGAAAAAAAGACGAAAATCACTCAAGACAATGGACTATAGCCCATGGTCTTGGAGTGATTTTAGTCTTTTTTTCAAATCCTCGTTTTTCATCATTTTTGACCATGGGCTGTACCCCATCTCCGACGGTATACTATAGCATGCTGTTTTTCATCATTTTTGAGGATTTGAAAAAAAGACGAAAATCACTCGAGACAATGGACTATAGCCCATGGTCTCGGAGTGATTTTCGTCTTTTTTTCAAATCCTCAAAAATGATGAAAAACGGCATGCTATAGTATGCCGTCCGAGGCCATGGGCTATAGCCCATGGTCTCGGAGTGATTTTCGTCTTTTTTTCAAATCCTCAAAAATGATGAAAAATGGCATGCTATAGTATGCCGTCCGAAAAAAACTTATAACTTTGGCATGCTACTAGTCCTACATACTTACACCTAGAATCCCCATTCAAACCTATTTAGGTTCATCTTACGGTGGACATGTTTGCCTGAAAAGGAATCTTTGAAATGTTTCATAGTTTTAGAAATATAGTGCTTTCAAATTTGAGAAATTTATAATGGCAGATAGTGGCACGTCAAAAAATCTTTCACCTAGAAACTCCATTCACACGTTTTATAATTCAGCTTACTGTGGAGACACATGCTGGAACTTTTTACTTTGAAATGTTTTGTAGTTTCTGAGTTATTTAACTTAAACGCCCAATGCATTCTCAATGGCAATAGCACAAACTTTGGCATGCTACTAGTCCTACATACTTACACCTAGAAACCCCATTCAAACCTATTTAGGTTCATCTTACGGTGGACATGTTTGCCTGAAAAATGGCATGCTATAGTATGCCGTCTGAGGCCATGGGCTGAACTTGAACCCACAACCTGTGGCTCACATAGACAGCAGCTTATCACAGAGTGCCACCATGCTCTCTGAGAATCTCCTCAGCTTTCCATCTCTTTCCAGTTCTCTCCTGGATGTTATTCTCCAAAACATGCTGCAGAGTGAAAGTAGGAGGAACTCAGCTGGATTTGAACTCACAACCTCTGGCTCACAGGGACGTCATCTTAACAAGGGTGCCACTGAGCTCTCAGTGATTTCTAGGTTGTAAGTTGTTCTTCTTGGTGTCACTTTTCAAATGGGGCCTTGGGATCATGTACAGAGCATTTGAATGGTGCTGTGCATCAAAGGTGTCTTTAGTGCTTTTAAGTGTCTGCTTGTGTTGGCTTTGATACTCTGGTACCTCTGCCCCGAGGGCAGCAGCCTGAAAAAAACTGTTCTTCAGTCTGCTTGTGTTAGCTTATAGTGGTGTGTGGGGAAAAGCGTGACGGAAAAGTGTGACGAAAAAGCGTGACGGAAAAGCGTGACGAAAAAGCGTGTTTTTCATCATTTTTGACCATGGGCTGTAGCCCATCTCAGACGGCATACTATAGCATGCTGTTTTTCATCATTTTTGAGGATTTGAAAAAAAGACGAAAATCACTCAAGACAATGGACTATAGCCCATGGTCTCGGAGTAATTTTAGTCTTTTTTTCAAATCCTCGTTTTTCATCATTTTTGACCATGGGCTGTAGCCCATCTCAGACGGCATACTATAGCATGCCGTTTTTCATCATTTTTTAGGATTTGAAAAAAAGACGAAAATCACTCGAGACAATGGACTATAGCCCATGGTCTCGGAGTGATTTTCGTCTTTTTTTCAAATCCTCAAAAATGATGAAAAACGGCATGCTATAGTATGCCGTCCGAGGCCATGGGCTATAGCCCATGGTCTCGGAGTGATTTTCGTCTTTTTTTCAAATCCTCAAAAATGATGAAAAATGGCATGCTATAGTATGCCGTCCGAAAAAAACTTATAACTTTGGCATGCTACTAGTCCTACATACTTACACCTAGAATCCCCATTCAAACCTATTTAGGTTCATCTTACGGTGGACATGTTTGCCTGAAAAGGAATCTTTGAAATGTTTCATAGTTTTAGAAATATAGTGCTTTCAAATTTGAGAAATTTATAATGGCAGATAGTGGCACGTCAAAAAATCTTTCACCTAGAAACTCCATTCACACGTTTTATAATTCAGCTTACTGTGGAGACACATGCTGGAACTTTTTACTTTGAAATGTTTTGTAGTTTCTGAGTTATTTAACTTAAACGCCCAATGCATTCTCAATGGCAATAGCACAAACTTTGGCATGCTACTAGTCCTACATACTTACACCTAGAAACCCCATTCAAACCTATTTAGGTTCATCTTACGGTGGACATGTTTGCCTGAAAAATGGCATGCTATAGTATGCCGTCTGAGGCCATGGGCTGAACTTGAACCCACAACCTGTGGCTCACATAGACAGCAGCTTATCACAGAGTGCCACCATGCTCTCTGAGAATCTCCTCAGCTTTCCATCTCTTTCCAGTTCTCTCCTGGATGTTATTCTCCAAAACATGCTGCAGAGTGAAAGTAGGAGGAACTCAGCTGGATTTGAACTCACAACCTCTGGCTCACAGGGACGTCATCTTAACAAGGGTGCCACTGAGCTCTCAGTGATTTCTAGGTTGTAAGTTGTTCTTCTTGGTGTCACTTTTCAAATGGGGCCTTGGGATCATGTACAGAGCATTTGAATGGTGCTGTGCATCAAAGGTGTCTTTAGTGCTTTTAAGTGTCTGCTTGTGTTGGCTTTGATACTCTGGTACCTCTGCCCCGAGGGCAGCAGCCTGAAAAAAACTGTTCTTCAGTCTGCTTGTGTTAGCTTATAGTGGTGTGTGGGGAAAAGCGTGACGGAAAAGTGTGACGAAAAAGCGTGACGGAAAAGCGTGACGAAAAAGCGTGTTTTTCATCATTTTTGACCATGGGCTGTAGCCCATCTCAGACGGCATACTATAGCATGCTGTTTTTCATCATTTTTGAGGATTTGAAAAAAAGACGAAAATCACTCAAGACAATGGACTATAGCCCATGGTCTCGGAGTAATTTTAGTCTTTTTTTCAAATCCTCGTTTTTCATCATTTTTGACCATGGGCTGTAGCCCATCTCAGACGGCATACTATAGCATGCCGTTTTTCATCATTTTTTAGGATTTGAAAAAAAGACGAAAATCACTCGAGACAATGGACTATAGCCCATGGTCTCGGAGTGATTTTCGTCTTTTTTTCAAATCCTCAAAAATGATGAAAAACGGCATGCTATAGTATGCCGTCCGAGGCCATGGGCTATAGCCCATGGTCTCGGAGTGATTTTCGTCTTTTTTTCAAATCCTCAAAAATGATGAAAAATGGCATGCTATAGTATGCCGTCCGAAAAAAACTTATAACTTTGGCATGCTACTAGTCCTACATACTTACACCTAGAATCCCCATTCAAACCTATTTAGGTTCATCTTACGGTGGACATGTTTGCCTGAAAAGGAATCTTTGAAATGTTTCATAGTTTTAGAAATATAGTGCTTTCAAATTTGAGAATTTTACAATGGGGCTCAATGGCAGATATTGGCACGTCAAAAAAGCACTTTCACCTAGAAACTCCATTCACACTTTTTATAATTCAGCTTACTGTGGAGACACATGCTGGAACTTTTTACTTTGAAATGTTTTGTAGTTTCTGAGTTATTTAACTTAAACGCCCAATGCATTCTCAATGGCAATAGCACAAACTTTGGCATGCTACTAGTCCTACATACTTACACCTAGAAACCCCATTCAAACCTATTTAGGTTCATCTTACGGTGGACATGTTTGCCTGAAAAATGGCATGCTATAGTATGCAGCCTGAAAAAAACTGTTCAGTCTGCTTGTGTTAGCTTATAGGGGTGTGTGGGGAAAAGCGTGACGGAAAAGTGTGACGAAAAAGCGTGACGGAAAAGCGTGACGAAAAAGCGTGTTTTTCATCATTTTTGACCATGGGCTGTAGCCCATCTCAGACGGCATACTATAGCATGCTGTTTTTCATCATTTTTGAGGATTTGAAAAAAAGACGAAAATCACTCAAGACAATGGACTATAGCCCATGGTCTCGGAGTAATTTTAGTCTTTTTTTCAAATCCTCGTTTTTCATCATTTTTGACCATGGGCTGTAGCCCATCTCAGACGGCATACTATAGCATGCCGTTTTTCATCATTTTTTAGGATTTGAAAAAAAGACGAAAATCACTCGAGACAATGGACTATAGCCCATGGTCTCGGAGTGATTTTCGTCTTTTTTTCAAATCCTCAAAAATGATGAAAAACGGCATGCTATAGTATGCCGTCCGAGGCCATGGGCTATAGCCCATGGTCTCGGAGTGATTTTCGTCTTTTTTCAAATCCTCAAAAATGATGAAAAATGGCATGCTATAGTATGCCGTCCGAAAAAAACTTATAACTTTGGCATGCTACTAGTCCTACATACTTACACCTAGAATCCCCATTCAAACCTATTTAGGTTCATCTTACGGTGGACATGTTTGCCTGAAAAGGAATCTTTGAAATGTTTCATAGTTTTAGAAATATAGTGCTTTCAAATTTGAGAATTTTACAATGGGGCTCAATGGCAGATATTGGCACGTCAAAAAAGCACTTTCACCTAGAAACTCCATTCACACTTTTTATAATTCAGCTTACTGTGGAGACACATGCTGGAACTTTTTACTTTGAAATGTTTTGTAGTTTCTGAGTTATTTAACTTAAACGCCCAATGCATTCTCAATGGCAATAGCACAAACTTTGGCATGCTACTAGTCCTACATACTTACACCTAGAAACCCCATTCAAACCTATTTAGGTTCATCTTACGGTGGACATGTTTGCCTGAAAAATGGCATGCTATAGTATGCAGCCTGAAAAAAACTGTTCAGTCTGCTTGTGTTAGCTTATAGGGGTGTGTGGGGAAAAGCGTGACGGAAAAGTGTGACGAAAAAGCGTGACGGAAAAGCGTGACGAAAAAGCGTGTTTTTCATCATTTTTGACCATGGGCTGTAGCCCATCTCAGACGGCATACTATAGCATGCCGTTTTTCATCATTTTTTAGGATTTGAAAAAAAGACGAAAATCACTCAAGACAATGGACTATAGCCCATGGTCTTGGAGTGATTTTAGTCTTTTTTTCAAATCCTCGTTTTTCATCATTTTTGACCATGGGCTGTACCCCATCTCCGACGGTATACTATAGCATGCTGTTTTTCATCATTTTTGAGGATTTGAAAAAAAGACGAAAATCACTCGAGACAATGGACTATAGCCCATGGTCTCGGAGTGATTTTCGTCTTTTTTTCAAATCCTCAAAAATGATGAAAAACGGCATGCTATAGTATGCCGTCCGAGGCCATGGGCTCAGAGTGATTTTCGTCTTTTTTTCAAATCCTCAAAAATGATGAAAATGGCATGCTATAGTATGCCGTCCGAAAAAAATTATAACTTTGGCATGCTACTAGTCCTACATACTTACACCTAGAATCCCCATTCAAACCTATTTAGGTTCATCTTACGGTGGACATGTTTGCCTGAAAAGGAATCTTTGAAATGTTTCATAGTTTTAGAAATATAGTGCTTTCAAATTTGAGAATTTTACAATGGGGCTCAATGGCAGATATTGGCACGTCAAAAAAGCACTTTCACCTAGAAACTCCATTCACACTTTTTATAATTCAGCTTACTGTGGAGACACATGCTGGAACTTTTTACTTTGAAATGTTTTGTAGTTTCTGAGTTATTTAACTTAAACGCCCAATGCATTCTCAATGGCAATAGCACAAACTTTGGCATGCTACTAGTCCTACATACTTACACCTAGAAACCCCATTCAAACCTATTTAGGTTCATCTTACGGTGGACATGTTTGCCTGAAAAATGGCATGCTATAGTATGCCGTCTGAGGCCATGGGCTGAACTTGAACCCACAACCTGTGGCTCACATAGACAGCAGCTTATCACAGAGTGCCACCATGCTCTCTGAGAATCTCCTCAGCTTTCCATCTCTTTCCAGTTCTCTTCTGGATGTTATTCTCCAAAACATGCTGCAGAGTGAAAGTAGGAGGAACTCAGCTGGATTTGAACTCACAACCTCTGGCTCACAGGGACGTCATCTTAACAAGGGTGCCACTGAGCTCTCACTGATTTCTAGGTTGTAAGTTGTTCTTCTTGGTGTCACTTTTCAAATGGGGCCTTGGGATCATGTACAGAGCATTTGAATGGTGCTGTGCATCAAAGGTGTCTTTAGTGCTTTTAAGTGTCTGCTTGTGTTGGCTTTGATACTCTGGTACCTCTGCCCCGAGGGCAGCAGCCTGAAAAAAACTGTTCTTCAGTCTGCTTGTGTTAGCTTATAGGGGTGTGTGGGGAAAAGCGTGACGGAAAAGTGTGACGAAAAAGCGTGATGGAAAAGCGTGACGAAAAAGCGTGTTTTTCATCATTTTTGTCCATGGGCTGTAGCCCATCTCAGACGGCATACTATAGCATGCTGTTTTTCATCATTTTTGAGGATTTGAAAAAAAGACGAAAATCACTCAAGACAATGGACTATAGCCCATGGTCTCGGAGTAATTTTAGTCTTTTTTTCAAATCCTCGTTTTTCATCATTTTTGACCATGGGCTGTAGCCCATCTCAGACGGCATACTATAGCATGCCGTTTTTCATCATTTTTTAGGATTTGAAAAAAAGACGAAAATCACTCAAGACAATGGACTATAGCCCATGGTCTTGGAGTGATTTTAGTCTTTTTTTCAAATCCTCGTTTTTCATCATTTTTGACCATGGGCTGTACCCCATCTCCGACGGTATACTATAGCATGCTGTTTTTCATCATTTTTGAGGATTTGAAAAAAAGACGAAAATCACTCGAGACAATGGACTATAGCCCATGGTCTCGGAGTGATTTTCGTCTTTTTTTCAAATCCTCAAAAATGATGAAAAATGGCATGCTATAGTATGCCGTCCGAAAAAAACGTATAACTTTGGCATGCTACTAGTCCTACATACTTACACCTAGAATCCCCATTCAAACCTATTTAGGTTCATCTTACGGTGGACATGTTTGCCTGAAAAGGAATCTTTGAAATGTTTCATAGTTTTAGAAATATAGTGCTTTCAAATTTGAGAATTTTACAATGGGGCTCAATGGCAGATATTGGCACGTCAAAAAAGCACTTTCACCTAGAAACTCCATTCACACTTTTTATAATTCAGCTTACTGTGGAGACACATGCTGGAACTTTTTACTTTGAAATGTTTTGTAGTTTCTGAGTTATTTAACTTAAACGCCCAATGCATTCTCAATGGCAATAGCACAAACTTTGGCATGCTACTAGTCCTACATACTTACACCTAGAAACCCCATTCAAACCTATTTAGGTTCATCTTACGGTGGACATGTTTGCCTGAAAAATGGCATGCTATAGTATGCCGTCTGAGGCCATGGGCTGAACTTGAACCCACAACCTGTGGCTCACATAGACAGCAGCTTATCACAGAGTGCCACCATGCTCTCTGAGAATCTCCTCAGCTTTCCATCTCTTTCCAGTTCTCTTCTGGATGTTATTCTCCAAAACATGCTGCAGAGTGAAAGTAGGAGGAACTCAGCTGGATTTGAACTCACAACCTCTGGCTCACAGGGATGTCATCTTAACAAGGGTGCCACTGAGCTCTCACTGATTTCTAGGTTGTAAGTTGTTCTTCTTGGTGTCACTTTTCAAATGGGGCCTTGGGATCATGTACAGAGCATTTGAATGGTGCTGTGCATCAAAGGTGTCTTTAGTGCTTTTAAGTGTCTGCTTGTGTTGGCTTTGATACTCTGGTACCTCTGCTCCGAGGGCAGCAGCCTGAAAAAAACTGTTCTTCAGTCTGCTTGTGTTAGCTTATAGGGGTGTGTGGGGCGTGACGGAAAAGTGTGACGAAAAAGCGTGACGGAAAAGCGTGACGAAAAAGCGTGTTTTTCATCATTTTTGACCATGGGCTGTAGCCCATCTCAGACGGCATACTATAGCATGCCGTTTTTCATAATTTTTTAGGATTTGAAAAAAAGACGAAAATCACTCAAGACAATGGACTATAGCCCATGGTCTTGGAGTGATTTTAGTCTTTTTTTCAAATCCTCGTTTTTCATCATTTTTGACCATGGGCTGTACCCCATCTCCGACGGTATACTATAGCATGCTGTTTTTCATCATTTTTGAGGATTTGAAAAAAAGACGAAAATCACTCGAGACAATGGACTATATATAGCCCATGGTCTCGGAGTGATTTTCGTCTTTTTTTCAAATCCTCAAAAATGATGAAAAACGGCATGCTATAGTATGCCGTCCGAGGCCATGGGCTATAGCCCATGGTCTCGGAGTGATTTTCGTCTTTTTTTCAAATCCTCAAAAATGATGAAAAATGGCATGCTATAGTATGCCGTCCGAAAAAAACGTATAACTTTGGCATGCTACTAGTCCTACATACTTACACCTAGAATCCCCATTCAAACCTATTTAGGTTCATCTTACGGTGGACATGTTTGCCTGCAAAGGAATCTTTGAAATGTTTCATAGTTTTAGAAATATAGTGCTTTCAAATTTGAGAAATTTATAATGGCAGATAGTGGCACGTCAAAAAATCTTTCACCTAGAAACTCCATTCACACGTTTTATAATTCAGCTTACTGTGGAACTTTTTACTTTGAAATGTTTTGTAGTTTCTGAGTTATTTAACTTAAACGCCCAATGCATTCTCAATGGCAATAGCACAAACTTTGGCATGCTACTAGTCCTACATACTTACACCTAGAAACCCCATTCAAACCTATTTAGGTTCATCTTACGGTGGACATGTTTGCCTGAAAAGGAATCTTTGAAATGTTTCATAGTTTTAGAAATATAGTGCTTTAAATTTGAGAAATTTATAATGGCAGATAGTGGCACGTCAAAAAATCTTTCACCTAGAAACTCCATTCACACGTTTTATAATTCAGCTTACTGTGGAGACACATGCTGGAACTTTTTACTTTGAAATGTTTTGTAGTTTCTGAGTTATTTAACTTAAACGCCCAATGCATTCTCAATGGCAATAGCACAAACTTTGGCATGCTACTAGTCCTACATACTTACACCTAGAAACCCCATTCAAACCTATTTAGGTTCTACGGTGGACATGTTTGCCTGAAAAATGGCATGCTATAGTATGCCGTCTGAGGCCATGGGCTGAACTTGAACCCACAACCTGTGGCTCACATAGACAGCAGCTTATCACAGAGTGCCACCATGCTCTCTGAGAATCTCCTCAGCTTTCCATCTCTTTCCAGTTCTCTCCTGGATGTTATTCTCCAAAACATGCTGCAGAGTGAAAGTAGGAGGAACTCAGCTGGATTTGAACTCACAACCTCTGGCTCACAGGGACGTCATCTTAACAAGGGTGCCACTGAGCTCTCAGTGATTTCTAGGTTGTAAGTTGTTCTTCTTGGTGTCACTTTTCAAATGGGGCCTTGGGATCATGTACAGAGCATTTGAATGGTGCTGTGCATCAAAGGTGTCTTTAGTGCTTTTAAGTGTCTGCTTGTGTTGGCTTTGATACTCTGGTACCTCTGCCCCGAGGGCAGCAGCCTGAAAAAAACTGTTCTTCAGTCTGCTTGTGTTAGCTTATAGGGGTGTGTGGGGAAAAGCGTGACGGAAAAGTGTGACGAAAAAGCGTGACGGAAAAGCGTGACGAAAAAGCGTGTTTTTCATCATTTTTGACCATGGGCTGTAGCCCATCTCAGACGGCATACTATAGCATGCTGTTTTTCATCATTTTTGAGGATTTGAAAAAAAGACGAAAATCACTCAAGACAATGGACTATAGCCCATGGTCTCGGAGTAATTTTAGTCTTTTTTTCAAATCCTCGTTTTTCATCATTTTTGACCATGGGCTGTAGCCCATCTCAGACGGCATACTATAGCATGCCGTTTTTCATCATTTTTTAGGATTTGAAAAAAAGACGAAAATCACTCAAGACAATGGACTATAGCCCATGGTCTTGGAGTGATTTTAGTCTTTTTTTCAAATCCTCGTTTTTCATCATTTTTGACCATGGGCTGTACCCCATCTCCGACGGTATACTATAGCATGCTGTTTTTCATCATTTTTGAGGATTTGAAAAAAAGACGAAAATCACTCGAGACAATGGACTATAGCCCATGGTCTCGGAGTGATTTTCGTATTTTTTTCAAATCCTCAAAAATGATGAAAAACGGCATGCTATAGTATGCCGTCCGAGGCCATGGGCTATAGCCCATGGTCTCGGAGTGATTTTCGTCTTTTTTTCAAATCCTCAAAAATGATGAAAAATGGCATGCTATAGTATGCCGTCCGAAAAAAACGTATAACTTTGGCATGCTACTAGTCCTACATACTTACACCTAGAATCCCCATTCAAACCTATTTAGGTTCATCTTACGGTGGACATGTTTGCCTGAAAAGGAATCTTTGAAATGTTTCATAGTTTTAGAAATATAGTGCTTTCAAATTTGAGAATTTTACAATGGGGCTCAATGGCAGATATTGGCACGTCATAAAAGCACTTTCACCTAGAAACTCCATTCACACTTTTTATAATTCAGCTTACTGTGGAGACACATGCTGGAACTTTTTACTTTGAAATGTTTTGTAGTTTCTGAGTTATTTAACTTAAACGCCCAATGCATTCTCAATGGCAATAGCACAAACTTTGGCATGCTACTAGTCCTACATACTTACACCTAGAAACCCCATTCAAACCTATTTAGGTTCATCTTACGGTGGACATGTTTGCCTGAAAAATGGCATGCTATAGTATGCCGTCTGAGGCCATGGGCTGAACTTGAACCCACAACCTGTGGCTCACATAGACAGCAGCTTATCACAGAGTGCCACCATGCTCTCTGAGAATCTCCTCAGCTTTCCATCTCTTTCCAGTTCTCTTCTGGATGTTATTCTCCAAAACATGCTGCAGAGTGAAAGTAGGAGGAACTCAGCTGGATTTGAACTCACAACCTCTGGCTCACAGGGATGTCATCTTAACAAGGGTGCCACTGAGCTCTCACTGATTTCTAGGTTGTAAGTTGTTCTTCTTGGTGTCACTTTTCAAATGGGGCCTTGGGATCATGTACAGAGCATTTGAATGGTGCTGTGCATCAAAGGTGTCTTTAGTGCTTTTAAGTGTCTGCTTGTGTTGGCTTTGATACTCTGGTACCTCTGCTCCGAGGGCAGCAGCCTGAAAAAAACTGTTCTTCAGTCTGCTTGTGTTAGCTTATAGGGGTGTGTGGGGCGTGACGGAAAAGTGTGACGAAAAAGCGTGACGGAAAAGCGTGACGAAAAAGCGTGTTTTTCATCATTTTTGACCATGGGCTGTAGCCCATCTCAGACGGCATACTATAGCATGCCGTTTTTCATAATTTTTTAGGATTTGAAAAAAAGACGAAAATCACTCAAGACAATGGACTATAGCCCATGGTCTTGGAGTGATTTTAGTCTTTTTTTCAAATCCTCGTTTTTCATCATTTTTGACCATGGGCTGTACCCCATCTCCGACGGTATACTATAGCATGCTGTTTTTCATCATTTTTGAGGATTTGAAAAAAAGACGAAAATCACTCGAGACAATGGACTATATATAGCCCATGGTCTCGGAGTGATTTTCGTCTTTTTTTCAAATCCTCAAAAATGATGAAAAACGGCATGCTATAGTATGCCGTCCGAGGCCATGGGCTATAGCCCATGGTCTCGGAGTGATTTTCGTCTTTTTTTCAAATCCTCAAAAATGATGAAAAATGGCATGCTATAGTATGCCGTCCGAAAAAAACGTATAACTTTGGCATGCTACTAGTCCTACATACTTACACCTAGAATCCCCATTCAAACCTATTTAGGTTCATCTTACGGTGGACATGTTTGCCTGCAAAGGAATCTTTGAAATGTTTCATAGTTTTAGAAATATAGTGCTTTCAAATTTGAGAAATTTATAATGGCAGATAGTGGCACGTCAAAAAATCTTTCACCTAGAAACTCCATTCACACGTTTTATAATTCAGCTTACTGTGGAACTTTTTACTTTGAAATGTTTTGTAGTTTCTGAGTTATTTAACTTAAACGCCCAATGCATTCTCAATGGCAATAGCACAAACTTTGGCATGCTACTAGTCCTACATACTTACACCTAGAAACCCCATTCAAACCTATTTAGGTTCATCTTACGGTGGACATGTTTGCCTGAAAAGGAATCTTTGAAATGTTTCATAGTTTTAGAAATATAGTGCTTTAAATTTGAGAAATTTATAATGGCAGATAGTGGCACGTCAAAAAATCTTTCACCTAGAAACTCCATTCACACGTTTTATAATTCAGCTTACTGTGGAGACACATGCTGGAACTTTTTACTTTGAAATGTTTTGTAGTTTCTGAGTTATTTAACTTAAACGCCCAATGCATTCTCAATGGCAATAGCACAAACTTTGGCATGCTACTAGTCCTACATACTTACACCTAGAAACCCCATTCAAACCTATTTAGGTTCTACGGTGGACATGTTTGCCTGAAAAATGGCATGCTATAGTATGCCGTCTGAGGCCATGGGCTGAACTTGAACCCACAACCTGTGGCTCACATAGACAGCAGCTTATCACAGAGTGCCACCATGCTCTCTGAGAATCTCCTCAGCTTTCCATCTCTTTCCAGTTCTCTCCTGGATGTTATTCTCCAAAACATGCTGCAGAGTGAAAGTAGGAGGAACTCAGCTGGATTTGAACTCACAACCTCTGGCTCACAGGGACGTCATCTTAACAAGGGTGCCACTGAGCTCTCAGTGATTTCTAGGTTGTAAGTTGTTCTTCTTGGTGTCACTTTTCAAATGGGGCCTTGGGATCATGTACAGAGCATTTGAATGGTGCTGTGCATCAAAGGTGTCTTTAGTGCTTTTAAGTGTCTGCTTGTGTTGGCTTTGATACTCTGGTACCTCTGCCCCGAGGGCAGCAGCCTGAAAAAAACTGTTCTTCAGTCTGCTTGTGTTAGCTTATAGGGGTGTGTGGGGAAAAGCGTGACGGAAAAGTGTGACGAAAAAGCGTGACGGAAAAGCGTGACGAAAAAGCGTGTTTTTCATCATTTTTGACCATGGGCTGTAGCCCATCTCAGACGGCATACTATAGCATGCTGTTTTTCATCATTTTTGAGGATTTGAAAAAAAGACGAAAATCACTCAAGACAATGGACTATAGCCCATGGTCTCGGAGTAATTTTAGTCTTTTTTTCAAATCCTCGTTTTTCATCATTTTTGACCATGGGCTGTAGCCCATCTCAGACGGCATACTATAGCATGCCGTTTTTCATCATTTTTTAGGATTTGAAAAAAAGACGAAAATCACTCAAGACAATGGACTATAGCCCATGGTCTTGGAGTGATTTTAGTCTTTTTTTCAAATCCTCGTTTTTCATCATTTTTGACCATGGGCTGTACCCCATCTCCGACGGTATACTATAGCATGCTGTTTTTCATCATTTTTGAGGATTTGAAAAAAAGACGAAAATCACTCGAGACAATGGACTATAGCCCATGGTCTCGGAGTGATTTTCGTATTTTTTTCAAATCCTCAAAAATGATGAAAAACGGCATGCTATAGTATGCCGTCCGAGGCCATGGGCTATAGCCCATGGTCTCGGAGTGATTTTCGTCTTTTTTTCAAATCCTCAAAAATGATGAAAAATGGCATGCTATAGTATGCCGTCCGAAAAAAACGTATAACTTTGGCATGCTACTAGTCCTACATACTTACACCTAGAATCCCCATTCAAACCTATTTAGGTTCATCTTACGGTGGACATGTTTGCCTGAAAAGGAATCTTTGAAATGTTTCATAGTTTTAGAAATATAGTGCTTTCAAATTTGAGAATTTTACAATGGGGCTCAATGGCAGATATTGGCACGTCATAAAAGCACTTTCACCTAGAAACTCCATTCACACTTTTTATAATTCAGCTTACTGTGGAGACACATGCTGGAACTTTTTACTTTGAAATGTTTTGTAGTTTCTGAGTTATTTAACTTAAACGCCCAATGCATTCTCAATGGCAATAGCACAAACTTTGGCATGCTACTAGTCCTACATACTTACACCTAGAAACCCCATTCAAACCTATTTAGGTTCATCTTACGGTGGACATGTTTGCCTGAAAAATGGCATGCTATAGTATGCCGTCTGAGGCCATGGGCTGAACTTGAACCCACAACCTGTGGCTCACATAGACAGCAGCTTATCACAGAGTGCCACCATGCTCTCTGAGAATCTCCTCAGCTTTCCATCTCTTTCCAGTTCTCTTCTGGATGTTATTCTCCAAAACATGCTGCAGAGTGAAAGTAGGAGGAACTCAGCTGGATTTGAACTCACAACCTCTGGCTCACAGGGATGTCATCTTAACAAGGGTGCCACTGAGCTCTCACTGATTTCTAGGTTGTAAGTTGTTCTTCTTGGTGTCACTTTTCAAATGGGGCCTTGGGATCATGTACAGAGCATTTGAATGGTGCTGTGCATCAAAGGTGTCTTTAGTGCTTTTAAGTGTCTGCTTGTGTTGGCTTTGATACTCTGGTACCTCTGCTCCGAGGGCAGCAGCCTGAAAAAAACTGTTCTTCAGTCTGCTTGTGTTAGCTTATAGGGGTGTGTGGGGCGTGACGGAAAAGTGTGACGAAAAAGCGTGACGGAAAAGCGTGACGAAAAAGCGTGTTTTTCATCATTTTTGACCATGGGCTGTAGCCCATCTCAGACGGCATACTATAGCATGCCGTTTTTCATCATTTTTTAGGATTTGAAAAAAAGACGAAAATCACTCAAGACAATGGACTATAGCCCATGGTCTTGGAGTGATTTTAGTCTTTTTTTCAAATCCTCGTTTTTCATAATTTTTGACCATGGGCTGTACCCCATCTCCGACGGTATACTATAGCATGCTGTTTTTCATCATTTTTGAGGATTTGAAAAAAAGACGAAAATCACTCGAGACAATGGACTATAGCCCATGGTCTCGGAGTGATTTTCGTCTTTTTTTCAAATCCTCAAAAATGATGAAAAACGGCATGCTATAGTATGCCGTCCGAGGCCATGGGCTATAGCCCATGGTCTCGGAGTGATTTTCGTCTTTTTTTCAAATCCTCAAAAATGATGAAAAATGGCATGCTATAGTATGCCGTCCGAAAAAAACGTATAACTTTGGCATGCTACTAGTCCTACATACTTACACCTAGAATCCCCATTCAAACCTATTTAGGTTCATCTTACGGTGGACATGTTTGCCCTGAAAAGGAATCTTTGAAATGTTTCATAGTTTTAGAAATATAGTGCTTTCAAATTTGAGAAATTTATAATGGCAGATAGTGGCACGTCAAAAAATCTTTCACCTAGAAACTCCATTCACACGTTTTATAATTCAGCTTACTGTGGAACTTTTTACTTTGAAATGTTTTGTAGTTTCTGAGTTATTTAACTTAAACGCCCAATGCATTCTCAATGGCAATAGCACAAACTTTGGCATGCTACTAGTCCTACATACTTACACCTAGAAACCCCATTCAAACCTATTTAGGTTCATCTTACGGTGGACATGTTTGCCTGAAAAGGAATCTTTGAAATGTTTCATAGTTTTAGAAATATAGTGCTTTAAATTTGAGAAATGTATAATGGCAGATAGTGGCACGTCAAAAAATCTTTCACCTAGAAACTCCATTCACACGTTTTATAATTCAGCTTACTGTGGAGACACATGCTGGAACTTTTTACTTTGAAATGTTTTGTAGTTTCTGAGTTATTTAACTTAAACGCCCAATGCATTCTCAATGGCAATAGCACAAACTTTGGCATGCTACTAGTCCTACATACTTACACCTAGAAACCCCATTCAAACCTATTTAGGTTCATCTTACGGTGGACATGTTTGCCTGAAAAATGGCATGCTATAGTATGCCGTCTGAGGCCATGGGCTGAACTTGAACCCACAACCTGTGGCTCACATAGACAGCAGCTTATCACAGAGTGCCACCATGCTCTCTGAGAATCTCCTCAGCTTTCCATCTCTTTCCAGTTCTCTTCTGGATGTTATTCTCCAAAACATGCTGCAGAGTGAAAGTAGGAGGAACTCAGCTGGATTTGAACTCACAACCTCTGGCTCACAGGGATGTCATCTTAACAAGGGTGCCACTGAGCTCTCACTGATTTCTAGGTTGTAAGTTGTTCTTCTTGGAGTCACTTTTCAAATGGGGCCTTGGGATCATGTACAGAGCATTTGAATGGTGCTGTGCATCAAAGGTGTCTTTAGTGCTTTTAAGTGTCTGCTTGTGTTGGCTTTGATACTCTGGTACCTCTGCTCCGAGGGCAGCAGCCTGAAAAAAACTGTTCTTCAGTCTGCTTGTGTTAGCTTATAGGGGTGTGTGGGGCGTGACGGAAAAGTGTGACGAAAAAGCGTGACGGAAAAGCGTGACGAAAAAGCGTGTTTTTCATCATTTTTGACCATGGGCTGTAGCCCATCTCAGACGGCATACTATAGCATGCCGTTTTTCATAATTTTTTAGGATTTGAAAAAAAGACGAAAATCACTCAAGACAATGGACTATAGCCCATGGTCTTGGAGTGATTTTAGTCTTTTTTTCAAATCCTCGTTTTTCATCATTTTTGACCATGGGCTGTACCCCATCTCCGACGGTATACTATAGCATGCTGTTTTTCATCATTTTTGAGGATTTGAAAAAAAGACGAAAATCACTCGAGACAATGGACTATAGCCCATGGTCTCGGAGTGATTTTCGTCTTTTTTTCAAATCCTCAAAAATGATGAAAAACGGCATGCTATAGTATGCCGTCCGAGGCCATGGGCTATAGCCCATGGTCTCGGAGTGATTTTCGTCTTTTTTTCAAATCCTCAAAAATGATGAAAAATGGCATGCTATAGTATGCCGTCCGAAAAAAACGTATAACTTTGGCATGCTACTAGTCCTACATACTTACACCTGGAATCCCCATTCAAACCTATTTAGGTTCATCTTACGGTGGACATGTTTGCCTGAAAAGGAATCTTTGAAATGTTTCATAGTTTTAGAAATATAGTGCTTTCAAATTTGAGAAATTTATAATGGCAGATAGTGGCACGTCAAAAAATCTTTCACCTAGAAACTCCATTCACACGTTTTATAATTCAGCTTACTGTGGAACTTTTTACTTTGAAATGTTTTGTAGTTTCTGAGTTATTTAACTTAAACGCCCAATGCATTCTCAATGGCAATAGCACAAACTTTGGCATGCTACTAGTCCTACATACTTACACCTAGAAACCCCATTCAAACCTATTTAGGTTCATCTTACGGTGGACATGTTTGCCTGAAAAGGAATCTTTGAAATGTTTCATAGTTTTAGAAATATAGTGCTTTAAATTTGAGAAATTTATAATGGCAGATAGTGGCACGTCAAAAAATCTTTCACCTAGAAACTCCATTCACACGTTTTATAATTCAGCTTACTGTGGAGACACATGCTGGAACTTTTTACTTTGAAATGTTTTGTAGTTTCTGAGTTATTTAACTTAAACGCCCAATGCATTCTCAATGGCAATAGCACAAACTTTGGCATGCTACTAGTCCTACATACTTACACCTAGAAACCCCATTCAAACCTATTTAGGTTCATCTTACGGTGGACATGTTTGCCTGAAAAATGGCATGCTATAGTATGCCGTCTGAGGCCATGGGCTGAACTTGAACCCACAACCTGTGGCTCACATAGACAGCAGCTTATCACAGAGTGCCACCATGCTCTCTGAGAATCTCCTCAGCTTTCCATCTCTTTCCAGTTCTCTTCTGGATGTTATTCTCCAAAACATGCTGCAGAGTGAAAGTAGGAGGAACTCAGCTGGATTTGAACTCACAACCTCTGGCTCACAGGGACGTCATCTTAACAAGGGTGCCACTGAGCTCTCAGTGATTTCTAGGTTGTAAGTTGTTCTTCTTGGTGTCACTTTTCAAATGGGGCCTTGGGATCATGTACAGAGTATTTGAATGGTGCTGTGCATCAAAGGTGTCTTTAGTGCTTTTAAGTGTCTGCTTGTGTTGGCTTTGATACTCTGGTACCTCTGCCCCGAGGGCAGCAGCCTGAAAAAAACTGTTCTTCAGTCTGCTTGTGTTAGCTTATAGGGGTGTGTGGGGAAAAGCGTGACGGAAAAGTGTGACGAAAAAGCGTGACGGAAAAGCGTGACGAAAAAGCGTGTTTTTCATAATTTTTGACCATGGGCTGTAGCCCATCTCAGACGGCATACTATAGCATGCTGTTTTTCATCATTTTTGAGGATTTGAAAAAAAGACGAAAATCACTCAAGACAATGGACTATAGCCCATGGTCTCGGAGTAATTTTAGTCTTTTTTTCAAATCCTCGTTTTTCATCATTTTTGACCATGGGCTGTAGCCCATCTCAGACGGCATACTATAGCATGCCGTTTTTCATCATTTTTTAGGATTTGAAAAAAAGACGAAAATCACTCAAGACAATGGACTATAGCCCATGGTCTTGGAGTGATTTTAGTCTTTTTTTCAAATCCTCGTTTTTCATCATTTTTGACCATGGGCTGTACCCCATCTCCGACGGTATACTATAGCATGCTGTTTTTCATCATTTTTGAGGATTTGAAAAAAAGACGAAAATCACTCGAGACAATGGACTATAGCCCATGGTCTCGGAGTGATTTTCGTATTTTTTTAAAATCCTCAAAAATGAGGAAAAACGGCATGCTATAGTATGCCGTCCGAGGCCATGGGCTATAGCCCATGGTCTCGGAGTGATTTTCGTCTTTTTTTCAAATCCTCAAAAATGATGAAAAATGGCATGCTATAGTATGCCGTCCGAAAAAAACGTATAACTTTGGCATGCTACTAGTCCTACATACTTACACCTAGAATCCCCATTCAAACCTATTTAGGTTCATCTTACGGTGGACATGTTTGCCTGAAAAGGAATCTTTGAAATGTTTCATAGTTTTAGAAATATAGTGCTTTCAAATTTGAGAATTTTACAATGGGGCTCAATGGCAGATATTGGCACGTCATAAAAGCACTTTCACCTAGAAACTCCATTCACATTTTTTATAATTCAGCTTACTGTGGAGACACATGCTGGAACTTTTTACTTTGAAATGTTTTGTAGTTTCTGAGTTATTTAACTTAAACGCCCAATGCATTCTCAATGGCAATAGCACAAACTTTGGCATGCTACTAGTCCTACATACTTACACCTAGAAACCCCATTCAAACCTATTTAGGTTCATCTTACGGTGGACATGTTTGCCTGAAAAATGGCATGCTATAGTATGCCGTCTGAGGCCATGGGCTGAACTTGAACCCACAACCTGTGGCTCACATAGACAGCAGCTTATCACAGAGTGCCACCATGCTCTCTGAGAATCTCCTCAGCTTTCCATCTCTTTCCAGTTCTCTTCTGGATGTTATTCTCCAAAACATGCTGCAGAGTGAAAGTAGGAGGAACTCAGCTGGATTTGAACTCACAACCTCTGGCTCACAGGGATGTCATCTTAACAAGGGTGCCACTGAGCTCTCACTGATTTCTAGGTTGTAAGTTGTTCTTCTTGGTGTCACTTTTCAAATGGGGCCTTGGGATCATGTACAGAGCATTTGAATGGTGCTGTGCATCAAAGGTGTCTTTAGTGCTTTTAAGTGTCTGCTTGTGTTGGCTTTGATACTCTGGTACCTCTGCTCCGAGGGCAGCAGCCTGAAAAAAACTGTTCTTCAGTCTGCTTGTGTTAGCTTATAGGGGTGTGTGGGGCGTGACGGAAAAGTGTGACGAAAAAGCGTGACGGAAAAGCGTGACGAAAAAGCGTGTTTTTCATCATTTTTGACCATGGGCTGTAGCCCATCTCAGACGGCATACTATAGCATGCCGTTTTTCATAATTTTTTAGGATTTGAAAAAAAGACGAAAATCACTCAAGACAATGGACTATAGCCCATGGTCTTGGAGTGATTTTAGTCTTTTTTCAAATCCTCGTTTTTCACCATTTTTGACCATGGGCTGTACCCCATCTCCGACGGTATACTATAGCATGCTGTTTTTCATCATTTTTGAGGATTTGAAAAAAAGACGAAAATCACTCGAGACAATGGACTATAGCCCATGGTCTCGGAGTGATTTTCGTCTTTTTTTCAAATCCTCAAAAATGATGAAAAACGGCATGCTATAGTATGCCGTCCGAGGCCATGGGCTATAGCCCATGGTCTCGGAGTGATTTTCGTCTTTTTTTCAAATTCTCAAAAATGATGAAAAATGGCATGCTATAGTATGCCGTCCGAAAAAAACGTATAACTTTGGCATGCTACTAGTCCTACATACTTACACCTAGAATCCCCATTCAAACCTATTTAGGTTCATCTTACGGTGGACATGTTTGCCTGAAAAGGAATCTTTGAAATGTTTCATAGTTTTAGAAATATAGTGCTTTCAAATTTGAGAAATTTATAATGGCAGATAGTGGCACGTCAAAAAATCTTTCACCTAGAAACTCCATTCACACGTTTTATAATTCAGCTTACTGTGGAACTTTTTACTTTGAAATGTTTTGTAGTTTCTGAGTTATTTAACTTAAACGCCCAATGCATTCTCAATGGCAATAGCACAAACTTTGGCATGCTACTAGTCCTACATACTTACACCTAGAAACCCCATTCAAACCTATTTAGGTTCATCTTACGGTGGACATGTTTGCCTGAAAAGGAATCTTTGAAATGTTTCATAGTTTTAGAAATATAGTGCTTTAAATTTGAGAAATTTATAATGGCAGATAGTGGCACGTCAAAAAATCTTTCACCTAGAAACTCCATTCACACGTTTTATAATTCAGCTTACTGTGGAGACACATGCTGGAACTTTTTACTTTGAAATGTTTTGTAGTTTCTGAGTTATTTAACTTAAACGCCCAATGCATTCTCAATGGCAATAGCACAAACTTTGGCATGCTACTAGTCCTACATACTTACACCTAGAAACCCCATTCAAACCTATTTAGGTTCTACGGTGGACATGTTTGCCTGAAAAATGGCATGCTATAGTATGCCGTCTGAGGCCATGGGCTGAACTTGAACCCACAACCTGTGGCTCACATAGACAGCAGCTTATCACAGAGTGCCACCATGCTCTCTGAGAATCTCCTCAGCTTTCCATCTCTTTCCAGTTCTCTCCTGGATGTTATTCTCCAAAACATGCTGCAGAGTGAAAGTAGGAGGAACTCAGCTGGATTTGAACTCACAACCTCTGGCTCACAGGGACGTCATCTTAACAAGGGTGCCACTGAGCTCTCAGTGATTTCTAGGTTGTAAGTTGTTCTTCTTGGTGTCACTTTTCAAATGGGGCCTTGGGATCATGTACAGAGCATTTGAATGGTGCTGTGCATCAAAGGTGTCTTTAGTGCTTTTAAGTGTCTGCTTGTGTTGGCTTTGATACTCTGGTACCTCTGCCCCGAGGGCAGCAGCCTGAAAAAAACTGTTCTTCAGTCTGCTTGTGTTAGCTTATAGGGGTGTGTGGGGAAAAGCGTGACGGAAAAGTGTGACGAAAAAGCGTGACGGAAAAGCGTGACGAAAAAGCGTGTTTTTCATCATTTTTGACCATGGGCTGTAGCCCATCTCAGACGGCATACTATAGCATGCTGTTTTTCATCATTTTTGAGGATTTGAAAAAAAGACGAAAATCACTCAAGACAATGGACTATAGCCCATGGTCTCGGAGTAATTTTAGTCTTTTTTTCAAATCCTCGTTTTTCATCATTTTTGACCATGGGCTGTAGCCCATCTCAGACGGCATACTATAGCATGCCGTTTTTCATCATTTTTTAGGATTTGAAAAAAAGACGAAAATCACTCAAGACAATGGACTATAGCCCATGGTCTTGGAGTGATTTTAGTCTTTTTTTCAAATCCTCGTTTTTCATCATTTTTGACCATGGGCTGTACCCCATCTCCGACGGTATACTATAGCATGCTGTTTTTCATCATTTTTGAGGATTTGAAAAAAAGACGAAAATCACTCGAGACAATGGACTATAGCCCATGGTCTCGGAGTGATTTTCGTCTTTTTTTCAAATCCTCAAAAATGATGAAAAACGGCATGCTATAGTATGCCGTCCGAGGCCATGGGCTATAGCCCATGGTCTCGGAGTGATTTTCGTCTTTTTTTCAAATCCTCAAAAATGATGAAAAATGGCATGCTATAGTATGCCGTCCGAAAAAAACGTATAACTTTGGCATGCTACTAGTCCTACATACTTACACCTAGAATCCCCATTCAAACCTATTTAGGTTCATCTTACGGTGGACATGTTTGCCTGAAAAGGAATCTTTGAAATGTTTCATAGTTTTAGAAATATAGTGCTTTCAAATTTGAGAAATGTATAATGGCAGATAGTGGCACGTCAAAAAATCTTTCACCTAGAAACTCCATTCACACGTTTTATAATTCAGCTTACTGTGGAACTTTTTACTTTGAAATGTTTTGTAGTTTCTGAGTTATTTAACTTAAACGCCCAATGCATTCTCAATGGCAATAGCACAAACTTTGGCATGCTACTAGTCCTACATACTTACACCTAGAAACCCCATTCAAACCTATTTAGGTTCATCTTACGGTGGACATGTTTGCCTGAAAAGGAATCTTTGAAATGTTTCATAGTTTTAGAAATATAGTGCTTTAAATTTGAGAAATGTATAATGGCAGATAGTGGCACGTCAAAAAATCTTTCACCTAGAAACTCCATTCACACGTTTTATAATTCAGCTTACTGTGGAGACACATGCTGGAACTTTTTACTTTGAAATGTTTTGTAGTTTCTGAGTTATTTAACTTAAACGCCCAATGCATTCTCAATGGCAATAGCACAAACTTTGGCATGCTACTAGTCCTACATACTTACACCTAGAAACCCCATTCAAACCTATTTAGGTTCATCTTACGGTGGAAATGTTTGCCTGAAAAATGGCATGCTATAGTATGCCGTCTGAGGCCATGGGCTGAACTTGAACCCACAACCTGTGGCTCACATAGACAGCAGCTTATCACAGAGTGCCACCATGCTCTCTGAGAATCTCCTCAGCTTTCCATCTCTTTCCAGTTCTCTTCTGGATGTTATTCTCCAAAACATGCTGCAGAGTGAAAGTAGGAGGAACTCAGCTGGATTTGAACTCACAACCTCTGGCTCACAGGGATGTCATCTTAACAAGGGTGCCACTGAGCTCTCACTGATTTCTAGGTTGTAAGTTGTTCTTCTTGGTGTCACTTTTCAAATGGGGCCTTGGGATCATGTACAGAGCATTTGAATGGTGCTGTGCATCAAAGGTGTCTTTAGTGCTTTTAAGTGTCTGCTTGTGTTGGCTTTGATACTCTGGTACCTCTGCTCCGAGGGCAGCAGCCTGAAAAAAACTGTTCTTCAGTCTGCTTGTGTTAGCTTATAGGGGTGTGTGGGGCGTGACGGAAAAGTGTGACGAAAAAGCGTGACGGAAAAGCGTGACGAAAAAGCGTGTTTTTCATCATTTTTGACCATGGGCTGTAGCCCATCTCAGACGGCATACTATAGCATGCCGTTTTTCATAATTTTTTAGGATTTGAAAAAAAGACGAAAATCACTCAAGACAATGGACTATAGCCCATGGTCTTGGAGTGATTTTAGTCTTTTTTTCAAATCCTCGTTTTTCATCATTTTTGACCATGGGCTGTACCCCATCTCCGACGGTATACTATAGCATGCTGTTTTTCATCATTTTTGAGGATTTGAAAAAAAGACGAAAATCACTCGAGACAATGGACTATAGCCCATGGTCTCGGAGTGATTTTCGTCTTTTTTTCAAATCCTCAAAAATGATGAAAAACGGCATGCTATAGTATGCCGTCCGAGGCCATGGGCTATAGCCCATGGTCTCGGAGTGATTTTCGTCTTTTTTTCAAATCCTCAAAAATGATGAAAAATGGCATGCTATAGTATGCCGTCCGAAAAAAACGTATAACTTTGGCATGCTACTAGTCCTACATACTTACACCTAGAATCCCCATTCAAACCTATTTAGGTTCATCTTACGGTGGACATGTTTGCCTGAAAAGGAATCTTTGAAATGTTTCATAGTTTTAGAAATATAGTGCTTTCAAATTTGAGAAATTTATAATGGCAGATAGTGGCACGTCAAAAAATCTTTCACCTAGAAACTCCATTCACACGTTTTATAATTCAGCTTACTGTGGAACTTTTTACTTTGAAATGTTTTGTAGTTTCTGAGTTATTTAACTTAAACGCCCAATGCATTCTCAATGGCAATAGCACAAACTTTGGCATGCTACTAGTCCTACATACTTACACCTAGAAACCCCATTCAAACCTATTTAGGTTCATCTTACGGTGGACATGTTTGCCTGAAAAGGAATCTTTGAAATGTTTCATAGTTTTAGAAATATAGTGCTTTAAATTTGAGAAATTTATAATGGCAGATAGTGGCACGTCAAAAAATCTTTCACCTAGAAACTCCATTCACACGTTTTATAATTCAGCTTACTGTGGAGACACATGCTGGAACTTTTTACTTTGAAATGTTTTGTAGTTTCTGAGTTATTTAACTTAAACGCCCAATGCATTCTCAATGGCAATAGCACAAACTTTGGCATGCTACTAGTCCTACATACTTACACCTAGAAACCCCATTCAAACCTATTTAGGTTCATCTTACGGTGGACATGTTTGCCTGAAAAATGGCATGCTATAGTATGCCGTCTGAGGCCATGGGCTGAACTTGAACCCACAACCTGTGGCTCACATAGACAGCAGCTTATCACAGAGTGCCACCATGCTCTCTGAGAATCTCCTCAGCTTTCCATCTCTTTCCAGTTCTCTTCTGGATGTTATTCTCCAAAACATGCTGCAGAGTGAAAGTAGGAGGAACTCAGCTGGATTTGAACTCACAACCTCTGGCTCACAGGGACGTCATCTTAACAAGGGTGCCACTGAGCTCTCAGTGATTTCTAGGTTGTAAGTTGTTCTTCTTGGTGTCACTTTTCAAATGGGGCCTTGGGATCATGTACAGAGTATTTGAATGGTGCTGTGCATCAAAGGTGTCTTTAGTGCTTTTAAGTGTCTGCTTGTGTTGGCTTTGATACTCTGGTACCTCTGCCCCGAGGGCAGCAGCCTGAAAAAAACTGTTCTTCAGTCTGCTTGTGTTAGCTTATAGGGGTGTGTGGGGAAAAGCGTGACGGAAAAGTGTGACGAAAAAGCGTGACGGAAAAGCGTGACGAAAAAGCGTGTTTTTCATCATTTTTGACCATGGGCTGTAGCCCATCTCAGACGGCATACTATAGCATGCTGTTTTTCATCATTTTTGAGGATTTGAAAAAAAGACGAAAATCACTCAAGACAATGGACTATAGCCCATGGTCTCGGAGTAATTTTAGTCTTTTTTTCAAATCCTCGTTTTTCATCATTTTTGACCATGGGCTGTACCCCATCTCAGACGGCATACTATAGCATGCCGTTTTCCATCATTTTTTAGGATTTGAAAAAAAGACGAAAATCACTCAAGACAATGGACTATAGCCCATGGTCTTGGAGTGATTTTAGTCTTTTTTTCAAATCCTCGTTTTTCATCATTTTTGACCATGGGCTGTACCCCATCTCAGACGGCATACTATAGCAAGCCGTTTTTCATCATTTTTTAGGATTTGAAAAAAAGACGAAAATCACTCGAGACAATGAACTATAGCCCATGGCCTCGGAGTGATTTTCGTCTTTTTTTCAAATCCTCAAAAATGATGAAAAACGGCATGCTATAGTATGCCGTCCGAGGCCATGGGCTATAGCCCATGGTCTCGGAGTGATTTTCGTCTTTTTTTCAAATCCTCCAAAATCATGAAAAACGACATGCTATAGTATGCCGTCCGAAGCCATGAACTATAGTATGTCGTTTTTTCATGATTTTCATCTTTTTTTCAAATAGTCCAAAATCACGAAAAACGACATGCTATAGTATGCCGCCCGAAATAAATTATAACTTTGGCATGCGACTAGTCCTACATACTTACACCTAGAATCCCCATTCAAACCTTTTTAGGTTCATCTTACGGTGGACATGTTTGCCTGAAAAGGAATCTTTGAAATGTTTCATAGTTTTAGAAATATAGTGCTTTAAATGTGAGAAATTTATAATGGCAGATAGTGGCACGTCAAAATCACTTTCGCCTAGAAACTCCATTCACACGTTTTATAATTCAGCTTACTGTGGAGACACATGCTGGAACTTTTTACTTTGAAATGTTTTGTAGTTTCTGAGTTATTTAACTTTAACGCCCAATGCATTCTCAATGGCAATAGCACAAACTTTGGCATGCTACTAGTCCTACATACTTACACCTAGAAACCACATTCAAGCCTACTTAGGTTCATCTTACGGTGGACATGTTTGCCTGAAAAGGAATCTTTGAAATGCTTCATAGTTTTAGGAATATAGTGCTTTCAAATTTGAGAATTTTACAATGGGGCTCAATGGCAGATATTGGCACGTCAAAAAAGCACTTTCACCTAGAAACTCCATTCACACTTTTTATAATTCAGCTTACTGTGGAGACACATGCTGGAACTTTTTACTTTGAAATGTTTTGTAGTTTCTGAGTTATTTAACTTTAACGCCCAATGCATTCTCAATGGCAATAGCACAAACTTTGGCATGCTACTAGTCCTACATACTTACACCTAGAAACCCCATTCAAGCCTACTTAGGTTCATCTTACAGTGGACATGTTTGCCTGAAAAGGAATCTTTGAAATGTTTCATAGTTTTAGAAATATAGTGCTTTTAAATTTGAGAAATTCAGAATGGGGGTCAATGGCAGATTTTGGCAAGTAAAGATTTGAGTGGTGTTTGAACCCACTATCTCCAGATCATGCAGCCAGTGTGCTAAGTCACTGATCTACTTGCTACCTGCCACAATGCAGTCTGCTGTTCCCTTTGAGTACAACATTGATACAAAAATAAAATACAAAAAATAAAATAACAGGAGATTTGTCTATTGTTTATTTTGCTGTTGTTTATCTCTAGACGCTCGAATGTTTATGAACCACAATGGAAACAAGTCTCTGGCTCTTCTGTCATTATCTATTCGGCCTTTTAAGAACAGCATGCACAGTGGCTCACTGGGTACAGAGCCTGTCTGGTAATCAGGAGGCTGCAGGTTCAAGTCCTGGCTCTGACATAGTGTCCCAAAATCATGAAAATATGACATAATATATTATGCCGTCCCAAACCATGGACTATAGTATGTCGTTTTTTCATGATTTTCATCTTTTTTTCAAATCCTCCAAAATCATGAAAAACGACATGCTATAGTATGCCGTCCGAAAAAAATTATAACTTTGGCATGCTACTAGTCCTACATACTTACACCTAGAATCCCCATTCAAACCTATTTAGGTTCATCTTACGGTGGACATGTTTGCCTGAAAAGGAATCTTTGAAATGTTTCATAGTTTTAGAAATATTGTGCTTTAAATGTGAGAAATTTATAATGGCAGATAGTGGCACGTCAAAATCACTTTCGCCTAGAAACTCCATTCACACGTTTTATAATTCAGCTTACTGTGGAGACACATGCTGGAACTTTTTACTTTGAAATGTTTTGTAGTTTCTGAGTTATTTAACTTTAACGCCCAATGCATTCTCAATGGCAATAGCACAAACTTTGGCATGCTACTAGTCCTACATACTTACACCTAGAAACCACATTCAAGCCTACTTAGGTTCATCTTACGGTGGACATGTTTGCCTGAAAAGGAATCTTTGAAATGTTTCATAGTTTTAGAAATATAGTGCTTTTAAATTTGAGAAATTCAGAATGGGGGTCAATGGCAGATTTTGGCAAGTAAAGATTTGAGTGGTGTTTGAACCCACTATCTCCAGATCATGCAGCCAGTGTGCTAAGTCACTGATCTACTTGCTACCTGCCACAATGCAGTCTGCTGTTCCCTTTGAGTACAACATTGATACAAAAATAAAATACAAAAAATAAAATAACAGGAGATTTGTCTATTGTTTATTTTGCTGTTGTTTATCTCTAGACGCTCGAATGTTTATGAACCACAATGGAAACAAGTCTTTGGCTCTTCTGTCATTATCTATTCGGCCTTTTAAGAACAGCATGCACAGTGGCTCACTGGGTACAGAGCCTGTCTGGTAATCAGGAGGCTGCAGGTTCAAGTCCTGGCTCTGACATAGTGTCCCAAAATCATGAAAATATGACATAATATATTATGCCGTCCCAAACCATGGACTATAGTATGTCGTTTTTTCATGATTTTCATCTTTTTTTCAAATCCTCCAAAATCATGAAAAACGACATGCTATAGTATGCCGTCCGAAAAAAATTATAACTTTGGCATGCTACTAGTCCTACATACTTACACCTAGAATCCCCATTCAAACCTATTTAGGTTCATCTTACGGTGGACATGTTTGCCTGAAAAGGAATCTTTGAAATGTTTCATAGTTTTAGAAATATTGTGCTTTAAATGTGAGAAATTTATAATGGCAGATAGTGGCACGTCAAAATCACTTTCGCCTAGAAACTCCATTCACACGTTTTATAATTCAGCTTACTGTGGAGACACATGCTGGAACTTTTTACTTTGAAATGTTTTGTAGTTTCTGAGTTATTTAACTTTAACGCCCAATGCATTCTCAATGGCAATAGCACAAACTTTGGCATGCTACTAGTCCTACATACTTACACCTAGAAACCACATTCAAGCCTACTTAGGTTCATCTTACGGTGGACATGTTTGCCTGAAAAGGAATCTTTGAAATGTTTCATAGTTTTAGAAATATAGTGCTTTTAAATTTGAGAAATTCAGAATGGGGGTCAATGGCAGATTTTGGCAAGTAAAGATTTGAGTGGGGTTTGACTTTGAACCCACAATCTCCAGATCATGCAGCCAGTGTGCTAAGTCACTGATCTACTTGCTACCTGCCACAATACAGTCTGCTGTTCCCTTTGAGTACAACATTGATACAAAAATAAAATACAAAAAATAAAATAACAGGAGATTTGTCTATTGTTTCTTTTGCTGTTGTTTATCTCTAGAGTAGACGTTCGAATGTTTATGAACCACAATGGAAACAAGTCTCTGGCTCTTCTGTCATTATCTATTCAGCCTTTTAAGAACAGCATGCACAGTGGCTCACTGGGTACAGAGCCTGCCTGGGAATCAGGAGGCTGCAGGTTCAAGTCCTGGCTCTGACATAGTGTCCCAAAAGTTCCAGTGCTTTACTGAATAAGCCGGCAGGGCACCGCAGGGAGTTGCACCCCATCCCAGTAAACCAGGAGTAACATACTACCAGAGTCATTTGCCATGTCCTTCCTTGCATGTGAATGTTCTTGTATATATATCATAGAACATGTAGGAAAAGATAGATTTATACTTACCAGTGTTTCCTCTGGGATGAAGCTGAAGAAGGTGTCTTAAACATTACAAAGGACATCCCATATCCTTCTGGGCTTGCTGCTGGATCAAAACTTCAGCAGTAGCAAAATAACAAAATGAGAATAAACTTCCACAATGGGAGCATAACACTGGTGTACTGAAACAACACTGGTGTACTGAAACAATCATTTATGACCCCCCCCCCACACACACACCTAAGATAGGGTGTCATGTGTCAAACTTTAGACTTGACATCTAACCACTATAGCATCGTTATTCTGAGGGGAATATTCATCAAGAATAGCAGAAGAATAGCATGATGAATTCCAATTATTAGCCAATTATTCTGCAACACCCCTGGAACAACACTCAGGGATCCATCACCTAAGCATTAGCAACAACTAATTATTCAACTTATTATTCATTTCATCACAAACACAAACACCCCTGGAACAACATTCAGGGATCCATCACCTAAGCATTAGCAACAACTAATTATTCAACTTATTATTCATTTCATCACAAACACAAAGATGATGTAGGCTCCACAAAAATGAAGCAAATCAAGTCATTCAACAAAATATAAATGAGGCTGAATATGTTTGCAAATGGTTAATTCCTACTATTCGTTGCCATTTCAGCCTAGTAACTTTTTCAAAACAATTTTTTAAATTATTTTCTGAAAGAGGACATGTTCAGCTGTCAGAAAAATATATTTGTCCATTTTTACATGGAAAACTTGGAATAATGCATTCATTATTCCAAGTTTTCCATGTAAAAATCTGTTGACACTGTAACAGGGAGGACAAATGTTGGACATAACAGGGGGGACATTTTTATGCTAAAGATGGACATTACTCCTCATGAAGAATATGGTAAGATTAAGATTAAGTTTAGATTTTAATATATATTTATCAACCATATTTTCAGAATTAATTTCCTCTATAATTATGCAACCTAAAACATAAACAAAACATAAAAAAGGCAAATTATACAGTGATACTTATATGCTAGTGAAAATATATGCTACTTTCTGAAGTCATTTGGCTAGAGAAATAGTCAGGGGACATTTACGGATTTATGGATTTACATCAGTGTAACATGGGGGACAGTAAGGGACAAAATTGATTTCAAGATTTTAAGCAGTAAAATTACATTTATCACAATTAATAACATTTAGTGGGAAGCATTAGAACAATACTATATAATAAGATTTCAATTTTTTGATTGTTTGAATTTGATTAGATATAATTTGTAACTGAAGCTGAAAAAACATGCAGGGGACATGGCATTTTAGGAATACCTCTATTCAAATCAAAGGGATTATTGTCTCCACCAGGCCAAGGCATGTTTTGTCCGTCCGTCCGTCCTATTTAAGACGTATCACCCACATGATTATAGAGATCATACTTGATGGAAATCAAGTCAACAATTTATAGAAACACAAGTAGGCCTATGTGCTGCTTTTCTTTAAGGTGAAAAAGGTAAGTAAAATCTATTAATTATATTATATTTCCAAACTGATTCCACCATATTTCACAGGCCCTCAGCCCCCCAGCTCAGCTCAGCCTCTCTCTCTCTCTCTCTCTCTCATAGGCTACTGTATCCACGTTTTTCCCCGCCAACGTACTGGGGCACACTGTGTGTCACCGTCTCCACACCATAGCGCAAAACTTTCTTAAGCTGCGCACTTCTTAAGCTGCGCGCAGCTTAAAGCTTGAGTTTTTAGACAGCTGGTGGATGGAAATTAAGCTCCACCTCCGCGGAAGACTTGAGCGGAGGAGAGCGTTTCCGGGAATCTGGCCGTCGCGCAAGTATTCGGCGGAGGTGGAGCTTAATTTCCATCCACCAGCTGTCTAAAAACTCAAGCTTTAAGCAGCGCGCAGCCGAGAACGTGCGCAGCTCTTTTGACCATGTGGCAGCACCTTGTCACCGTCTCCACACCATAGCGCAAAACTTTCTTAAGCTGCGCACTTCTTAAGCTGCGCGCAGCTTAAAGCTTGAGTTTTTAGACAGCTGGTGGATGGAAAGGAAGCTCCACCTCCGCGGAAGACTTGAGCGGAGGAGAGCGTTTCCGGGAATCTGGCCGTCGCGCAAGAATTCAGCGGAGGCGGAGCTTAATTTCCATCCACCAGCTGTCTAAAAACTCAAGCTTTAAGCAGCGCGCAGCCGAGAACGTGCGCAGCTCTTTTGACCGTGTGGCAGCGGCTAGAGCTTTGCTTCCTTCAGGCAGTGTTGCCATGTCTGCTTATTATAAGCAACCTTTGACTTTTCTGTAAAGTCACTTGCAAATAAATTATTGGTAGTTGCTGGCCTGGTTGATGTTTTTTGGGGCTTGATTCCAAGTGTACAGTAGTTGCTTATTTGGGCTTGCTTCCTAATGTTGTTTAAACCAGTGGTTCCCAAATTTCTTCACGTCAAGGAACCCCAGATGAATATGTAATTGTCTACAGACATCTGAAATATTTTGTGCCTTTATTAAAATGTTTAAAAAAATATTCAAAATATTTCGATTTATTCTCAATGTGTTTGTTTTAAATAACAGATGTACAACCTCACAATGTGTCGCTGTGAGCTTGTAGATCAGCTATTTTCATTTGTGCTTGTTTTCATAGACCTGGCCACTTGTTTGTCTTGCAAAACTGGCAACACAGCAAGAGAAAGAGGAACTTATGCACACACAAACGCAAAGACTTATGGGCTATATGAAAAAGGTGGATAGTGTTAGTGGTTTTTCTGATTTATTTACTTATGTATTTATTTATTTCAGGATAGTAATGTATATATGATCATGCATGCATCATGACATCATGTGACATCAGGAATGGAGATCCCTGATGTATGGAGATCCCTGATGTCATCAATATTAAGCCCATATATGGAGATCCCTGATGTCATCAATATTGGCCAACAACTCTACATCTGACCTCAGTCAAACCTCAAACCATATATATGGAGCTGACCTGTTCTGAGTGACATTCCATATGTTGATCCTTCCTCTTCGATGTCTGCCTTTTGACTGATACCTGTCCATAAACTCTAACATTTAAACTAGAGTTGTCAACATGCCCACCATCGAGACTTTTAACTCTCGCCTTAAGACCCACCTTTACACCTTGGCTTTTAATTCCGTTTGAGTTCTGTGTTTTTGTTTGGCTTTGTTATGTGTGTTTTTGCCGTTTTCTGTTTTAGCTTTACAGTGTATTTAGCTTTTAACTTTCTGTACAGCACTTTGTAAACCCTGAGTTGTGAAATGTGCAATATAAATAAAGTGGATTGGATTGGAGAGCGCTGGCGCTTTGGCATGGGGGGTCAGATCAACATATGGAATGAATTCTGTACTGGGAGCGTGTCTTGAGTGTACAAGGTTTGATGAGGTCAGATCAACAAATGGAATGTCAGAACAGGTCAGCTCCATATGGAGATCTAAGGGTGGCAGCGGGGGCAGTGTCTTGAGTGCAGGGTTTGATGAGGACCCAGTTAGGCAATTGGTTTACAATAAAGAGTGTTTTTGAAAACTTGACCTGTCATCCTGGGAGAGTTTATAACAGCACAGCCGGGAGGTAAAAGTTTGGTGAAAGCAGAAGACTCAACCCGTTGTATCCAGGTTTCCGTCAGAAAGAGGATATCCAATGCGTGAGATGAGAAAAAGTTATTCAGGATGAAAGTCTTATTACTCACCGATCTAGCAACGCCGTTGCAACATACAGCTAGTTGTCACGGGGGGATCCGCGGCGAGGCGGGAGAGGGCGCAGGCCAAGGAGCTCTCCATACGGATCGACAACAGGTAGCAGCCAGATGTGGACCAGGGCGGGGGCACGCCGAAAGGCGATGCAGCGAAGACACGCTCCATAATCCGGTGGAACACTGCGGGAAAGCAGGACCGATTCAGGGGACAGCGCAAGCTTTGACCCGGACTAGCCGGCCAGCTCGCGTCCCTCTGCGCTTGTGGCGTTTACGCCTCCGGGGGGAATCCTTCGCGTGCCACAGGTCAGGGGCGGCAGGTTCCTATAACGGCAGTGGGGCACAGGAGAACAAACAACAGTAGAACACTCAGCCTCACACAGCCTCAGACAGCCAGCCAGCCACACGGCGCCATCATGACCTGGGTCTGCTGCCATTCCAAAGCTCCAGCGCTCGCCCAGCAGTCTGCTGTCAGCGGATGCGTGCACGCGACCTCGCCCTTTAGGGCGATGCTTAGTGACTTCGTCGCCCTTTAGGGGAGGTCGCTTCTCGCCCTCAGGCGTCTTACTGGTCTTATGTGCAAAATACAGTCACTCGCTGGCACATACTCTGGCTGGCATACAAAGTGCTGGTGCCTGTGCCATTTACTGTATGTTTACTTGTATAAATCTGTGTGCGCCTATTGTCCTCATAAGAATAATGTCGCCTGTGGCACGGTTACATTTAAATCCTCATCTGTTTGGGATAAACCCCACATTCAGCAACTCTCGTTCAAAAACTGAACGGCAACCCACGTTAACAATGTCTACAAGAGGAATTTATAACAATTTTGACTGTTTTGAGACACAGGCAAGGCAGTGTTTCGCCGTATGTGATGGAATTCATTCCATCTTCTATCTAGTCCAGCCCTGCCAAGTCCATCTTATCTAGTTTCGCCCATCACATCTACTGTAGGCCCAGTGTCGGCTGACTGATCGATAGACCACTTAGCGTCCGCTACACATCCCGGTTATTTGACCTGCCCGAGCTGTAGGAATGGGTACACAATCCAATAAGTATTGAGCCGCTGAGCAACGGAGGCGGGCTCATCGTCTTGAGGAACTTCCTCATCCTTGAATGGTTTTCTCATGGTCAGAGAGATAAAGCCTGTCTCATTTAGTCATTATGACATTATGGTGAGATAATGGAATATGGCTCAGTATCGATCATGCACTGTGAAACACGTGATAAGGGATACCAGTTTAGCCTGTACAGGTATATTGAGTTAATATTCAGTACACTCACATAGCCTACTTCTTAATATATGTGTAGCCCTGATTAGGGATGTCCCGATCACGTTATTTTGCTCCCGATCCTATTCCGAGTATCTGCCAATACCGATTTTTCCCGATCCGATATTTACATTTTTATAGGACATTTATGCCATATCACAATAGTACAATTATTACAATCCAGTTGGTCTAGGGGTGGAAAAGGATGCAATATAGGTGGCAAGTGAAGTTTTACTTTATTATAGGACTTTTATAGGCTCTTTTAAGGTCAAGGTCAAGTTTACAGAATTTTAAGGATTTCAAACCTATATGAAGCAAAGTGTCTTTTACAATAAAAATAATATGGAGCAACTCAAAGAAACAATCAAAAATAATCTTGTCCTCACCTTTAAAATAAAGAAAGCACTGGCTTGCCTAGCAAACTCGAAATGAAAAGGGTTATAAAAGGTGTAAAGGCTAGCACACTGGCTGCACGGACTCACCTATCCAAAAGGTGGCCTTTACAATAAGCAGGCTCTCATATTTTACTTAGCTGAATAGCAGTACTGACTCTTGCAACTTTCACAGTTTAAGCATAACATGTGTTCAGTTCTGAACCAAGGGGAAACTGCAGCCACACTAAACATTCAGTGGACCAACATTATGGACATCACAGACCTCAATTAATTTAGACCTCACAGCTCTGGACAGCGTGCACACAGCTACTGCAAACTGTTACACACTGTCAAGGAGCACAGGTGCTAACACTTGTTGAAATAGTGGGGATGACGGCAGATGATTGGTACAGGCTTGATTGGAGGCAAGGCGTAGCAACAGGTAGGTCTCCTCCCACACATGGCAACAGGACCTAGAAAGCTGATGTCAGTGTTCCACTCTCCAACCATACATGAATGCATAGGCCATATAGATAAATATAATGTGAATAATATAAAATATGGTTTTTGTCATGAAAAAAGAAAGAAAACAAAAACAATATTTGGAGATTTAAATGTCTAGAAACTATAATTGACTAATGTGATGCAATACAAATGAAAAAGAAAATAGTGAAATAATAAAACTACCCTAGAGTCGGGATTGGAAATTGTGTGTGAAAGATTAGTTCTCCAACACATTACATTTGCAAAACATGCTTGACAACAACAATCTTAAGTTATATAACAGTCCAACCCTTTCAAAGAAAGCTCAAGCTGCTATTTGAATCATTCTCCTCCTCATGTTGTAATTCATTGATTTCATTCCCCTTTTCCTCTCCCCCCATGCCTTCTCGCTTCTGTTCCCCACAATGCTTTCCTCCATCTCTGCCTAGATGCACAGAAGGCTGTAATTCACTTTTGCTAATGTGGCTCTGCAGAATCCATTGAGGCACATAAAATTATGAAATACTTCCTGGGCACTTTGGATCCCCCAGCTCCCATCTGCCTAAAACTCACATGATCCTCTACAGCCTTTGGCCTTCATGATAGAATTAAACCCCTCCACCCCACTGACCAGCTGTTTACCATCCCCTACTAGCTATAGCTGTTGCCATTTACGTATGTTATTTATGCCAAAGACCCGCAGACCCCCATCTGAAAATATGTTGTGCATGCAGTGCAGTTAAAAATAGCAGATCTGCAAGCTCACAACAACATGTTGCATGACCACTGGGGACTGAACTCCACTTTAAGAACCACTATATTATACACACAACAATGACTTCCATTCACGTTGCATCCGTATGACGAGTATACCCAACCTGTCCTATAAATTAATGACGCTGGGTACAGGTGACAAGCAGGCTGGTCTTGAGGCGTTTGATATCGCTATAGCATTGCCTCGCTAGCTGTGTTTCATTTTTGGAACCGCTCCGGTTGCTATGCACGGTTGCCAGGGCCCAGCCCGCACTGCTTTTGTTCCTCAATAGCCATTAGCTTCTGTTTTAGGCCGCGACTTTGCACGCTTTTTTCTCTGAAACTAATGCGCTGTCCGTACGACTCCGTAGTGTTGAACAGATCGGCGATGTTCAGACTAGGTCTTTTCTGATTATCCGGTAAGCGCGATGGGAACATTGGCGTTTTCTAGAGCAAGGGTGGACCTCATTTTAGCTCGCTAGCATTGATGCTATCAATTTACAATTTACAATTTAGGCATTTAGCAAACGCTCTTAATCCAGAGCGATTTACATTAAGCAATAACCAAAAGCATGGCATGCTATGCTTTAGCACCCAAGATGGAAGATGGAAGCCAAATGCGAAATCACCCGGCACCCAAGCACCACCAATGTTGTCCACCAGGCGGCACTCAATGTGATTAATGACATCGTAATTCAAGAAAAGTAAACCATGTGTAAATATGATACTTTACTTAAACAGATGGACTAAAAAGGGGTCATATGAGTCTACGTCTATGTTGTTTTCCTGTCGATTCATCTGATTGCATGGCTACAGCCTAACCCATTATCCTCCATGTCTCTGTTGTTATCTCCACCGGTGGTGAGGAGGAAGAGGAGGAAGAGGCCTGCAGGAGACTGTTTGCCAGGAGATAATGCAGGGTGCAGAGGAGAGCCAGACAGACAGATCATATTGATGCATCTTTATGGCTGGGAGAACGGTGGGAAAGACCTGGCGCCGAGCTGGCATTATTACATCCTGAAAGGACGTTATAAGCCTTCCGGGCCCAGACGAACAGCAGCAGTCTGAGAAACGGGAGAAAAGTATAAATACTAATATTATAGGGGATGAAACTGTTAATCAAACAAATTGATGTAATTGATTATTTAAAACGATAATCTATGTTAATAGTATAATCCATTTTGGGGGAACAACATTTTTAAAATGTTTCCACCATTGCTCTGATCCGCACCAAACTTGGCACCAACACTGGCTATGGGTCTGCCTTCAGAATAGCCACACCAGGGACCCCAAGGACCACAGGTTGCCCCGCCCCCTCTGCGTTCCTATTGACTGGACTTCTCAGCATGCTAAACACCCCAAACTTGATAGATGTTCTACAGGGACAGGATGTACCATAGTCAGTACCATAGTCTGACTATGGATGACTATGGTACCGACTTGGATGACTATGGTACCGACTATATGTATGACTATGGTGCTGACTATGGATGACTATGGTACCGACTATATGGATGACTATGGTGCTGACTATGGATGACTATATTGTGAAATCCATGATCTCGCCCGCGGTCGAAAAATTATGATGATGATGATGGATGACCCCTTCTTCCCAAACACAAGGTCATGCAGGTATGCCAGACAGTGGAGCTGTTTGCTGCAAATGCATCACTGCTTGGCAGCAGTTATTTAACACTACAAATGGAATCTAACCAGACTTCAACCATGGGTTTCCTGCATGGGAAACCAAACATCTACCGCTTGTCCAGGAGGGTTATCCCTCCTGGACAAGGGAGATGTTACGCTTTGGCTACAGGCAGGGCTACTCTGTTACACCAGCAGTTAACCTATGCAGAATTTGTAGAAAACTGACATCAGAGGTAATATTGTCTCTCTGAAGCTATCAGAATGTATGCTGATCCCAGGGGCCACTGATCCCAGGGGCGATCAGTGGCTTATTTTTGGGACACGGACATGCAAAATGCAAAAACGCATAAAGACCTATATCCCTGAATTACCATAACAGGTCTGTAACTCTGAGAGTCTACAAATGGTTCCATTTGTATCTCTCAGAATTTCGGTGGACCTTGCAAATAAAACATTTGAGAACAATGTTTGAGACTTGACATTCAGTAATTGAGTCTCATGATCAAATAAAATAAGAACATTATGGTGTGTAAAACAGAAAAAAAAGAAAGGCCACAGACAATACCAAGTCTTTGCCACGAACACATGTCTGTGTACATACATATTGATAACCCCTGGCTGATCCTGATCCATTTAGGTTGTGACCTATTCATGAGGTCAAAAAACATAGCCTGGACCCCATGCCCCACCCCTTTCCCAAAACACGCACATCCAGACCAGGCCCATCCATTTCCCTTCCCCAGAGGAGGCAGTTAGCAGATGCCTCTGAATCAATTAGACCAAAGACCCGTAACGACCTCAGCTATAATTAATGTGACAGTTTAGTGTGGAGCACAACGCCTCTGCCCAGCTGACCTGACAAAGACCACTGCTGTCACTGCGCTCTTATAACACACACTTGTGACAGGTCACCATAGCAAGTGTGTGTGTGTGTGTGTGTGTGTGTGTGTGTGTGTGTGCGTGCGTGTGTGCGTGCGTGCGTGCGTGCGTGCGTGCGTGCGTGCGTGCGTGCGTGCGTGTAAATCTGTGTATATATTCACAGTAGCGTAAATTTTACATTTCATACCTTATTGCTGCTGTGCAATGGTCCCTATCTCATTCCATAATAAAACATGGCATTCCTGTTATTTTAATTAACTTTGTTGAACAGTTTGCAGAGGTTGAGGTGAAGATGAAGATATCAGTCTTTGGAGCAGATCCATTGACTAAATAGATTTTTTCTTTTTTAAATATGTCACACAATTACATTAAAATAATGTTTATTTAATGGCAGTGCTAACACCACTGTGTAAGTATATCCCTGCAATATAAATCTGCAACCTTACCTTACTCACAGTATTCACAAAATGAGTCTGCTTCATTATCAATCCACCTGTTCCAGAAACAAGTGGATTGTTCACACTAATTGAATGAAGTGTGTGTGTGTGTGTGTGTGTGTGTGTGTGTGTGTGTGTGTGTGTGTGTGTGCGTGCGTGCGTGCGTGCGAGTGTGTGTGTGTGTTTGTGTGCATGTGGGTGTAGTGCTCTTTACTCGTTACACGGAGGACCCAGGGGAAATCCACACATGGCAGACTGGCAGCCACCTCAATTACCATGTGAATAAAGGGGGAGCCCTTCATTCAGATGCTCTGTGTCCTCTGTGTGAGCTACATGCAGGCAGACAAAGAGAGAGCAGCCACTGGCTAAAGGCTACTACATCACTAGCCTTCATGCTACAGAGGAAGGGGGGGAGGGAATATCTCTTCCTCCCTCTCTTGTTCTCTCCGTAATATTCTTCAATTTCCTTGTATTTGTCTTGTACAGTACCAGTAAGTCAAAATCAGAGCGCACGGAGTGTCAGACAGCTGTATTCTACCAACACAGGAAGAATAATGGAAAGGAAAAGCTGCTGTTATGATTTAAAGAGTACTGTATCTGTACAGTATGTGTTCCATAAATACAAGCTCAGTTGCGGTCCCTTCCACTGAGGAGAGAGTGAGAGTGACAGCAGAGAGAGAGGGATGTTGAGAAGGGTGGGGTGGTGGGTAAGGGGAGGGGCTAAGAGAGGGGAGGAGAGTGGAGGAGAGCGACAGAGGCAGTCGGATGCTCTCTCACATCAATGTAGCAGCAGGTTTGTGAGCGTGCAGCAGCCGGAGGAGAAGGAATCAGAGCGAAAGAAACAAGAGAGTGGCTGCAGCAGTCAGGAGGGAGACTCGCATACACCAGCAGAAGAAGAGACAGAGAGAGGGAGAAAAGAAAAGACAGTGAGGTAAGCAGGATAACGTTGCTCTGCTGTTTGCCTGTCTGCCAAATATGGCTTTCTATTTGCCAGCGTGGTCGCAAAGGCATCAGCTGGAGGAAGATGCTTTCTTAATTGCTTTACGGTTTGTTTTTGCCTCTTTCCTACCAGCGAGATAACACAGTGCTGTAGCACTGCAGAGTAATAATGCAGACATGGAGAAAGGAGGGAGGGAGAGAGAGAGAAAGAAAGAACGTGATGCTCTCGACAAGAGAGAGGAAGTAAGAATAGATGGAGGGAGAGCCAAGGAACAGAAATAGTCTCTCTATTTCTGTTCCCCTAAGGATACAGTAGCTCCTGGTCTGCACATCAAAATTGGCTTGTGCTTGGGTGTGTGGAAGTGAGGGGATGGAGGGGAGGGAGGGGAGCAGGGCTATAGGTGTTAACACAGAGTGTCATCTATCTCAACAACACTATGTTTGTAATGATAAATAATGTGTTCATCACTCATACCACACCCTCAACTTATATGATGCCCTTTTGAGATGAACTGGCGTGTGTGAGTGTGTGTGTGTGTGTGTGTGTGTGTGTGTGTGTGTGTGTGTGTGTGTGTGTGTGTGTGTGTGTGTGTGTGTGTGTGTGTGTGTGTGTGTGTGTGTGTGTGTGTGTGTGTGTGTGTGTGTGTGTGTGTGTGTGTGTGTGTGTGTGCGCGTGCGTGCGAGTGAGAGAGTGTCAGACATTACAGTCCACTACAGCTGACTGGGTATAGATTTTGGTATTTTGCCAGGATGTTTGCTGTCTGGGCTGATGGAAAAGCCATGTAAGTTATAGAGCAAGGGAGATGGTTTGGTTAAATGCATTCATTCTTTTACTGTGTGTGTGGTGTGTGAGAGAGCCAAGCTGGATGTTGGCCAAACATGCTTGCTTCCCATTACTGTCAGGGAAGTAAAACATCAGTGGATTAGCATGTGTGCAGTGTTCACACCAATGCTGGATGTCAACATATACTTGACTGCCAGTAAATATAACTGAGACCATCTGCTATGATGCATTCGTTCTCTCATGTCCTGTGTGTGTCTTTCAGGGCAGGAATTTCAGGGTTGTCGTTGCCCCTGGGAGGCATACTATGGTCCGACGGAGCATTGGTTCGACATGCGTCCGCACCTCGGACTAGCGCCTGCTCCCGTGCTTGCGGTTATGGTTAGGTTAGGGGTTAGGGGTATCGGATCAATGAATCGTCGGACCAAACACATGTAACCGTTGCCCCTCAGTTTGGCCTTGTGCCTCTCAAAAGAATAGCATGCTCCGAGGCCACAGTCAGTGGCCTTAATGCCCCAGCTGACTGTACCAGACCTCGGTCTCTTCCTTGTCAATATATGACACCGGTGTCTCCCTTGTCATGTAGACACCAGTGTCTTTTTATGAGATTCCGAAATCTTAACTCTTAACTTTAACCAATCCAGTTACTTTTACTGGTGCAGGGGCTGAACATGGATCAGATTGTAAATACCATAATTTAATTATTTCACTGCATTTTTTTAAATCATTCTTAACCCTTAAATTAAATGAATTCTTTCAATGCACTTGATGGCCTTCCTGCCCTGGCATTTGGCCTAATTGTGCACTCAACAAAGACCATATGGCCTTGCCCCCCTAAAATGTCAAAGGCTGGCGTGCATTTATGTTCGTCATGTCTTTCTTGTATATTGACATACTCACTCTGTCACACATGCACAGACACACACAGGCATGCACAGGGGCGCGCGCGCACACACACACACACACACACACACACACACACACACACACACACACACACACACACACACACACACACACACACACACACACACACACACACACACACACACACACACACACACACACACACACACACACACACACACACACACAGTATTACTAAGCCAGCTTTATTGACTTGGTATCAAGCCTATGGTAAACAAAGATTTGCTAACAGCAGAATCTGTTGTAGGAATAAATGTAGCGGTGGCCAGGAGGCGAACCCGGAACCTCGTATCAGTAAGCCGTGTGTGTATGTTACCAATCGGCTAAAGAGCCATGGCCAGATAGGCAAGTGGTAACGCCTACATAAACACGCATAAGCACCCGGGAGGAAGTGGACTAAGAAAAGAGGAGCTAAACAATTCCTGTTTGTACACATAACGGAGGTGCATAGTGCCCCCAGAGGCAGATGTGCAAGTTTGCAGTGAGCTTGTACATCTGCTATTTTTGAATAGCCAATGCTAAAATCTAAAATGACAGATCAGAGATCATGGGTCAAACTATATAAATACTATAGCATAAATACTATGCGTGCATGCGTCTAATGCTGCGTTCACGAGGGCAGATGCAAAAGATGAAATGCTACAATTACAATGTATTTGTATCTGTTGTAGCTTTTGCAGCAGCTACAAATATTGGATGCATCTTTGCCTCTTCATGTCGCTGGCTGGCATTGACACATTTGACAATGAACTGTACGTATCTTTGCATCTGCCCGTGTGAAGTGAACACACCATTAGGGTCTGTATCAGCATCTGTATCTGCATCTGAATGTGTGTGATGCATTCAAACCTTTGAAGGTCTGAACTTGCTATATGTCCTGTGATGGCACAGATCTGTGCATGAAATCCAAAGTGACAGCAGCAACAACAGCAGCAGCAGCAGCAGAAGAGAGAGGAAGGATGCAGCTCTAGCACTGTTAACTGGCAGCTGTCTCTGTCTCTGCCTATTCTATGTGGGAACGTATCAAGGATAGACTCTGGGTGGTATTGAAACTCTTGGCAGTGAATCTCTTGCCAGCGGCTGTGGCTCAGGAGGTAGAGCAGGTCGTCCAATGATCCCTGGGTCGGCGGTTTGAATCCCGGCTCCTCCTGTCCACATGTCGAAGTGTCCTTGGGCAAGACACTGAACCCTACATTGCCTCCGATGAGTTGGTCGGTGTGAGCTTGCCACCATTGGTGTCTGAACTCTGAATGTGGGAAGTGAGGGCGCTGGCGTAGACTGTTCGCCGCTTCACCTCCCAATGTATGAATGAATGAACCATTGTAAAGCGCTTTGAGCACTTGGAAAAGTGCAATTCATTATGTTGATAGACATCAGAAAACCTCCAGGAATAATGGGCCTGTCGATATGTGTGTGTGGGTGTGTGTGTGTGCTTGCGTGCGCGTGTATGGAAGTGTGTGGATGGAGAGAAGAAAGGGAGAGAAGTGGGCTGAAAAGGGAAAGAAACGATTCAAGTAAAGCGATAGGAGGTATGTGTAGTTGAGAGGTCTAGAGCCAGGATGTGTGACACTGTATATATATTCATGTGCAATTATGAACTATTAACTTAGACATGACTTCTTTAGAACAAAGGGTCACATAGTAAGGGCCAGAACTAGTGGCGTACTGACCTCAAGCTGTATGAATTATGTTTGGATGGACTTGTTGTGGAGCCTTTTGCGTGACCAGAGCTTGACAGCCGAGGCATGGTATCTGTATGATCTCCAGCTAAGCTCTTTAACTGGATTCAAGGGAAATTTTTCATTTCACTGGAATGTGTCATTTCCGGAGACATCAGCCAGTCACATTAGGAACAAAACAAAACAAAAACTTTGACTGTCACTGGATTTTGATTCGGTGAACAGCCCGTGTCAGGTGATTTTATCTGATTATGTGGTGAAGGTGAGACAGCAGGGAAGATTTGCTTTACTCCATCAATCTTGACGGACATGCACATACAGTTGGAGGCCATCGATATTGTCCATTTCTTTTTGCTGAGGTTTGCGTGATCTGCGCAAAAGGACAGTTAACCCATTTTGGGCGGGAACCCCTTTTGGTGTTTTAAACATTATGTTATAATTTAGCTATTGAAAAATAGCAGATCTACAAGCTCATAGCGCGCCACCGAGTGGCGCGCTATGAGCTTGTAGGTCTGCTATTTTTGAAAAATCGTGAAAATATTTATTTCAGAAAACTGGAGGATTTAGAAGGATTTTTTAAAATTTTGAGGTCAGGCCTAAATGGGTCAAATAATAAGGGACAATATCGGTGGCACCCAACTGTAGCCACATACACATCAGATCGGTAGGTCAGAGAGATTACAGATACATCTAACTGCCCTTGCAGTACATTTGGGTTCACCCAATCTGGGAAAGTTCTTGAGAGATTAGGCTTCACCTTGCTCAAAGGTATGTCAGAAGTGTCGTTGGATAGTCTTCTCACCAGTTGCTCAGTGCATTAAAGCTGAAAGAAATAAATATAACTATTTGGTTACAAGTGTCAAGTGTAACCAACACAATGTGAGTACAATTTGTCATTCAGCGAAATCAGCACTATAACAATCAGAACCATAAAAGTGTATGTCTGAGTTATGTTGAAGAACTAAAAGAAATAAAGTTCCTGTATACCTGCGTCAGTAATTGTAACCAAACTATATTGCAGAATGCAGACCAAAAGGAAAACACAAAACTGTTGCTAAAAGTGTTAATTGTACCCTGCCTTTTTTTTCTTCTAATTATTTGATCGGCCCAAAACATTATGAATGGATGAATGGGGAATAATTTCCTGGGCCACTCGTCATTCAGAAAGGGGGCAGGACTGCGACGCTCTATAGCTTTTCTTTCCTGTACTTTTACAGTATACTGTAGCTTTTCCTGGTACCTCACTTCCTGTACTTTTAGAGCTTTTCCTGGTACAGTACCTCACTTCCTGGAAGCATTGCTAACATGCTATTTCCCCACAGCTCCCCCTATGATCAAACCTTGTCAACAGAAATTGAATGACGGTGATGGTTTAACTACACAAAACAAAACATATTTTCCGTACACTACATTTCAGGGTTAAATATTCAACCATATTTTAACCAATATATTCCCTTGTTATCACCCATTATGTTAGGTTTCATTTTCTTCCAACACTATACCAATAGGGCAGGAAATATACAATTCTTCACACATTTATGTGGCAGTCAGTGTCACAGCACTAACACACGTATTCTATCGATTATTAGACTTTCCCCCAGATAAATGCAGAGCCTGGGATACATACGGCCATTGTAAAGCGTTACCACTCCACTATTGCCTTATTGCCAGTTCTTCCCTCTCCCCATGTAGCCCCCATGAGAGCTGAGGTGTACAGAAAGAATGATTGTCTGTCATGTTCTCCCTCCCTCTCTGATGACCTCACCACATGGCTCTGAGAGCAGCCCTATATGAATGATGTCATCCTACCTTCCTGAATTCCCTTTCTGTAGAGGTGGGAGGTGGAGCACTGAATCTCTTTAAAAGCACTTCAGCACATTCTTTACCGGATTCATTGAAATTATTAAAGGACCACTTCACCCCTTTTGCAACCAGATCTTATTTGAATGGTTGGGAGAAGGAAGGAAGTGAGCCCAGTGTCCATGACATCATGGAGTCCATGGACACTTTGAAATACTGGAATATCTAAAAACATAAATTACCCACATAAAAACCCCAGGAAAGTGTTTCTTGTCTCCCAAACCTCATTAAAATAAGATATGGTTGCAAAATGGTTGTAATTTAAGCTAAATTAGCTGTGTGCAAATTTATTTTATAATAGAACAATTTAATTATCCTGATAAACCTTGTCTTGTTTTCTACATTTAGCCGTCTCACAATGTGTGTGTGTGCGTGTGCGTGTGCGTGTGCGTGTGCGTGTGTGTGTGTGTGTGTGTGTGTCCTTACTGCAGTTCTGCACCTCATCGTGGTAAACCCCAAACCTTCACATCATGTCATTACTGTCACTCTGTTCTTTGAACATTATTACAGAGGGATACATTAAACTTTTATCCATCCCTTTATTCTCCACATCCAAGTGTGGAGTATAATAAAAATGGACCCCTAAGGGTGATTTTTTACACTCTGGATTAAGGGACCCTTTTTTCTCTACAGCCAAAGCAAATGAACTACTCCACGTAATCTACCCATCTACACTTTATTTGGTAGATGTTTTGTGATATAATTTACTTTTAATTATGTGTTGTTGATAATATGGTCTTTGAATGCGAGATTGTTGATTTCTTGTTTTCAACAATGCACTGTAATAATGTAATATGTTTTTTAAAGTAATATGTGGGTGGCACAAAATCCCTGCTATTGTGCTGATTACCCCTGAGAATAAAGACACCGGTGCCTCCGGTGTTCTGCGCCCTCAACAAACAAGAAAGAGATGCTTCTTACCTTCATCCCTCCCAACATATTCCTGTCATTCCTCTCCCCACTCTCACCC